>NC_092559.1:67822258-68133114 GCF_037038585.1 Patagioenas fasciata | reverse complement strand
ACTTCAGTAAGGCCTTTGACACCATATCCCACAGCATTCTCCTGGAGGAGCTGGCAGCTCATGGCCTGGATGGGTGTACTCTGTGATGGATAAAGAATTGGCTGGATGGCTGGGCCCAAGGAGTTGTGGTGAATGGAGCTAAATCCAGTTGGTGGCTGGTCACGAGTGGTGTTCCCCAGGGCTCAGTATTGGGGCCAGTCCTGTTTAATCTCCTTATCAGCGATCTGGATGAGGGGATTGAGTGCACCCTCAGTAAGTTTGGAGATGACACCAAATTGGGTGGGAGTCTTGATCTGTTGGAGGGTAGGAAGGCTCTACAGAGGGATCTGGACCAGCTGGATCATTGGGCTGAGGCCAATTGGATGAGGTTTAACAAGGCCAAGTACTGAGTCCTGCACTTGGGTCATAACAAGCCCATGAACGCCACAGGCTCGGGGAAGAGTGGCTGGAAAGCTGCCTGGCAGAGAGGGATCTGGGGGTGTTGAATGACAGCCAGCTGAGTATGAGCCAGCAGTGTGCCCAGGTGGCCAAAAAGGCCAACAGCATCCTGGCTTGTATCAGGAATAGTGTGGCCAGCAGGATTTGAGAAGTGAATGTGCTCCTGTACTCGGCACTGGTGAGGCCCCACCTTGAATACTGTGTTCAGTTTTGGGCCCCTCATCATAAGAAGGACATTGAAGTACTAGAGAGAGTTCAGAGAGGACAATGAAGCTGGTGAGGGGCCTGGAGCACAAGTCTTATGAGGAGCAGCTGAGGGAACTGGGGCTGTTTAGCCTGGAGAAAAGGAGGCTGAAGGGAGACCTTATCACTGTCTGCAACTACCTGAAAGGAGGTTGGAGCGTGGAGGGTGTTGGTCTCTTCTTCCAAGTAGCAAGTGATAAGACAAGAGGAAATGGCCTCAAGTTGTGCCAGGGGAGGTTTAGACTGGATATTAGGAAAAAAAATCTTCACGAAAAAGGTTGTCAGGCATTGGAAGAGGCTGCCCAGGGAAGTGGTGGAGTCACCATCCCTGGAGGTGTTTAAAAGGTATTTAGACGAGGTTCTTAGGGACATGGTTTAGTGCTAGAGTTGAGTTATGTTAGGTTATGGTTGGACTTGATCTTGTGAGTCTCTTCCCACCAAAATGATTCTATGATTCTATGAAATCTATTCCAGTAACACAAACCTGATGAATAATTTTGCTCAAAGAGCCTAAAACCTGATACCACTGAAAACCATAGCAGCACACATTTAGCTTCAGCAGCAGCCAAATCAGGTCTGTACCACACAGTTCTGCAGTTTACTATCAACATTAAACCCTCACTGAATACATTTTGCATATTCTTCAGCATTTGGAACAAGAATTCCAGGTGCAACATGTGCCAACAGAAATGCCTTGGCATAGACAGCAGCAACAGCACTAGAGGGCCCACTTGCACCAAGGATTAAGCAGTTAAGGACAGGAACAATTAAATTGCTTACTGGGTAGGCAGGCAGAAGTCCTCCAGGTCCCACAATATACTGGTTATGCAACAAGGGTGGTACACCTTGAGGCAGGTTTGGGGGAGCTTTGCCTGTAGAATCAAAATATAGACACTTTAACAAGCCTTTGGAAAAGGCTTCAGCATTGAGACAAGATAGCTCACAAGCCCTGGTGACTGCGCTGTCATAGCTTGTAAGGAGCAGAACTGCACAAAAGAATTTTGTGCTGGTTGATGAAAATACTCAAAATAGCCTGAAGAGTTTAACCATGCCTCAAGGAAGGGAAAGCACAGAGTATCCAAGACTGAAAACAGTCCCATCAGAGAACAGTCTGACTTTGTCATTTACTTTGTCCAAGAGGATTACAAGAATTACAGGAACTTCTCCTTTCCTCAGTCCTCTCCTGAAGGCAAAATTCAGGCATTGTTCTCAATCAAAGAGAGGAAATTCTCTCCTTTCATTTTTTGGTCTGTTAACACATTCTCCCTTATCATCAGCAATAGACTGGAAAACATGAAATGTTGCCAACATACTTTTTGTGGGTGACTTACTGCAGCTGGGAATAGCAAAGAGAAGAAGATTGAAAGTTTCAGTTGCCTCCATGAAGCAGTTCTAGGAAGCAGAAGAGTAAAAAAAAAAAATGCACTTTGGCCAGTCATCAGACACTTAATTTACAAGGTATTGGAATAAGAAAAGACAAATCCTTCTGTAACTAAGTTTGATCTTAATATTTAAATCATTCACTTCCCTTCATAGGATTTCCTTTTAATAGTTCAGGTTGATTAGAGAAGCAAGAGAGAATTTAGCATTGCTTCCACTTCAGTGCAAGAAGCCTTCCCACCTTCTCTCTTTGTGGGCCCTTTTTCTAAAGTGCTATTTGTTGTGGAATGACCCAGACATCTTTTTCTTTCTGTAGATGTGGCGGTAGGGACATGGCATATGATGATGAGGACACTGAAGTATATTTTGATACTGCCAAATGAATTCAAGTCACAGAGAAGACCGAAATTAAAGCTAATGTGAACTCACAGCCAAGAACTGATCACAACCTGGAATATAAACTGGGCGAATCTCCTAGCTCAAAACTTATCAAATGCTCTGGTGTCTGTCTATAAAGCTCTTTGGGGATGGAATGTGCTATATAAATGCCACATAACACCCTAACAAATATAACAAATATTTCAAATACACAAAACCAGGAAACTTTAGTTAGCAAATAAAGTACGATAGTCAAGAGTGTGGATTTCTTAGTGCAGTTAATGGCTAATGAGATGTTCAACTGACAGCCCTGCTGACTGAAGTTCTCTGTCTATCCATGTGATATGTTAATATTGCAAACCTGAAGACACTAAGGGAGCTGCCCGTGTGGTAGCAGCTGGTATAGACACACTGGTAACACTCAGGCCGAGGCTGTTTGTAGTGTTGATATTGCTTGCCATGTTGACAACTGAAGAAGTGGTGCTAGTGGCTGGGGTTGAAATAGTTGAAAAGGCTGTTGAAGGCTGGAGCGAAGTTGTGTTCTCGACACTAGTGTGCTAGAAAGGAGACAAAAAAAAATAGGATCACATAGCAAATAAACCGCAGTGGAAGATGCTGGGGAAAAAGAAAAAAACAACAACAACAAAAAAATCCACACCAAAACCAACCCCAAAAACAACAAAAAAAAACACACAAAAAACCACCACAAACAAAAAACAACAGCAGCAAAACAACACACACCACACCAAAACAAAACGACAAAACCACAACCAAAATCAAAAATCTTTTAACTAACAGTAGCACGTGGAAAAGAAAAAGATATGCATTATCTATGTACCAATCAAGTAACTAAGTTGCATGCTTGTGATTTTTAAGTACTCAAAGAAAATGATTACATGAGAGTTAAATTCAAACCACTATATCAGCACAAAATTATACCACAGTAACTCAAATATCACTCAATTGCATTATTTCATGCCCTTTGCTTGTATACTCCTTTAAGCTAGTACTTGTTATGTTAAATAAACTCCCATATTCTTCCAAAAGACAATATTTGTTTTCAAAACACAGTACACTGCTATTGTGATTTCCTCAAGGCACTTGTGAAATTTAAAAGATTACAACTGCAGTGCCTCACAACAGAGTCAATGTGGTAAACTGAAATGCAGATCAGATGTATTACAGGAACACATGAGGATAAAGGAGTCCCTGGTTCGAATCCAGCACAATACAGTGCCTTAGCTGTAAGCTGATCACACCTGCAAAACAGTGTCATCAACACACAGAAGCCAAAACAACTCTGACAACAGAAAAGAAAGACATTTGGTAAGTGCTAGAGTTAGGTTAGGTTATGGTTGGACTCGATGATCCTGAGAATTATCCTAGAACTATCTTATTCCAACTGAAATGATTCTATGACAAGATGGCCAGCATACAGCTGGGTAAACACACAGTGCACTGGGTGAGCAATTGGCTGATGGGCCAGGCTCAAAGGGTTCTAGTAAATGGGGTTATGTTGGGCTGGCGACCTCTCACTAGCGGGGTTCTACAGGGATCCATCCTAGGGCCAGTGCTCATTAACGTCTTAATAAATTACTTGGATGCAGTGACATTTGGTAAGTGTGAATTTTTAAGTTACATATTCAATAGGGATAGAACATTACAAACCAAAATACAGGCATAAAGAAAAGCAGTAACTGATCTGAACACCCCAACTGGGACTGTACACAGAACAAGGCAGCATCTCTCTGACTTTTGTTTGTGCAACCTCATCTAGAGCACTGGTTTCACTACCGTTTGCCTTATTACCTCGAATGCATTAAATACACAGGTGACAACAATGCCACATGGTAAACTCTAAAATCATCTGTCATGAGGCATCGCCTGTGTTTTGCCAGCTAACCTCTCCAGCAGAGACTGCTAACAGTCCACATTTTGGAGAAGTTTCAGACAGTTGCTTCTAAAGATCTTTTTTTTAATAAGTTTTTACAAGAATTTTTTTCTTTATTCCATTCCTCCTTGTTGGCACAAAAATTTCCTCTACAGTTGTGTGACTGGCAAGTCTCTGTAATAGCTATTCCTGATCTAGTACAAATCACAAGTGGTAAAGACTTTTTTTACTACTAGAGGGCTGGCAGTCCTTCCCTGAGAGAAGGTTCTTGTTTTGGTTCTTCGCATACTGGGACACAATGAACTTTAAGAGAGGGTCTTAATCATCAGATAAACTGACTATATGCCAAACGTGTTGAAATGCAAATAGAACTTACTGCATGTGATGTGTCTGAAGACAACACTGAGGCAGGGGAGAGGCCGCTCTGATGATTGGAAAGGGAGCTAGAAAGAAATTGCAAAGAATTAATAAAAATAATTTGTACTAGAACATTTTTAATACATATATGTATGTGTATATACACACATATATTTATACAAACACAGAGTAGGTAACAGGATATTAGTTTAAGAATAAAAATTGTAGATATGTGTATACACATATACACACAGTAGGATATTAAAGAAAGAATTGTCAGTAGGGGTGTGTATATATATATATACACATATATATGTGTGTATATACGCGCACCCCTACAGACATTTTTTCCTTTAACTAATATCCTACTATTTGATGAAAAAAAATGAAGTACAGAGACAACTATTACTAACAAGAAACATCTAAAACACCATTCATTCATATTTATCGATTTACTATATTTTTAGAAAAACAATAGCTGCTTCAGGAAGGAGGACAAGGAATTACTGGAGGGAGTCCAGTATAGAGCTACAAAGATTATGAGGGGTCTGGAGCATCTTTCTTATGAGGAAAGACTGAGAGAGCTGGGTCTGTTCAGCCTGGAGAAGAGAAGGCTGAGATGGAGATGGGCTCTTATCAATGTTTATAAATATCTCCAGGGTGGGTGTCAAGAGGATGGACCAGACTCCTTTCAGTGGTGCCCAATGACAGGATGAGGGGCAAAGGGCACAGACTGAAGCATAGGAGGTTCCATCTGAATATGAGGAGAAACTTCTTTACTTTGAGGGTACCAGAGCCCTGGAACAGGCTGCCCAGAGAGGATGTGGAGTCTCCTTCTCTGGAGGCATTCAAACCCGCCTGGACACATTCCTGTGTCATCTGCTCTGGTGAACCTGCTTTAGCAGGTGGTTTGGACTGGATGATCTCCAGAGGTCACTTCCAACCCCAACCAGTCTGTGATTCTATGAATTATGTAGCAACAACTCCAAAATATGCCAAGTCCAAAACCAGAAGAAGGTTCACACAACACATGGCTTCTTTCTCATTCTTTCCCTGAGCAACTACTGCTGCCTGCCACGGGGTACAGGTATCAATTAGATGAGACAGTACTTTGTTTTGACTTACTATGGTATTTCTCACATAACCTACATAACATTAGTTCAACAGATTAGAACTGCAAGGTATTTGCCCCATAACTCTGCCAAAAGCCCCACCACACTCTCAAAAGACAGGGGTCAAAAAAAAAAGTAAATGAAGAGCATCTGTGAAAACCCAAAAAAACAGCCATACTACTACAGAACTACAGAACCTGTCAATTTAATCAAGGCCAGTTCATACCACTACACCCCACCAAAAGCCATTTACTCTTTCTAAAGATGAATCAGAACTATCAGTTCAGTTTTATACATAAACTGCAAAATATGCAAATAAAGAAACCCCTGATGAAAAACATCTGCAGATAACTTCATTTTAGGAAGCAACTCTGCTTTAGCACCATCTTTTTTCCCTGGATAACCAGGCCTGTGAACTTTTGGCAGTAACAGCAGCACCAACATTCATCTGTAATCCAAAGATCTTTATATGTCTCCCTGAAAGGTGACTGAAACTGGTTCTTAAACATTTACACTGACGGAAGTTATACCTTACATTCGAAATCAAGAACATAACTTATAGTACCATATGAAATAAACAAAATGAACACTGAACAAAGGCAAACGAAACAAAAATATGTATGGTTTGTTGCTCAAAAAGCCCCTCCTCATGTGAAATCAGAAGCAAGAGAGATCCTAACCATAACAAACATTTTAGTGTTCTCTGGAAACAGTCACAAGAAAATACAGCAGTTTTCATAACAAAGCTGCAGGCTAAATTATATGCCCTAATTTAAGGGCAAACACTTACTGCAGCTCTTCAAGGTATGGGACCAGAATAAATCTTTGCAGTTTCACAGATTAATTTTACTTCAACTCATTAAAACTGTTTCCCATCTGCAGGAATTAGAATGATACCACTTCAGACAGCAAGGAAAGAAATGGTTCAGTCCAACATATGATTTTAAACCACTCCCTCACCCACTCTGCCTGGCTCTTATAATATACCTTAATTGACCATCTGGCCTACAGTAAAGATGCAGACAAGATCTGCCAGCACAACCAAGTCAGATATGCTTGGAATTCTGGAATCATCTTTTCATGGTGCTTGGTATCTGTCCAACAGCATCAATCCTCCAACTAAAATTTCTACCAATGTACACAGCTTTTCAACAAACAAATGTAGGGAGAAGATGTTTCTAATGGGAATGGAGTAATTCTTGTTATTTGACACATTTACCATTTCTTCCAACAGAAAACACTAATGTATTAAAAGAAAATCAACCACATCCTAAATGTGAAACAGAAAAAATCCTATGATAGCCCATCAAATTAGTTTCTTATATTAACAAATACAGTACAAAGGTGAGTATTAAAATATAACTCAACCAGTATAGCCTCAGATGTCACCTGCCTGAGGATGAAGCTCAAGTAACAGGCACTGAAAAATCAGACATTATTTCCGTGTTGTTTTTTTGTGGTGTTTTGTTTGTTTGTTTGTTTAAGAAATACAAATATAAATGAAACTATAATATTTCAAAAATAGCCAAGAAGTAAACTGTTATGGAATTATTTCAAACATATGACACTAAACAAACAGCAGGCACTGTGGACAAAGTAGGAAAAACAAAGTGGTGGAATCAATTTAACTGGCATGACTGAAGCAAGAGCCCCTTGAAATAAAGTTGTTTATATACCATGAAAACTTGAGGGCAGCAGCTGCTGTCATTAAGAGGCATCCCAGAGCTCATACTTTGCAACCAGAAACATCCTGGTCTCTCTCCTAACTCTAGTTAATGTTAGAAAAGGGGACCCTGGTGTCTGACAGTCCCATATGCAATAACCCTCATGTTTGCCCTTTCCCCAAAATTGAACTCCTTTCACTTTATCACAATTCCTACTGTACCTGCTTAACTGGGAAAGCGAGCTGCTGGCTGAATCACTGGACTGAGGCAAGCTGGGCAATGTTGCTGCATGCTGCGATGCTGAAGGCAGAAGTGAAGCAGTGGTGGATATAACACTAGGCAGAGAACCAACAGAAGGCAACGAAGGAGAAGGCTCTCTCTTGGGCACTAGAACTGATGAAGTAGCTGCAACGAGTTAAAAAGAGGCATTCAAAAAACAAATTCCAACGTACCTGACAGACCAGTCTGGATCCAGGAACATAACAGTATTCTCCCCTTGGTTTACAAAAACTTGACTATTAAGAACCAGTAACAATATCAAGCAATCTGGCTATTAAGGAAAATTCAAACAGCAACAGATAATTTTTTCCCTTTAAGCTCTTCACCTACAAGAGATTTATAATTTTCACTGCTACACATGTAATAAACTAGAGTCTTCTGCACTTCATCTCCCACTATCTGGATTACTAGCTTTTGCTCACAAGTCAATCCTCATTTTAAAATTCTTTGCATTGGGTTCTGCAAACAAAAGTCATTTGCACTTTTCAAGGCACTGTACAAATCCGCTTTTACCTACAGCTCTGATTCTTCAGTCCAACCTACTCAGCACCTTTGATTTTTGAGACTCAGATCACTGGAGTACAAGGCTACACACAACTTACCAGTTTGAAGAACTGCATCAAATGTGTAATGCAGTAGAATTAAAAAAAGCTACAATAAAAGGTCACAATTGAGCACAGCATTAAGCACTTTTAATGGCTAAAGAGTTGTCAAATATTGTCTTACTTTGTTTGACCTAGACAAAAAAAAAAAAAAGCATTTAGCATTAATATTACTTTTGAGTCTACACAGAGTAGAACTTGTTTACCACAGATGTGCCTTTCCAAAGCATTACTATACTGTAATAAACCACTGAACAACTCTACTGCCCAACATACCAAGCTGTTTCTACACTTTTTTTTTGTCAGTGACAAACAGAAACATAGTTATGAAGAAGGCAACTATATCACCTGATACCTCCTGGCAAGATACATATAAAAATAAGCAAATAACATTTACGACTCAATACATTTAGAGCAGGGTTTCCTTCGTGAAGTAGATGCCCTCAATACAAGGGACAGAATCACCATATTCAATAAGACCCCTTACAAGATGTCTGAACTCAGTGTGCAAAACAAAGAAAACCAGAAGACAAGTAGGATGGTCAGAATTATAACACACCAGTCACACTTTGAACTAAGGGGTGAGGAAGCATGAGATCTGGATATTAAAGGACAACAGCAGCAAAGATGAGAGATGAACAACTAAGAACATTATCAGCACATACAGAAGGGAAAAGGTCAGTACTTTCAAATGTTAAGAAGAGAGAATTTCAAAATAGTTTGGATGCATGAACTAGATACATGGAAGAAAACTGATTCCAGTTTCACAGTATCACAGTATGTTTGGGATTGGAAGGGACCTCAAAAGATCATCTAGTCCAATCCCCCTGCTAGGGCAGGAACGCCTAGGTGAGGTCGCACAGGAAGGTGTCCAGGCGGGCTTTGAATGTCTCCAGGGAAGGAGACTCCACAACCTCCCTGGGTAGCCTGTTCCAGTGCTCTGTTACCCTCACTGAGAAGAAGTTCTTTCTCAAATTTAAGTGGAACCTCTTGTGTTCCAGCTTGATCCCATTGCCCCTTGTCCTATCATTGTTTGCCACTGAGAAGAGCCTGGCTCCATCCTCGTGGCACTCACCCTTTATATATTTATAAACATTAATAAGGTCACCCCTCAGTCTCCTCTTCTCCAAACTAAAGAGCCCCAGCTCCCTCAGCCTTTCTTCATAAGGGAGGTGCTCCACTCCCTTAATCATCTTTGTTGCCCTACGCTGGACCCTCTCCAGCAGTTCCCTGTCCTTCTTGAACTGAGGGGCCCAGAACTGGACACAATATTCCAGATGGGGTCTCACCAGGGCGGAGTAGAGGGGAAGGAGGACCTCTCTCGATCTACTGACCACCCCCCTTGTAATACACCCAAGGATGCCATTAGCCTTCCTGGCCACAAGAGCACAGTGCTGGCTCATGGTCATCCTGTTGTCCACCAGGACCCCCAGGTCCCTTTCCCCTACACTGCTCTCTAATAGGTCATTCCCCAACCTATACTGGAACCTGGGGTTGTTCCTGCCCAGATGCAGGACTCTACACTTTCCCTTGTTAAATTCCATCAGGTTATCCCCCGCCCAACTCTCCAGCCTGTCCAGGTCCCGTTGGATGGCAGCACAGCCTTCTGGCGTGTCAGCCACTCCTCCCAGCTTAGTGTCATCAGCAAACTTGCTGATAGTACACTCAATTCCCTCGTCTAAATCCTTAATGAATATATTGAATAATATTGGCCCCAGTACTGACCCCTGAGGCACTCCACTAGATACTGGCCTCCAACTGGACTCCGCACCATTGACCACCACTCTCTGGCTTCTCTCTTTAAGCCAGTTTGCAACCCACCTCACTACTCTATTGTCTAGACCACACCTCCTCAATTTAGCTGTGAGGATGCTGTGAGGGACTGTGTCAAAGGCTTTACTGAAGTCAAGGTAGACCACATCCACCGCTCTGCCATCATCCATCCACCTTGTTACATTCTCATAAAAGGCTATGAGGTTGGTCAAGCATGACTTACCCTTGGTAAAGCCATGCTGACTGCCCCTAATGACCCTCTTATCCCTGATATGCCTTGAGATGACACCAAGGATAAGCTGTTCCATTACTTTCCCAGGGACAGAGGTGAGGCTGACCGGTCTATAATTACCCGGGTTCCTCCTTCTTGCCCTTTTTGAAGACTGGAGTGACATTTGCTTTCCTCCAACCCTCGGGCACCTCTCCCGTTTCCCAAGACTTGGCAAAAATGATGGAGAGCGGTCCAGCAATGACTTCAGCCAGCTCCCTCAGCACCCGCGGATGCATCCCATCTGGACCCATGGATTTATGGATGTCCAGACTATTTAATTGCTCCCTAACCCAGTCCTCATCGACTAAAGCAAACTCCTCCATTAACCTGGCTTCATCCGGGGTCTCAGGGGTACAGGGTTCCCCAGGAGAGTAGACAGAGACAAAGAAGGCATTCAGCAATTCTGCCTTCTCTGTGTCTTCTGCCACCAGGGCACCCACCTCATTCATCAGTGGGCCTACATTGCCTCTGCTATTAGTTTTATCTGCTATGTATTTCAAAAAGTTCTTCTTGCTGTCCTTGACCCCTCTCGCCAGCTGTAATTCTAAGGAGGCCTTGGCTACCCTAGCTGCCTTCCTACATCCTCTAGCAGCAGCCTTATATTCCTCCCAAGTGGCCAGCCCCTGCTTCCATGACCTGTAAACTCGCCTCTTCTGCTTGAGCATACCCAACAGATCCCTATTCAACCACGCAGGCCTTCTGGCTCCCTTCCTCAACTTCCTACGTGTGGGGATGCTCTGATCCTGAGCATGGAAGAAGCAATCTCTGAATGCAATCCAGTTCTCTTGGGCCCCTTTTCCTTCAAGCAGTCTTGCCCATGGGATTTCCCCCAGCAATGTGCTTGAGATACAGAAAAAAAACCAAAGTGTTCTCAAAAGAGAACTGGCATAGAAAAAAGACTAATAAAGCCGTTAAAGAATAATTACAGAAATATTAGGAATTCTCAGATCTTTGTTTTCTATAGCAAAAATACAAGTCCTGTAGTGAATTTTAGAAATTGTTTATTAATACTGTACATGAATAAGAAAGTTTTCCACTTGAAAAGTTGTTTTTATATATAACAGTCTTTTAAGTGGCAACTCTTTGGGCATATACACTCCTCCTGCTCATTTAAATTGAACTTGGCACTAACAAAACACTGTTTACAGGTCTGAATACTCTACTTCTTTCTACTTAGAAGTATAAAAAAAAGGCTGCCCCACTAATGACATTAGAAACAGGCCAAGATGAAGATAACAGTAATACCTGTATCAGAGCCAGTACTGTTAATGTTACTCCACTGTAAAGCAGCAAGCTACCCGGCAGAGGGAGCAGGTTAGTCACCCTTATTCCCCACGGGCTTGTAAACAGAGCATAAGTAGCATACCCAGTGAGAGGTGCATTCAAAGAATGTGACTTTGTTTCATTCCAGGTAAATGCTCCTCACAGCTTCCCAATTGAGAATTGGAAGAACTGCTAAGAAATTTTCTATAAATTTTTATTTTTATATTAATTTTTGGCAGATAAATTCAAAAGAAAAAGCAGTAGCAAAGCAGCTTCTCTAATTCTAAGACTGCTTAGGTTTATAGATTTAATAGGGCTGCTTTCATATTTGAGTTTTAGTCAAAAACAAGCAGTATATCCTATGCAAGTACAAAATAAACTCAAACAGGTCAGACAAAAATTAGCCAGTGAGAACAATATAAAACCTTAAACCAGATGTCACTGCTACAGTTGTGTGCACAGTAAGTAGAGAAAGACCAGAAAGTCCTATGCACAACCAAGCTTTGTAAACTTACTGTCAAGAGTTGCCTGTGTTCTAACACCACTGTGCCCGTTCTGTAAACAAAGGAGAAATGAATAAATCACTTTAGAGGTATATTAAATTTTCAGACTGAATCACACATTGAACATGCTTCATGCAAAATTCTATATTCATTCTAAACTGAAAGACAAGAAAAGGCAGAAAATTAACTTGTTACTGCCTTTAAAAACAACACATAAAATTCTCTCAAGTGCAAGATGTTCTGAACATACAGAATCCCATACACTGCCCATACTATACCCATCAACAGGAGACCTTACCATCTACTGTATATAACATTAACTTCAGGTTCACACCAATATGAAAGAAAGAATTGCATTAACATACAGAAAATGGTTCTGCTTTTGTTGTAATGCAACTCACAATTTTAACTAAGTTACAGAGACGCCATTTTATTTCCATTGTAAGATAAGACTTGAGAAGCACCAGTTGTTTTTTGGATAATGCTGGAGTACAGAAGTGGATAGTCTACACTTGATCCTCACCAGTACGTACGAGCTAGTGCAGAAGACAAGTGTGACTGAGCCATTACATAATAAAGGCCAGAAGTAAACAAACTTACTCTCACAAGTTCCTTAAACATTTAATAAATTATCTTAAAACAAACCTACGTTCCATATACAAAGAGAGTAGGTACTTTTGAATATCTCCCGAGAGAGATCCTCTCTGTCCTAGATTAGACTTCTCCCTATGCTTTTTAAAATAAAACACGAAACTAATTCCCACTGCTGTTTAAATCCAACAAAAGAGTAATGCTGGAGGGGCCACAAATAGTTTGGGATCCATTTGCTAGGTGCCATATATATTTAATAAATACTATACCTTTGGATAGAAACTGTCAAGTTATGGCAAAATACCATGATTAAAATTTACACACAGAGATAGTTCATTTTTTAAAAGCTAAGCTTCAGGAAAGGAAACTCAACTAGAATGTTAAGTGTTACTAAGAAAAAAGGTCAAACAGCAATTTAAGAAGTCAAAACCCATAAAATCAGAGGCTCTTATATCCCAAATACAAAATATGACTACACGATAGGAAAAGAAAAAACAAATAACAGAGTGGACTTGGGAATCAAAAATACCACTTGGCTTGGTTAAAATATTAACATAGCAGGGTAATACAAGTCTAACATGGATAAGAATATTTTACCTTTTCCAAGGTCTTAATTTTGAAATTCGCTCACCGTAACTGCAACAGGGGTTGATTCAGGTGGAGCCATGGAGCTTTGGTATGCTATCCTACTATGCACAGATGTCTGCTCATAGGAGGAAGTTGTTGTTACTGGGCTAGTGATCTGGGATGAGCAGGTCAAACTGGAAGAGGTGATGGCAGAGGTCGTATAAGTGGACTCCTGTACTGTATTGGATACTGGCAAAGAGGTATTCAAAGGATCACTGGAAAAAGTAAAAATTATTTATCAACTTGGCAAATGACATCTCAAACACCTTAATGAACATATTGGCTCCTGTACAGTCATCTAGAACTACCTTAAACTATAAAATCTAATCATGAAAAAATATATAATTTTGCTTTGGTCCCCAGTAATCACTGCTTCAAAACCATCAGCTACACTAAGCACCATTCACCTTCCTCCTGCCAGCCCAACCAAAACAAGAGTTTACACACAAGCACTTTTCAGTCATGTTACTTCCACCTTCTCAAAGGATAAATTAATTATCATAATCTCTCTTTTTTAAACAACTAGATACATAAAGCCTGGTATATGATGAGAAACAGTCTCTTTTTACAACAGAATTCTAACGTTACAGTAGTAGTCTAATGGAATGAACTATGCAAAGAGGAAAAAATACTTTAAAACATGCAGGAGTGTTTTACTTTCTAAACAGCTTAAATAATTTATAGAACTAGAAATGAATGAGAAAGTTAATTTTTACTAGTATTTCTAAATTAACTTCAGGAAGCTTTTTACTGAAGCCAATTTTTGAATTAATAAGGAAGAAAAAAAAAATGTGTTACTGGTACACTGGCATTTATCATTGACTATTTTAGCACTTCAGTAAGAGCTTCTGCATATCTAAAGCCTGGCTTGTTTTCTCATCCCATTGGAGTATCAGATCTGTGATCTGGTACCAATCTACTGACACACCTATATGGTACAAGGGTAATCTCTCCTGGATCAAAAGCAGAAAAAATTGGGTATGAGGAACAAACCCTCAAACAAATTTGAAAATCAGGACAATTAAACATGAGAAAGCAATTTGATAAAGGATAGTTTATTATAAGGTTATTTATATTCATGTAATCTCCAGCTTCTCATTGACCCATCCAGGGAGATTTTGACTGTCATTAGAAAATCAATTTCTCCTTTAATTTGCCATCCACAGAAAACACTTTGCCTTACAAGTCTTCCTGTTTCCCCCTCTCGTTACATGGTAACTGTGCCTTGATATTTTTGGCACAAACTTGAACCCTTAAAGAAGACATGTAAGAATGCACAAGGGGAACTCACACGTACTTTACAGATTTTGAGTACAAACTATTGTTGGTCACTTGGCTGGTATTCTCACTGCTTGAAGTTGATCCAAACTCTGGGAGCACAGGCTCTGATCCAAACTCCAGAGCTCCAAACTGAACATTTAACCCTGTCACATCTGCTGATCCAGGCATCTCCACCGCAGAGACAGGAATCTTAAAGGAGGAAAAAAAAGCCATAATTCCTTTGCATGCACTATCTGTATAAAGATATCAGTAACTGACACCCTCTCCTTCCTTAACTACAGGCTTCTTCAGTTACTACCTCAGCCTTTGCTGCTAACTAGATCTGTGACAACCCCCCTCTTTACATCACATAAATTAACTATATTCTTGTAACCTGAAATTAGTTCATTGATTCTGTGCCCTACTCTGGAGCAGAAAGAGTAAGCCATACTATTCTACAATATCAAAGTGTCATCCCTGTCCACCCCCCCCGCTTCAGCCAATATTCATCTTGTGGCTACTAAGTCAGTCCAAAAATTTCAGTCAGCAACCATAATTTTCCACACAGAGAAATCGGATATGTGCTTGAAAAAGACACATCACTGTATTTTGGACCTAAATCTATCCAGTTTACAATTTCCTGCTTTATAAAAAAAGAAATAGACAATGATCTTTGCTCTCCTTCTCCCTAGCAACTTATATATAGAATAGAGTCATAGAATCATTTAGATTGGAAAAGACATACTGTAAACCAAGACTATCTCTAAACCATGCCCCTAAGTGCCATGTCTACACCTCCAGGGATGGTGACTCAACCACTTTTCTGGGCAGTCTGTTTCAATGTCTGACAACCCTTCCAGTGAAGAATTTTTTCCTAATGTCCAATCTAAACCTACTCTGGTGCAACTTGAGGCCATTTCCTCACTTGCTACTTGGGAGAAGAGATGACACCCTCCTTGCTACAACCAGGCAGTTGTAGACAGTGATAAGTTCTCCCCTCAGCCTCCTTTTCTCCAGTCTAAACAGCCCCAGTTCCCTCAGCCGCTCCTCATAAGACTTGTGCTCCAAACCCTTCACCGGCTTCATTGCTCTTCTTTGGACATGCTCCAGCATCTCAATGTCTGTCTTGTAGTGAGGCCCAATACTGAACACAGTATTCAAGGTGGGGCCTCACCAGTGTCGAGTACAGGGGGATGATCACTGCCCTAGTCCTGCTGGCCACACTATTTCTGATACAAGCTTTTGTATGTCTATATGTTTACCAAGGACAGGCCACCACTCCATTACCCACCTTGGATGCTGAAGTTATCCTTCGTTTTGGTGGTTTTATTTGTTTCTGCTGGGTTTGATGGGCAGTCACTGTCTGGTTATCCATAGAGATAGCGGGGAGCTGTAACATTTTGCTAACAGCTGTAGACGTGTCTACTGGTGATGTCTCTCGGAGTTTAACCTGGGAGGAGGAGGACTCCAGCCCAGAAGGAGGAACAGGAACTGACTGCATTTGTTGTTGCTGTCGCTGGGTCAGCTGGCTCAGAACTGGGGATGGTTCAGGCTGGGATTTTAAGTCTGGTCAGCATTGAGAATAAGAAATACCAAAATTAAAGCATTAAACTCTGTCCTTCATGCTTCTACTCTTTATGAAAGAATCTGGGTGACATGACACACTCAACAGCTATGATTTTATAGAGTGTGCAAGTCTCTTTCAGACATTAGACAAGTTTCACATTGAACATTACCACTGCAATTATAAAGCAAACATTTTATATTCTCTACTTTAAATAAACAACTGTGAGCAAGCATTAATTAGCTTTCTTCAAAAATATGAAAACAAACCCATCTATACAGTCACATAATATTATCACACATTAGGCCTCAAAAACTGTTATGGATTATTTCAATCAAACACTGCAAGTTTCACTGCAGTTAACTCTACCAATAAATTGTGAATACTTCCAAGGGGTCTGGAGATGCAATGTAGAGGTATTCCTGCCCCTACAAAAAAGATTATTTTCAACACAAATAGGAAGTCATCTACAGAATCACAGAATGTTAGGGAGTGGAAGGGACCTCGAAAGATCATCTAGTCCAATCCCCCCGCCAGAGCAGGAACACCCAGATGAGGCTACACAGGAAGGTGTCCAGGCAGGTCTTGAATGTCTCCAGAGAAGGAGACTCCACAACCTCCCTGGGCAGCCTGGTCCAGTGCTCTGTCACCCTCACTGAGAAGAAGTTTCTTCTCAAATTTAAGTGGAACCTCTTGTGTTCCAGCTTGATCCCATTGCCCCTTGTCCTACCGCTGGTTGTCACCGAGAAGAGCCTGGCTCCATCCTCGTGACATTCACCCTTTACATCTTTATAAACATTAATGAGGTCACCCCTCCGTCTCCTCTTCTCCAAACTGAAGAGCCCCAGCTCCCTCAGCCTTTCCTCACACGGGAGATGCTCCACTCCCTTCATCATCTTTGTTGCCCTGCACTGGACTCTCTCCAGCAGTTCCCTGTCCTTCTTGAACTGAGGGGCCCAGAACTGGACACAATATTCCAGATGGGGTCTCACCAGGGCAGAGTAGAGGGGAAGGAGAACCTCTCTCGACCTACTAACCACCCCCCTTCTAATCCACCCCAGGATGCCATTGGCCTTCCTGGCCACAAGGGCACACTGCTGGCTCATGCTCATCCTGCTATCCACCAGGACCCCGCAGGTCCCTTTCCCCTACACTGATCTCTAATGGATCATTCCCCAACTTACACTGGAACCTGGAGTTGTTCTTGCACAGATGCAAGACTCTACACTTGCCCTTGTTATATTTCATTAAATTTTTCCCAGCCCAACTCTCCAGCCTGTCCAGGTCTCACTGGATGGCAGCACAGCCTTCTGGCGTGTCAGCCACTCCTCCCAGCCACTCCTACCATCTCAATGTGGCTGAAAGTCAAGAGACACTGGACACTAACAGGTTTTTTCCCCAAATCCTTTTTTCCCCCTTTCATATTTTTCAGATGCTGAAAGCCAAGCAGTGGATCAAAGCACTGGACAACAACCATAAGAGATCCACAGCATTTGCAATGTGAAGATATTTTTATTCAGTTGGTGAAGTGCATTAGATAGCAACTTAAAAGTGTACGCAAACATTTTTTTTCAGAATTGCTGTGTGTAAAAGATTATAACTGCTACCAAAGTGGCTGCTTATCTATCTGGAAACAGATACACATATGAGACAGATACAAGAGCTATCACTCTTCATGGTGAGAATACTGCTAGGAACTACACTGCAAAAAACAAGTTTGTGTCATTTTCATTGTTTTGACTAATTTTACTCAATTAAATGAAAAATCCATGCAATTATAAATAGACAAAATGGGTAACCTGCATCATTCTCAGCACACACAGACTTCACACTAGGGAAAGAACACTGAGATGTGATGCACATTATGAAGAAATTATATATTACTCATTCAAAATTAATGTAATGGTTAGAAGAGAAGAAATTGGGGAAAAAAGACAAAATACAGTACAATCCTATACCCAGGTAGAAGCAGCATAGGTACAATGAAAATAAGTATTTTCCAGGACCTTGTTGAGAAATGAAGTCACATCAAAGTTCCACTTAAATATTCAAGCACATTAAATCAAAGATGTCATTACATGAAGGCTCAACAACTTCTAAAGATGCAATGACATTTATAGATAGGCTTAAGCCTATCAAACCTTAGTTTTTGATATACTCATAACGTTTATTACCAGCAAGTAAGTGTAACACAATGCTGTAACTGGTTATATTATTAGGATTACATTTTTTAGAAAAAGCTTTTCGTTTAAGGCCATTTTAAATTGTCATTGGCATTAAGAAATCTTACAGAGTAACAGAGAGAGAGAGAGAAAACTATGTCAAAGCACTCACCAAACTGAGTCAGGACTGAGGACTGAGTAATGGGCAGTTTTAGATCCCAGGATGATGTGGTAGTTGTGGTAGTGGTGGTAGAGCTACTGTTGTTTTGTTGACAGGTAAACTGACCCAAACCTGGAGATTTCAATTGGTCCAAGATTTGGGATCCAGTAGAGTTTTCCAATTTAGAGGATCCAAGTTTTCCAAAGCCAGAACAAATAACTGCAGACTACAAAAAGACAAAAAGAAGAGGAGAAGGAGTGAAGTATTTAATAAATAATTTGAATATCACCTATGGCTGTTATTTGGCAGCAAGCAAAACCTCTTAAGTCCTAGATTACTAATAAATGACCAATAAAAAATTCAGCAGTTGTAGCATATGGCCAGATCATCTCTGGTTATCACTGATACAACTTCCACCACTGATCACAACAATACTGATTTACTTGAATCTGTGCATCTCATAATAGCATGTATTTACCAATAGCTGAACTGATTTTCAGAGAATAAATACAAGTGCCCAATTTAGAGCCCTCACAATTGACTCTCAAATAACCAGGTTTCCACAAAAAGCAGTCAGATGTGTGCTTGGAAATCATAGTTTTCTGGCATAGAACTCTTCACTATAAACAAGTGATTTAATCCTAAATCAGTATGCAGTAAACACTTCTGTTCTCTAGTAAAAAATTAACACAAGTACTTAATGTAAACTGAGAAACAGCTACTCAGCAAAACCAAGAAAAAAAAAAAAGTAATCCTTTTTATGTGTGTGAATGGAATTTTTAATTTCATTCCTTCAACATTTGCAACCTGAATTTTACAAATACTGAAACATCTCATGAAATTACAAGTACTGAAATATTTACTCGTGAAGAATATTTAGAAAGCATAAGATAATTTTACCAGACTTTGAGGAGAATAAGAGTTTACAGCACTGGAGCTGCCAGTTCCTGATGCCATCTGGGTGCTGTGCTGAGAATTTGTGAAGACTAGGGCTTGGCCAAAGGTCTGCTGCTGGGGAGCCTCAAATGAGTTGCCTTCTGTCTCTTGGGTAGAAGTGACAGGCTTTTGAAGCAGTGTTCCCAAATCAATGCTGTAAGAAAAAGCAAAGTTTGGCTGGAATAAACACAATGATTAGGCTGCATTGAAACTGAAGAAAGCACTAACAATACTAAAGCTGCCATACTGGCAACAGAAATATTATTGATTAACAGTCAAATATTGTTTGTCTGCCATACAAAAAGAGGTAGAATAGAGGTTTTTGCCAGAAAGTAAAATTCTGCTAGCTGAAACCTTCCACTACAGTTAGAATATAAATTATCTTTGCTCTCTTTTCAAACACTATCAAATTTATAACACCATGCATCACATAAGTATATAACCAAAAAACCCACAAAAAACCAAAACAAACAAAAACCCAAACCAAACAAACACAAAAACCCCAAAAATCAACAAACAACAACAAAAACCCCCACAAACCCAAAAAACAAAACACCAGAATTTGAGATGTTTAGGACCATTAGGCCATCTAGTTTTCAGATCTCATGCTATCGAACTAAAGTCTTCATCACACAACTTTAACCTGCTCTCCTGGGACCTGAGGTTTATGCAGGCAACTGGATTCTACAACATCATCGGCCAGGCATTTGATGAAGACAAATGCAAGCAAAGGAAGGCACTAACTACCATATTTTTAGTTCTCTATCTGAACTCTATACCATCAGTTAAAGTAAGTAATTGTGATGTTTACCAGAAAATTTACCTTGCCAATGCAAGCTTTTCTGTTAACATATTTGTCAAAGCACTACATTCTGAACACTTTCTGCATCTACAGGGCAGGCTTTCCATTTTCTGGACAGCAAAGTTAGAGCTTCCTTTTCAACAACAGAAAACCTTTCTTCCCAGATACTTTTGTTCCTGCCTGTAAGCGGTCTTTGTGCAGAAGACAGGGTCTTCTCAGTATTATGCTTGTGGATTTGTTAAATTTGGCTCCACTTCCACAGTCAATACAGAGGAACCCACAAAACTAACGATTTGCAAGCAAGACTTTCACAATTTTGAAATTAGCTTGACCAGTCTCTGATTAGGGCTGCCCTGTGTTTTAGTCAACATTTTATATGTGCAAGCTAATATTGCTTCACCAAGCAGAAAGTTTTTAAGGTATAGGGAAACTGTGGGAGCTTACCTTTGCCCAGGAGTCACATGATTCTCAGCTGGAACACAGGAAGCAGTGAAGACTTTTGTTTCAGAAAGCTGAAAAAGAAGGAGGGAAGAGAAGGTATTTTAACCATATACATGCTCACTCTTCAGCACTGTGAGATCTGCAGAAATTCCATCTTGGTCATGTACTTTCAGATAAAAGTGAAGTCAAGCTACCGTTACAATCAGTTATGCTGTAGCTCTGCTTACAAAGACAAAAACACATAGTCAAACTTCATCAAAGTCTTCTCCACAGAATCAAGTACCAATTTAACTAAAGTGTTAGGAAACTTGAGCCACTGAACACACACAATGGTATACCAATATAACCATCAGTCTGAGCAATAGTTTAACTGAAAAATATACCAGTAGAAAGCAATTAATGTGACAGCTGGTATATCATCAGTGTAAAGATACCTTGTGCAGACATAATTTAGAACTCCATAGAGCAGCTCTGATAAATCTTGTTGCAGAAGTCTAACACACTGCACCATTCCCACTCATTTCATGTATCCCTGTGTTTTACATTCCAGCTCACATCAGCAGTGGAGGCAGGTTTGCACTCAGGTATGTACAGCGAACTAGCATTCGTGGACCATCTTGGCATTTCTGCTAGGGGCAGCAATAACACCTTAAACCGATTGTTCTCTTCAAGTGAACCAACATGTAAAGCACAAGTCTCCAGCTACCAGCTTGGCTACACTGAAGTTTACACTACACCCTGTGGCAAACTCGCTGCCACAAGCTCAAATCAAAGCACCTAATTCAAAAGTCTGCTGGGATTATGGCATTTGTCAAAACACACACTTCATGCAGCAGCAGCTGAAAAGTTTTGTTATGCAGATGCATTTAGTATTTCTTAGAAGTAGTATTATTGGCTCCTAACAAAGTTACTTATGTTTCACATACACTAGACTTGCTAATCTTTCATTGAGGCTCTGGCATTTTCCCAGCACTCAATGAACAGTCATGAACCATTTGCAAGCATCAGCCTCACAAAGTTATTTCCTCCATCTGCAGTGAAATGCCTGTGTTTTTCAGCTCCTGTTCCTATGATGAAAATCATTCTCCAATCACCAAACAGACAATATATTAAACAACTAGCTACCAGCTCCTATGGCCAGTTGATAGGTGAGGAGAACAAGAAAATACACTCCAGCATTCTCATAAAAACTCAACATCAACAAATTGGACATAACAAAACCTTATTACTGTTTAGATATAATGCACTTAAGTTAAAGAAATTAAAACAAGTTATCATGCTGCTTCCTGGTAAAGAAAACACTCCCACTAAAATACTTTTTTTTTTTAATTAAAGCATTGCTGTTGTTTCAAATAAAAACTAAGACTACCAATATTGTACAGAAAATGTTTGCCTTCATCCACTTTCCAGCAATTTGTATGTATTCTACTTCTCCCATTTCGATAGTTTCTATAGTTAAACTTTATTTTCTTTAGTCAGGAGAATGATCACAGTTTTCAGAGGAAAACTCAGAGCCATCTACAGTACCTCAACGTTTGCCTGGTCCTTCATTGTTCATGCTCTGAATATCCCTTTAACAAAATACAACCTCCTATTTTCACTGCAAGTAGTTTCCACTCTACTTAAGAGCATGATAACAGCCTACTAACTCAATATTCACTAGTAAAGATAAATACCGGACAGGACTATTAGAACACAAAACTCTAATCCAGGGGTGTCAAACTAATTTTCACCTACTTTTTTACTCCTACATTTATACAGTCCTAAACTTATATTTGGCCCTTTGAAGGCAAATGTGAGGCTGATGTAGCCCCTGGTGAAAATGAGTTTGACACCCCTGCTCTAATCCTTCTCTGGTGAAACAACATCAAATTTCACCCACCTGCTCCCAACTTGTATGTGACTAGAGAACACCACATTTAAACAAAAATACTATTCAGAAAAATACCTGGTCTTTTTCTGCAGACAGCAAATACATCAGCTTCCTTGGTTGTGTTAATCATTAGTCATGCTACTAGATTTTTTTATTATAAATTTAAATGCATGTTGCCATTTTCCAGCTACAGGTTAAAATTATGTCTTTTTCTGCTAGACTAAAACCAGCACCCATTATATGCTAATAAAGTAACCTTTTCGGATTCAATAAAAATCTCACTCTCAAGCTCCAATTTCATCAGTAAATAATTTTCAGCAATTTTCCACAACTTTTGTTTTGTAAAAGAAATTAATAACTGGATGCAGTACTTCAGAATCGAGTTCAGGAGAGTCCACATACAAAAATATAAATCAAGAATGACTAAGAGACAGGGAAGAGTGCCTACATGCAAAAAGACTGCAATAGCTTTTTCTTGGCCACAGCATCAGCCCTTCAGGAGATTAAGCTGACCTGTTCTTTTTTCATCAGCCACTACAATCCTGAAAACTTTTCAGTTGCTGACACCCAGAAAACAGCCCCTTGTTCTAGAGATATGCCTTTAGTCCTAAAAAACAAATGGGCACTTGGCTATATTAAATCATTTGTCATTTGAACAGGTTAAGTCTAGCAGAGGTCCAGTTTTCTGTGCATGACTGGCTCCTGTGATTTAGACCCAGCTGTTCACTCACTCCTCCCTTCCCCTGCCACCAATGGGATGGGAAGGAGAACTGAGGCAAAAAAAGTAAAACTCAAAGGTTGGGATAAAAACAGTTTAACAGGAGAGCAAAGGAAGAAATAACAATAATAACAATAAAAGAATATACAAAGCCAGGGTTACACAATGCAATCGCTCACCACCCAGAAAACCAATGCCCAGCCCGCTCCCAAGCAGCGATTCCCTCCCCCAACCGGCTCCCTCAGTTTATATACTGAGCATGACTTCATATAATATCAAATATCCCTTTGGCTAGTTTGAGTCATCTGTCTTGGTTATGTCCCTTCCCAGCTTCCTGTGAAAATTAACCCTATCCCACCTGAACTCAGGACATTATTCACCCCTTATTCTACATCATCTATGTCAAGTCCAAATCCTACACTTTCCAATTGATCATCACCACTTTTCCCGTTATTTATATATACATATATATATATATACACACACATACATAAAATTCCCTTAGTCTATGGACCATTCCTCTAAAATGCCTGTTGAGTTCATTTAATCCATGACTTTGGGCTCCATTTAAAATTCTTCTTCATCTGGGTCACGTGATAGAGTGCTTACAATTAGACTGTAATTTGGTATATGCATCCTCCAAAAATTCACAATGCCTAAGAAAGCTTGTCTTTCCTTTTTGCTAGCCAGTGGACACAGCTGCTATTTTGTTGAACACATCCATTAGGATATGATGACTACCATCTTGCCATTTTATTCCTAAGAACTGGATCTGACACGCAGGTCCCCTGACCTTACTTTGTTTCATGGCAAAACTGGCTTTCAGGAGGTTTTAAACTATTTTCTTCCCTTTCTCAAAAACAACTTCTGCTGTGTTGACCCATATGATGATATTGTCAATGTAATGCAGGTGTTCCAGAGCTTTACCCTCTCTTCCGGTGCAGTCTGAATCCATGGGAACTGGTGGAGCTGTGCTTCCACCCCTGGGACACTTGATTCCAGGTGTACTGGATGCCCCTCCAAGTGAAAGCAAACTGTGGCCTGCACTCTACTGCCAAAGACAGTGAAAAAAAATGCATTAGCAATGCCAGTTGTGGGATACCACGTGGCTGCCTTGAATTCCAGTTCATATTGCAGTTCTAGCATGTCCAGCATGGCAACACTTAGTGCTGGCATGACTCCATTCAGGCCATGATAGTCTACTGTTAGCCTGCACCCTCCACTGGACTTCCACACTGGCCATATGGGACTGTTAAAGGGTGAATGAGTCTTACTAATCACTCCTTGGCTCTCCAGTTGACAAATCAATTTATGGGAGGGAATCAGAGAGTCTCAGTGTGATATTGCCTCCAGTGCACCATAGTGGTAGGAATCTGCATCTGCTTTTCTTTGACTCTCAGCAATCCTACAACAGAAGGGTCCTCCAGGAGACCAGGCAAGGTAGATGATAGCTGTTAAACGTCCTCTGTCTCCATAGCTGCAATGCCAAATGCCCACCGATACCCTTTTGGGTCCTTAAAATATCCTCTCCTGAGATAGTCTATGCCAAGGACGCACAGAACATCTGGGCCAGTCACAATGGGGTTCCTTTTGCCATTCTTTTCCACTTAGGCTTCCAATACAGTCAACTCTAGGTGAAAGCAAACTGTGGCCTGCACTCTACTGCCAAAGAAATTGAGAAAATGCATTAGTTATGTCAATTTTGGAATATAATTTGGCTGACTTTGACTCCAGTTCATATCAAGGTTCTATCATATCCAGCATGACAGGACTCAATAGCAGCGTGACCTAATTCAGACCACGATAGCCTACTGTTAGACTCCACTCTCCACTAGATTTTTGCACTAACCATATGTGAATGTTAAAGGGTGAGCGAGTCTTGCTGGTCACTCCTTGGTTCTCCAGTTGACAAATCAACTTATGGGTGGGAATCAGAGAGTCACAGTTGGTGCGATATTGCCACCAGAGCACTGTCGTGGTAGCAATTGGCACCTGTTGCTTTTTGACCTGCAGCAACCCCACAACAGAAGAGTCCTCTGAAAGACCAGGTAAGGCAGACATCTGTTTAATGTCCTCTGTCTCCAAGGTCGCTATACCAAAAGCCCACCAATACCCATTTGTGTCCTAGAAATACTGTCTCCTGAGGTAGTCTGTGCCAAGGATGCACAGAGCATCTGGGTCAGTCACAATGGGGTGCTTCTGCCAGTCTTTTCCATTTAGGCTCACTTTGGCTTCTAATAAAGTCAACTGTTGGGATACCCCAGAAACACAGATGGATTCTGCCTGATTAGAGCTTGATGGCATTAGGGTACACTGTGCACTGGTGTCCACTAGAGCCTTATACACTTGTGGGTCTGATGTTCTAGGTCATAGAGTCCACACAGTCCAATAAACTTGGTTGTCCCTCTCCTCCTACTAGCTAGACAGGGCCCCTCTAATCATGGTCATAGTATTCATTAATCGCTTCTTGCAAAAACAAATCAAAAGTCCCTTCAAGAGGATCAGAGGTAACATCAGCCCTTTTATTTTGTCTGGGGAACTGCCCTCTGGAAACTGAAGCAGCATTTTTCCTGGCAGAATTTGCTTTTGTGATTGCTTTTCCTTGCAACTCTCATATACCCATACCTCTAGGAGTGATGTAGGTTTTCCACCCCACTTCCTCATGTCCTCTCCACGATCATGCAAGTAAAAGCACAGGGTGCCTCGTGGTGCATACCTTCTATATCCTCTCTCTTGAGCCGAGAATGGTTTATATTGAAGGGAACCTTTAAAGGTCATCTAATCCAACCCCTCTGCAATGAGCTACCAGATCAGGTTGCTCAGAGCCCTGTCCAGCCTGGCCTTGAATGTTTCCAGGGATGGGGCATCTACCACTTCTCTGAGCAACCTGGGCCAGTGTTTTACCACCTTCATTATAAAAAATTGCTTCCTCATGTCCAACCTGAATCACCCCTCCTTTAGTTTAAAACCATTACCCCTTGTCCTATCGTAACAGGTCCTGCTAAAAAGTCTGTCCACATCTTATAGGCCCCTTTTAAGTGCTGAAGAGTCACAATAAGGTCTCCCTGGAGCCTTCTTTTCTGCAGGCTGAACAACCCCAACTCTTTTGGCATTTCCTCACAGGAGAGGTATTTCATCCCTCTGATCATTTTTGTGGCCCTCCTCTGGACCCACTCCAATGGGTCCATGTCTTTCCTGTACTGAGGGCTCCAGAGTTGGATGCAGTACTGCAGGTGGGGCTTCACCAGAGCAGAGGGGCAGAATCACCTCCTTCAACCTGCTGTGCTTACTCCTAATAGCTGAGATACTAGTCCGTACAGGTGGGGAGTGGAACTTATGCTGGAATCACTGGAACTCTCAGGACAGTTTCTCAGCTAGCATATCTGGCAGTTTCTCCACAGCTGAGATGCAGGACCATAGGGAAGAAGAGAGACTTGCTTTTGTATTGATGGAGTTGGGTGGCCAATTCATCCACTGTTTGTCCCTTGCCTTCTTTCCAGGACATTACTATCAATGAGTTCCATACAATGATGGTGCACTCTGTAGAAATTGCTGCCACATGGGTGTGATGACCTTGAGGCCCCCCCTATTCTTTGCAAAACAGAGGCCTCATTAACGGTATATGTTATGCCTTAAACAGCTGGTTTTTGCAACTTCTGACCAGAACAGATTAAGTGCTGTGGAGACAGAACTTGTGTCTGTTCTTGAAGGTCCTTGCAAAACGAAGACATAAATTTTTGAGATAAAAGCATGAACAGTGTTTCTTCCTTGAGGCCTATCAAGGCTTTAGTCCTCTTTCTTGATTAATTGGGCTGGAACCAAGGCAGGGTCATTCAGCAATCACTGACCAGCTACCCCTAGAGGACAAAACAACTCACTTCTAGGCACTTTTGAGACCACCAACCTATTTTCCAAGACTACCAACCTATTTCTGGAACAATCTCCTTAATTAGCATGAGGAGCAAGCAGAGGGAGGAGACGAGCTGCCCTCTCCTACCTTGCATGCAAATGGACATAAGCATAAAAACTCCTCACTCAGAAAACCTGTGCTGTGTACGTGGCATTAATGAAGTCTCATCACACCCACCACCAAGAGAACATCACTGGACTGACTGACCTTTGGAGTGGTGAAATCTTACCTTTCTTCTGATATATCAATCTCTCTCTCTTTTCTCTCTTTCTAACCTTACTCTGAGCACATAAAGGAAATATCATTGAGAGTTTTGTTGTTGAAGTCTTGATAAGTTTTATGATATAGTTACAAACTTTTGCCAAACCACTATTTGCTGTAATTCCACCAAGTTTTTAGTAAATTTGTGATTTAACTGAACCTCTCCAGTAATTGTTGCTACTCTGGGTTACTGCACAGAGTATTCAAAAGTTAACTCTGCCCTCACCCCACTGAGTGGGACGGGACAATGGGTTGTGTGCATTGGACTTCATCTGGAACTGTGGGTAACTGCTCATTATAAAACTCATGGGTTGGGATAAAAACAGTTTGACAAGACAACAAAGGAAGAGATAAACAACAACAATAATAACAATAAAAGAATACACAAAGCGAGGGATACACAATGCAATTATTCACCACCTGGAAAGCTGATGTCCAGGCTGCTCCCAAGCAGCAATTCTTCCCCCGGCCAGCTCCTACAGTTTATATACCGAGCATGATGTCATATGGTATCGAATATCTCTTTGGCTAGTTTGGGTCATCTGTTCTGGCTGTGTCTCCTCCCAGCTTTTTTAGAGTTTCTTTTAATTTTCTTGAAAGACACAGCCCTCTCATTAGGTAAGGACAGAGTTTTCATATCTGTTATATGACACATTCACACATTTCTAGGGATAACACTGACATGCCACCCTACAGGAGGAGGCAAAAGGGATGACTTCTGAGACAATCTCTTACTCTTCTAAAAATAAACTTGAAATAATGAATGTTCCTATAAAAGACGAAAAACTTCTTAAAAATTAAGTTTTCCTTTCCATATTTCTTGCTACCTAGTTTGTTTTCTGAACTGCTTAAGCTTTAATATAACTGAAAACTTAAAATCACAAATGCAAATTTCACAAGTGATGATTACAAATGCCAAATATTTTGCAGACATTAAGACATGTCTTGCCTCATAAAGAATGAGAACCAAAATTGCTGTAGTACTTTAGATAATACATCATGATGAAACAACAAGAATGAAGCAATTAAGTGCTAACTTCAGCATGCTACTACCTTCTTATTCTTCTTTTCATGAACATAAAGTGGACTAAGTGGAACAATTATGCTGATTTCAAACAAAAAGCATCAAATGAGGAGTCTAAAGTTAACAGTAAGCTTCAGTACTTAATTACATAAAAGTCTTGTGATAATATTGTTTTAAATCTCTACGCAATAGTAGGGGGAAGTATGCATTTAACACCCATCAGCATTGAGCAATGGAGAACTATAACTCAATTAATTTGGGATAAAACTTAAATTTTTATTATCTAAGTATTGTCCATCCAGCAAAATAAATTATTTCTTGATTCAATTTTATTTAAAAAATAAGCTTATCTAAATATATGTATTTTAAACAGGAATTACAGCAAGAAACAGAACGAAATATCATTGCATGCATACAGCAAAGTATTACTTCAAATATATAGTTTTTGAAGACAACAAAGAAACTCTGAAAAGGGTAAATAATCAATCAGTCAATCCAACAAGGTACACTTACATCTTCATTCCAGTCTTCTGCTGTCCACTCTTCTATTGAGTTTTTCCATGGCCCTACTGTAATTTGGGGATGGAAAGAAAACAGTTACAAGCTAAAAGCACAATGTCATATTTCAACCCTTCTGCTTTCTAAGCAATCTTGTTTTCAATGTTAGTGAAAAACAAAGCAAGGAGATGGTGGTGGGAAACATGGAAACTCTAGAAAATTGGTCTGTAGATTTAAAATTCTGGGAGGGTTTTTTCTGATTTCAGAAACCCACTATGGTTCCATACATAATTTGCATGAATGCATGTCTGTAACCAGTGATTAATCCCAAACACTGGAAGAATTTCCTTCTATGTCCCCAATGACAGTGAGAGGTTACTCAACCCTCCCACAGGACCTCCCAGTTTCATTCATAAATTCATATAGAGCCTGAACAAAATACAGCCACAACACCTACTCTACCATCCATAATCCTACTTTTAACATACTCAAATTCAAGATGTAAGATATGCCTCTGAAGGCTCCTTTCCAACCTGTTAACTTTCTCCTTGGGGCAGAACAATCCAACAACTCCCACCAACTGTTACAATCTAACTATGCACTATATCAAGATTTACTGCCTGCACCCACTGGAATGAATCTCACATCAGCGAGGAAATTATTCCTGCATCATGAGCTACACCAAGTGCTGAAACAAGTAAAAGAAAGTGGACAGAATGCTTTGATCACTGTCTACCATGACACAAAAGAAATACACAGTATACTCAAAAGACTTAAAGATGGAGAGCACCGCTGGTAGGAAACCCTTTTTGGGTGGTCACCCACAGCAAACTGGAATATACAACCACATGTTGCATCCTGTAGTAATTTTACTAGGTTTAGGCTTACTGTACCTCTTGCTAATAATCATTTTGTATATAAAACTTAGGAAGATGATCACACATTTAGAAAAACTTTGTGAACTCCACATATTAACAGTGATGCTTAACAAAAGAAAAGGGAGGACTGATAGGGAGCAGACTGCCTTAGCTTATTCAATTATTGAGTATACTGTTTCTTACAGAACTTAGAAACTTCTTTTATAGCATTCACTTAGCATAAGTAAGTTTGCTTAGCATAACTTTTGCAAGCTGTAAACCTTTGAACTTTCTGTTTCTTTAAGTAAAAAAGGTCTGAGAGTCTTCAAGTGAGAAGGGGAGCTGCATTCCCTGGAGATAAGTAAAGAAACAGAATGGCATTTAACAGAAGAATGTTTGAGCGATTACCAAGAACTTATTTTCTCCAGCTGCAGGTGCAAAATAGCAACTGAATGTCAGGACTTGAACTGACAGCACATCTGACGAAAATGAAGAGATCCAATGAAGAACAGGGAGACACCAGACTCTAATTTTGCAATTGGCCCACGGGGGGGTGGGGGCTTGGATTGTGGGGGTTATAATTGTCTAAGTTTTTTCCTGCTGAGGGTCCCTCTTCAGGAGGCACCCAGCTTGAGCTGCTCTACACTATACCTTGTAAATTATTTATTTTAGAATAGTTTCCGGAATCCATGCCTGAGTCTCTGCTACGGGAAACCTAGGGAAAAGAAACTTCCTTAACACTTAACCAGGCACACCAGATGGGACCCTAGGCCACCACCTTCAGAGCCTCTCATCTTCAAACATCCAACTGCTGGCAATGGGTGAGACCACCTGGGACCTTTGAAGAGCAGGAGGCACCGAAGGGTGAGTGTTAAAATTCCCAGAGCAGATTTAGTGAAAGTGCTGCTACAGTATGTTCACAGGTGCGTGGTAAAGTGCACACATTCAAAAGAGGGAGCACATGGCCTGATCAGCATAATGCATGCAAATTAAAGGGGTGGTATGTGGCCTGATCAGCATAACATGTACATAGCACAGAGTTAAAGGCAATGGAGAATATACTTGGCACAGAGAAAGGGACGCCCTTAGCCAAGGTATTGCAAAATTGGGAGAAAACTTATGGTACAGTGAATTTGTCAAAAAAGCATGCAACAACCTTATGTTGAGAAGATTGGCCATCTATAACCAAAAACAGAAGTCCAGCAAAGATCCTTTGATCAGCAGAAACATACCTTTTTGCAACATCACCTAGAAAACAGATTCCTGGGATAAATGGATTACTGGTATGTTTGGGACAATTGGGTGTGCGGGAGAAAGCACCCAAGTGGGGGAATCGGGACAAAAGAAGCAATGCTTGCCATAGCTGTAGTGCTCCAAATGACAGAGTTCAGACTGTGTCTGCCCTGCCTTTTCTTCTTCTCTGTGCTCTGATACTACTCTGCCAACTGCTGGACTCTATATCCTATGATTTCTAATGTGCTGCCTAATCCTGCTGCTATACAACTGGGGGGAGCGGGGCCTCTGGCTATATTAAACATATATACTGAACAGCCTTGAAATCCTAGTGATCTAGCCATATGGGGAGGCAAAATGCCAATATTCAAAGATGATGCTGAAATATGTGCTCAGTTGTTTTCCAATATATGTATCGAATATGACCCAAATTGGAAAAATATTCAAATACTCTCAAAATAATTATTTTGGCCTGATAAGAGAAAATAATTAACAAGGTTGCAGAACTAGCTCAGTGAGTTGGAGGGAATAGGAATCCCTGGTCATCTATTGATCCAAATTGGGATTATAATATTAATGGGGACAGAGCCGCTTGCCAAACAGCACTTCAAAATCTAGCAGAAGCAATTAGACTGTATGGTGAGTTATGGGTTAATTGGACTAAAGTACAAGAACATAGGCAGAGATTAGATGAACACCCAAGTGATTTTTGGGGGTGGCTCTGAAAAGCCTTGTTGAAATATGGGGAAATGAGCCAACAGAATTTTAAGGAAGCACTTGCAAACAGTGTGTTTGTGAATTAAGTGTCCCCTGACATCCAGAAGTATTTTTAAGAGCATATGCCTGGCTGGCAAGGGGAAAACCTGCAAAAATTCTGAGCGTGGCTGGTTTGTCTATGATGGAAGGGAGGAGTTCCTCCTGCTGTGAAATGGTATCCTATACCCCAAGAAGCAGAAAAAAGCATTCAAAAACAAATTTACAGATATCTAGCTCAAATAATTTTAAATGTATTTGAGTCACTCTACAATACTCCTATACTCCCAGTAAAGAAAAACAGATGAGATGAAGATGTAAACCCAGAATATTGCTTTGTACAAGATTTATGGGCAATTAACCAGCATGCAGTGGTTCCTCACCCAGTAGTACCTGATCTCTCCACTATACACCTAAAAACACCGTATTGGGCAAAATGTTTTACTGTAATTGATCTAACCACTGCCTTTTTTTAGTATCCTGCTAGATGAAAAGAGCCAACTTTTGTTTGCTTTCATGTGGAAAGGACAGCGGCTGACCTGGACACATCTCCCACAAGGGCTTGCAGGGTGTCCTACAATGTTTTTCACGAATACTAGGAAATTATTTAAGAGATATAAAACTGCTGTGTGAGTCCGGTTTCATGCAATATGTAGATGATTTGCTAGTAGACAGTAAAGATGAAAGCACCTGTACAATAGATACTGTGCATTTACGTACTTCCTTAGTGGAGAAAGGGCACCTTGCATCTCTGTCCAAACTTCAGCTGTGTCAGAAAGAAGTTAAATACTTGGGTATTATTTTAAGGGAAGGGCAGTGAGAAACACACCCAAGAAAGAGTGGACACTGTAGTTGAACTTCCATGTTTGGTGACAAAGAAACAGGTAGAGAGATTCTGGTCACAGCAGGAGTACCAGCCTGCATTAAATCAGCGGCGGCAGCAGCAATGATACTAGAAGAAAACCCGTCCACTTCTTCTGGGACATCCTGTGACAGTTTATGTCCCACATGAAGTACAGATAGCGCTTGAGTTGCATATTATTTTAGCAGTGTCTCCACAACAGACACACGAATATGAACTGATCCTCCAAACAGCAGATGATGTAATCTTAAAAAGATGCAATACTCTAAATCCAGCTAGTCTAATACTTTTGCCTGATGATGAAGAACATCACCAGTGTGATCAGGTGATGCATACTTGTGGCAAACAACAAGCTGATTTAACTGATTTAACTTGCAGAACCCAGATTTAGCTCTTTTCATAGGTGGCTTGTCTCACTGTCTACATGGACAACAATGGCCTGGGTGTGCCATGGTCAGCCAGGAACAAGTGATGGAAGTTGAACTGCTCCTGACAGGACTGAGCGCACAAGGAGCGGAGCTGGTAACCTTAATGTGTGCAGCACATCTGGGAAAAAAAGTCAACATCTATACAGACTCAAAGTAAGCCTTCAAGGTATGCCATGCAACAAGTATGTTATGGAAAAAGCGGGGGGGGTTTTCACATCATCAGGGCTAGCAAATATGGAAGAAATATACAATTTACTGGAATCAGTCCAACTGCCAAAAGAAATCGCTGTAATACACTGCACCGCTCATACTAAAGTCACTATGGAAATCAAAAAAGACCTTAGCCGATGCAGCTGTGAAGGCTGCAGCCAGAAAACCTGTGAGACAGTGCACGATCACAATTCTGTTAGCAAACCAGAGTGAATGGACAAGCTTGACAGACCCCAAAATTGTTTATGAGAAAGACTGTTCAATGGAAGAAAAGAGACAATGGGAGAAGTGGTGAAACAAAACAAGATGACAACAAAATATAGACAATTGGGGGGAAAACCAATACTGATACTACCAAAGAAATATTTAATTGCTGTGACTAGGCAGTTTCATGATGAAACTCATGGATGAGCACAGGCCGTATCTGACCAGATACAGGAAGTGTAGACAGCACTGGGGGTTTACACTGCCACAAAAAGAATCACCAGTAGTTGCCCAACCTGCCAAAAGTTGTCAAATCCCAAACCAAACTTAGCATTAGGAGAACAACCATGGGCCTATTTTCCTTTTCAGCTACTGCAAATAGATTATGCAGATATGCTGGCTACAAATGTATACAAACATCTGTTAGTAATAACAAATCAGTTATCAGGGTGGGTAGAAGCCTTCCCAACGAGAAAAGCAGATAGAGGAGGAGTAATTAAATCATAAAATCACAGAACAGTTTAGGTTGGAAGGGACCTTTGAAAAGGTAATCTAGTCCAGCTCCCCTGCAATGAGCAGGAACATCTTCACCCAGAGCAGGTTGCTCACAGCCCCCATCCAGCCTGGCCTTGAATGTTTCCAGGGATGGGGCATCCACCACCTCTCTGGGCAACCTGGGCCAGTGTTTTACTACTCTGATTGGAAAAAAAAATTCTTCCTCAGGTCCAGCCTGAATCTCCCCTCCTTTAGTTACAACCACTACTTCTTATCCTGTCATAACAGGCCCTGCTAAAAAGTCTGTCTGCATCTTTCTTATAGGCCCCTTTTAAGTACTGAAAGGCTGCAATAAGGTCTCCCCAGAGCCTTCTCCAGGCTGAACAACCCCAACTCTCTCAACCTTTCCTCATAGGAGAGGAGTTCCAGCCCTCTGATCATTTTGGTGGCCCTCCTCTGGACCCTCTCCAACAGGTCCAAATCTTTCTTGTACTGAGGACTCCAGAGCTGGATGCAGGACTCCAGGTGGGGTCTCACCGGGGCAGAATCACCTCCCTCGACCTGCTGGCCAAACTCCTTTTGATGCAGCCCAAGATACAATTGGCCTCCTGGGCTGCAAGTGCACATCATTGGCTCATGTCCAATCTTTGATCCACCAGTACCCCCAAGTCCTCCTCTGCAGGGCTGCTCTCAATCCCTTCATCCCCCAGCCTGTATTGATACCAGGGATTGCCCCAACACAGGTGCAGGACCTTGCACTTGGTCTTGTTAAACCTCATGAGGTTCACATGGGCCCACTTCTTGAGCTCGTCCAGGTCCCTCTGGATGGCATCCTGTCCCTTAGGTGTGTCAACTGCACCACTTAGCTTGGTGTCATCTGCAAACTTGGTGAGGGTGCACTCGATCCCATAATCTATGTCACTGCTAAAGATAATAAACAGTACTGGTACCCAAACAGTCCCCTGAGGGACACCACTTGTCACCAGTGTCCATCCAGACATTGTGCCATTGACCACTACCCTCTGGGTGCAACCATCCAGCCAGTTCCTCATTCACCAAACAGTCCATCCATCTAACCCATATCTGCCACAAAATATCAAGGCACTTGAAAAACAACTAATAATCATATCTGAGCACAGCAAAATTGCTACAACACCTCAAATTTCTAGACTAAACCACACATTTCCACAGAAATTTTGTAAAGGAGGAAGAGCCCAATGCACAGCAGTTTTTAGAGAAACAGTTGATTTTCTTTCAATTCTCCTGACCAGCACAGGATCCCTTTGATATTTATTCTTTAAATAAATTCATCCTGATATTTGCCCTGCTTATCTCCCATCAGTCAGAGCAAGGCCTACCTCTGTAGAAGACAAACCTCACGTTGGTGTCAGAACTCTAACAAGAGAGTTCAGAGTCTGCTAAAACAAGCAGAAAAATAACTCAGACAAATCAAGCCCAACTCTTAAATATCCCCCATCACCTTTTGGAAAACTGAATCTATTTATTAGGATGGTACAAACATAATTGCAGTTTTGGCTGGTAAAATTTAAATCATTATAACTAGGCCATAAAACATATTTATTAATCAAAATACGAACCATCACAATCAACACAGTTTGCTAACAAGAAATAAGTTTGTTTATTCCTGTAGCATAAAAATCCATGCTTCAGGATTCAACAAACTCTTGGAAAGCATTTTCTGCATCCTGCTGGTTGTGTTTTCCCTGCAAAAAGTTGTCAAGATGCTTGAAGAAGTGGTAGTCAGTTGATGAGATGTCAGGTGAATACGGCAGTTGAGGCAAAATTTCTTAGCCCAATTCATGCAACTTTTGAAGCGTTGGTTGTGCAATGTGCAGTTGGGTGTTGTTGTGAAGAAGAATTGGGCCCTTTCTGTTGACCAATGCAGCTGCAAGTGTTGCAGTTGTCAGTGCATCTCATGGATTTGCTGAGCATCCTTCTCAGATGGAATGGTTTTGCCGGGATTCAGAAAGCTGTAGTGGATCAGACCGGCAGCAGACCACCAAACAGTGACCATGACCTTTTTTTGGTGCAAGTTTGGCTATGGGAAATGCTTTGGAGGTTCTTCTTGTCGTATATAATCCACTTTTCATCACACATCACAATCCAATCAAGAAATAGTTCATTGCTCTTGCATAGAATAAGAGAAGACAGCACTTCAAAATGACATTTATTTTTATTTTCAGTCAGCTCATGAGGCACCCACTTATCAAGCTTTTCCATCTTTCCAATGTGCTTCAAACACCGAATGACCGTAGAATGGTCAACGTTGATTTCTTCAGCAAGTTCTCATGTAGTTGTAAGAGAATCAGCTTCGGTGATTGCTCTCAATTAGTTGTTGTCAACTTCTGATGGCCGGCCACTTTGCTCCTCATCCTCAAGGCTCTTGTCTCCTTTGCGAAACTTCTTGAACCACCACTGCACCGTACATTCATTAGCAGCTCCTGGGCCAAATGCGTTGTTGATGTTGCAAGCTGTCTCCACTGCTCCAAGTGTTTTCCACTTGGACAAAACTAAATTATTCCATTTCAAAGCCTACTGTTTAAAAAGAGATCTTTTTGACTCAGGGACTTATTTCTGACATTCCTATGGCTTGTCTAAACACTAAAATAAAACACTCTTCCTACAGTCATATATATAGAGACATTTTTGTTTTGTCAATTATGCTGCCTTTTCCACTTGCACTGAAAGTAAATTAAGATTAGCAACAAAAAGGTACTTAGCATCCAAAAAGAACATTTACACTTAACTAGTTTACTTTAAATTTCCACCAACCAAATGATTTTGTAGGTACTCCCCACACTGACACTCACTCATTCATACCCCTAAGAACCATTAATCTGACAAGGCCAGGGAATATTCCCAAATGCCTTCTCACACCTTCTCCATACCATGCTTCCCAACTTTCCATACATGTCTTAAGTTGCATTACTGAAGTTCACTGCAGTTCTCAGTGACGTGGACAGCCTAACAGCAAATATGCACTTGGCATCCAAAAAGTTCCACATGTCAACTTTGAATTTCCACCAATCTGTTTTCTCAGCAGCAAACCCCCATGTAGACACAATGGTACTCTTACAGGGATCTGTTTAGCCACACCAAGCTACTCTTATTCCTAGGCAGAATTCTTCCATTCCTGAAGACTGAGGAGATGCCTACAAGAAGGAACAGAGGTTGCCACGGGGGAGGCACATGAAGACTACCCAGAGTTAGCAGGGACAGTCATGAAACATTTGAGCTCACTTGGGAAGTGGAGCACAAGTCAAAGTCATTTGTAAGGCACAGTCTTACAGTTGCATTAATTAATAACTAACAAGTGAATTTTCTACCTCTGGTCCAGTCTCCTCATGCCTTTCTTGTATGCCTCCTTTCTTTAGTTAGTTAACCTTATTGCTTCTGCAATACTTGTGACAAAATACACTGCCCTCCACTTCCATATAGCAAACAACAGTATCAGTATTCCTAGGGGAATTTTCAAGTGATTAGGTGTCCTTCTAACTCATTATCTCATAAACTTATTTCAAAAACTAACATGAGTGAAAGTAAAAGGTGCATTTCAGTTTGTGCTATAGAACCAAGTAATTTCAAAAGTAATTCCTTGGAAAGATGCCATAATTTGGCAAAAGAGCTCCCTTTCAATAACCATTAATATACTCAGCACCACCCTCCCCACACTGGACTAGAGAGCACTCCAAATGACAAGACAGCTGCCTAATGAGCCCTCCTAAACTCTGAACCTGTTATGGTCTCCTCTGGTTAAGAGGAAAATGGCTTGTATGAAGTTTAGAAAGCTGCATCTCAAAAGGCTCACAGCAGAGCTCAATGGAGTACACCCTGGCCTCCAGTATCAGCCTTTTCCTTTCACCCTTGACACAGGGGTTGATGAAAAAATCAACCAAGTAGGCTCCAGCAATGAAGACATCAGAAAAGTTACCTTTTTGCTGGGGTTAAAAAAAAAAAAAAAACCACAAACAAACCCAAACAAACAAACAAAAAAACCTATCACTTGGTGGTTCCCAAGTGTGAACAATAATGTACATTAATTTCTCCATCATGATGACACAGTGTTTCCTTTGTCTACATCTCCTGTTTTAGAATATGGGAAGCAACAACATATCCTTTTTTCCCAATCACAGACAAGCAGGTCACATTCTTCATTTCTGAATCACCACAAAACCACTGCTATGCAGTTCCTTTCCAAAAGATGCCTTTCTCATGCCTTTAGCTGCAAGCGTATACTTCACACTTGAAACTTCATACAGAAACACAAAGCTGCCTCTGTCTTCAGACATGCAAACTGCTCTTTTGGCTTCCACTCAAGAGCCTACTCATGCTTTAGTTAATAATTCTCTTCAAAGGTGGCAGATCTTGGAACTCTCCTCTATCCCAGAGACTCACATTCTTACATTCCTGTGTTGTACAGGTGGGGCTGCCAAAGCCATCCTAGTGTCACTGAGTGGAGTAATATTTGTAAATGGTTTTTCTTTTCTTTTTCTTCTTCTACTTATATATTCACACCTTACTGCCCAATGCCTGCAGATCAATCACTTTTAGTAGGACTTATACTCCGTAACTACATTAGGTGAGCTCTTAAGCAGTACTTAAGATATCTAAACAATTCTTCACATATAAGGTTCTTCCAATAACTCTTCAAATCTCTTGGTCCCTCAAGGGATTGTTAGTATGAAAACAAACAAAAAAACCCTAACAAAACACACACACACAAAAACAACACACCAACAAAAAACAACAAAACAAAACAAAAAAAACCCACACCACCCACAAAACAAAAACAAAAAACAAACAAACAAAACAAAAAAAACCAAACAACAACAAAAAAAGGCAAATTGCCTTCCCTTCATTCTAACCAGAGTGTCCCTCAGGCTACAGCATGTGCTCTGCACATGAGCAGCAGTTAAGCTATAAAAATGAACTAATATTTGTGGCATGCAAGATGTATTCACATTTTCAGAAGTTAACTGAACACTAACAGAATAGTTATTTGAACTGCAATTTGCTATAGGTCTTCATTCCAATCCTTCCACTTCTTGAAGCATCTTACCAGTTCCATCATCTGCATCATCCTGACCAGCCTCCCAAATCTCTGATTTTGTCCCAAAGCCATCAGTGGCAGAAGACTCTGTATAGTCTGCAGGGTTAAATGTCCTAGAGTTTTAAAAGTTAAGAAATGGAAGAGAACACATGGGTCATTCAATGAACACAAGTGTCATCATTTTTAGCTGAAGTTGTATTAGACTTAACATCTCAATTTCGACATAATTTGTCTTGATAGTTTTGGTTTCAAAAGAAATGTTTCCTCTATGAGCAGACACAGATAAAAATGGGAGAAACAATAAACTAAATAAGAGGAGAAAAAAGTGGAGACTGAAAAAAAAAATTACTGTAGAGAAACTGAACGAAAACAGCAATTCCTGAAAATGCAGTTAACAGCATACCTACTCCTCCCAGTCTTATAAAGTATTAGTTTATATGCACAACTATAAGCCCCTCTCAGCTGACAGTTTCTCAGCAGGTGGCTGACTGATGAGAAACCAGTATCTTATCCTTTCAGAGCACCAGACCTGTGCAGGACAGGAGTTGGAACATCAGTAAGACTATTTCAGAATACACTCCGGACACCAATGCCAAAACACACAGATGCAGATAAAAGGTAAAAAAGGATTACTGAAGAAAAACCTATTTTTATTTTATCATCTAGAAGCATGAACAAGAAGGATTATTAGAGAAGTAGAATGAGCCTTCTGTTCATCATGATATCACTGATATTACATGAAATGTCAATAAAGGCAAACACCAAGTGAAAGTAGTGGAGGCTACACTTCTCTGAAGCTAGTTATTCCATCAAAAGTGAGAACAAACTTCAGAGCTGCTGAGTAACTTCTTTTGATTCTGTTTTAGGGTGGATGTACATCCAAACAGCTAAAGCATGAAACTTCAAAAACAGGAAAAAGTTTATAATTGCTAGTCTTTCTGGTTTTTCATAAAACTTGGAACTTTTTTTTTTTTTTAAATTGACCTAGGACTATACACACCACACAGAACTTTCAGCCTCTTAGGCACTATGTGGCTGCTATTGATAGGTACAAACGGGTTCTCCAAGTTTGAGATAACATTGAGTGAACTTACATTAGGTTTGTATAGGTGTGTCTAGTTAGAAATACTGGTTTAAGACAAAAACAATCCATTAATCATCTAACAGATCTGTGAAATTTTGCATCCACATTGGTTTATCAAACATACAGCAATATTAATACATACAGTGGCAATATTAATATTGTCAATTATTATTGCCACTGAGTTTGATCCTTGCCAAAATCTGTGCTCTGCATGTTTCTTACCCCATGCCTTGGGCTGAAAACCTCCCCGCTCCTCTCCCTCTGCCACGTCCAAACCCTAGGAGAGAAAACACCATTTAACAGCAATGGCAGAGGAGCCGCCAATTGCTAGTCTGTCACATTAGAAAATACTATGGTTGAAGAAGAAAACTACTGTAGTTAAATATAATTTACTTCCCAAATTTCCTCACAAGATAATTTGTTTCCCTAACACACACAAGTAAACCATTGTTCATTTAAGAGTAGGTGTTTCAGCAGGACTTGCAATTCTTTGCTATCTTTTCTGTATCTAGCGAAGTAGCTCCAAATGCCAAGAAAAGGACTTAGCTAGATATGCATCCCACATGAGACTGCTATTGCCAAATTAGATATGTTTCGAAATTTTGTCTCTACTTTCTCACTCTTGCTTAAGATGCTCTAGAATCCCAGCCTCCCTGATCTCTCAAGAAATTCCCTGTCACTTCTTGTCTGTGAGGAGAAGGTTTAAATACTCCATTTGTTTCCTTCTCTGACTCAGCTCACCTGTCCAACACTATCCTCATGTGCTTTTGCCAACCTGCAACCACATATTCTTTCTGCTTCCTCCTTAGTTAGTCATAGTTACTGACATGAAAATTTCCCAATTCAAATTACTCAAACTTCCTTGTTATCACCCACAAGAATATTAATTTCAATTTTAACAAGAAATATGTGTTGCCTCCAATTTTGATTACCAGCCTCAGTTTACAAGCTTCTTGATACAGTGAATGACTTTAGTTTTGCATGTTGCATGGTGCCAACAAGGCATGAAAATTTTTTATTTCTTAATAATCCATAAAGAGCATGTCTAAATAAACTGTTAGAAACTATTTCTTACATGCAACATATTTCTACATAGTTTTTGTTTTGTTTTTTGTTGTTGTTTGGTTTTTTTTTTTGGGGGGGGGGGTGATTTTTTGTTGTTTGGGTTTTTTTGTTTGTGGGTTGTTGTTTGTTTTTGTTTTTTTTTTTTTTTTTTTTTGAGGAAGACTATGAATATTATTTTGTATTACAAGAACAGGAGGAGGTCAAGAGCTGCAGACTGAGAACAAAACAATGTTTAATGACAAAATTATGTGGTAAATCACCAAGCAACTGCAAGTTTACCAGAGCACAAAAGTTGTAATCCTAAATCACCAATACACTGGTTGTACAAACATCAGAATCATCCATGAAAGGCTATATGAATTTGGATCAAAATTACCCCTTGTTTTCAGGGGACCCCCTAAACTGAATAAGAACAGTAGCTCCACCAACATGGTAAAACCAGTTTAGGAAGTCCTTATTTAAATGAATTTCCTTTCCCTCCCCTCACAACTTGTTCTTTCCCTTGCCCTAGTTCACTGTCCAAGTTTTAAGAGACATTTCTGGACCTCTAAAATGTCTACTACCTACATTTTCAAGGACTTCTTAGAAGCATCAAAATAGCAGGACAGCTTTACTGATATCCTATACAAGATGACAACTGCTATCTAAGAAAGTTACTTCTCTCGGGGAAAAAAAAAAAAACATGGCATTAAAAACAATTAGAAAGCACGATCTTCTAACACAGAAGTTATTCACAAAGCAACTATGAATTCCCCATCAGGTATTTGCAAACTTTTGATGCTTTTTAACAGTGACTAAAAGGTCAGTGAGCAAATGGGGCTTCACACTGCAATTCAGACCAGGGACCCAAATTCTGAGCGTGCAATCCCACAATAGCTTAAACCCACTTAAACCTGTAATAGACTTAACAATACATTTGTTAATCAAACCGGTCTAAGTGGATATGTTATCAGTGGCTGTGAAACCTGAGCATATAACATGATATTAGTACATGCTGCCATTAAACAATGCAACCTGTATGTAGTCTTTGTAAAAAAGCAACTTGTTCCACAGATATGTGTAAAAACCTAATTTAGTGTACCCTGCAGAACATTCAGGAAGAGACTGACAGAGATAAGGGCCCAGTTGCATCCTTGTGTGAACGGGATAACGGGGGTCTTCAGCACAAAGTGGAAGGAAAACCAGCTCAAGCTGTTGGAGCCTTGGCCAAACCCAGCGTGCTAGGCCAAAGATGAGAAGTGCACGACAAGATAGACTGCAGCCTTCATTCAAAAGACCCCCACCCGTGACCACCTGGAGACACTGTGCAGGCACAACAGGAAAGAGCCAAAGCTGAAGACTATAGATATAATTCCTTGGAACTCATTTTAATAAGAACGGCCTTTTCAAGGAAAAGTTATGAATATTTATAGGCATTTCTGGAATAACCATGAATACGTAATCCTTTACCACATTTAAGCAAGCTTGCTGCTACTGGAAAGGCGTGCCGTGGTGGAGCACAGACTCCCCAGTTGCCCAGTGCTGTTTTGCCCGCTTGCTGTAATAAATTCTAAGCAATTTATTCCGATGAGTGCATGCTATTTATTGTGATCATCTATAACAAACCCACACTACTACAACTGAGGTCTTTCTCACCAGTGATCACAAACTCTGCTCTCTTTCTTGCACTGACAGTTTTCCACATATTAGTGAGTGAGCACAAAACCACCATCAGAAAACAAAATTATTAGTTCAAAGTTCATTATAAGCTCTCCAAACCAGTTTCCCTACTTGCTAAATGCCAGAAAAACCAGTCACCTTTACACTAGGTATAGCCACCAAAGAAACCTGTTGTCCCCAGCTACCATGCTGCCTGCTGCACTTTTTTCTTTTTTGGCTTGGTTAATTTTAAACTGAGATCAATAAGCTTCAAATGCACCAGGAGACAGACAAGACCAATTCCTCACAACAGTAATATCAGTTTATGCTTGTAACATAAAATTATAGCTTTAACACTATTCAAAAGAGATGCGTGTATATATGGTTTAGATCACAATGGTCAATGTTTACAAAAAAAAATTCTTGTGGTAATTCATAATCAGTGAGTCTTCTATGAACATTTACATCTACCTACAAAAAGAAAACAAGTGACTTGGCAGTAGTTCATTAAATCTTCTAGTGAGTCTAAAGGAACGGACTTTCTTACAATCAATCAACATATTGAGTACAAAAGCAAATGATGGACATCAGGCAAACAAAATTACTGCCCTGCCTCATCAAACCTCATAACATTTCTTCACATTATTTTACACTTGGATCTACAAACAACAGCCTAAAATATATCAAGGCAGCATTGCTTACTCATTTCTGTTCCAGGAAACCAGGACTGGGGAACTATGTTTAAAGTTGATTCTGATCAACATTCCTGCTACTACCTCTTATCCAATGTCACTTTAAACGATGAACTATTTAAAACATGGTTTTACTTCCTTTAACATTGTAACTCTGTTCAACTGTGTTTTGTTGGTGTTTTTTTTCCTACTCTCCAGCACACCTCCTTCAGTTGACTAAGTTCACATTAGCCATCACTTATTCAATTTACATTTTTCTTTTCTGGAATGAATTCTATAGAAGTCAACACTTATACACAGGCAGGTGGCAAGATTTTCTGTTTCCATTAAAACCCATTGGGAGTCCAAAACACTCAAACACATGATTAAGTCTTCACTCTGGTACTGTCCACTCATGGAAATAATCGTTCATCTCATTCATGTTTCTTCCCCCAAAACAAACGCACACTACTTGGGAGCATGAGAAAAGTGTGTAGTACCACAGCTCAGATGGGACTAGCCCATTAATTTAATAGCCTATTCTGTAGAAAATCCAGTTTGCAGACCTAAATCTTTCCACTGCAAGACAGGTACTTCATTTCAAAACTCAGATTTTCACACTGACAGGTTTAAATTAGAGAAAGATACTTTAAGGTTAAGAAAGAAGCCTAAGAACAGCTGAAAGGAAAAGGAAATGCAGACTGGAAGGGCAGGCAACACCCTAGATTTGTGCTTATCTCTGACTACACAGTAACTGAACAGCCCTGGTCTCTGCTCTGGAAATGCAGAGCCAGCCATATTCCCAGCACACGCTGAGGTAACAGAGGCTTAAGCCTTATGAAGAGATAAGGGAACTAAGTATAGGCTGTTTGTATTCTAGGTATTCCATACTACCAAAACAAACAATGAAATTATATTTAATAATTCAAATAATTTTTGTCTTATTAGTCATACAGCTAGAAGCGTTGTATCAGTTTTACATACTGCATGTACTCTAATAACCATTTTTAGAAGTACATGCAGAAAACTTTCAATTCTAAAGTTACGTTTAAAAGAAAAAAAATAATTTATGTTAAAGTTAAATTCTGGTTAATCTCAAAAAAAAAAAAAAAAAACCACCAAAAACACAACACCAAAAAAACATGACACACAGAGCTTCCTAACTAATGCAGAACCAACTACAGCAAAACTAAATGGACTTCGGATTACAACCTCCAGAAGGTCTGCTCTACATTCTATGCTTTAGAAAAAGCAACATCCTTACTAGTTCTGACAAAGGAAATCAAAAATATATCCTATACCAACTGTGTTAAGCTTTTAAAACAAGAAAATGCAATTCTGGTTACAGAAACTCTTCTTTTTTTTTCAAGGATAGCATACTACTTATTTAAAAATGTTTAAAAAAAAATCTAAAATACAAGCTGGACTATAGTCATGTATTTACAAAACAGATAAGCTGTTTTACTTTCTTATACAGCCAACAGAAAAACCAAAAGTTTGAAAGGCTACTTGTCATGCTGATTAAGTCCAAAATTAAAACATAATTTTTTTCCCTTTGATTTTTATTTCTGTTTTGCTAGAAAAAAATTCCCTGTCAGCATCCATATTTATGGCATGCTCACGTTACTCTGGAAAAACTAAGAGAGGAAGGGAATCATGTAATAGAAGTAAAAGCAACAAATCCATTTTCACTTTGCAAACCAGGAGAATTACTACACATGAATCTGTAACACTTTATATGCTGAACCAAGTTCAAAGGTTCATCTACCAGCTATGGTCAATTAGATATCTAAGGAAGAGTACAAGAACTGAAACCACAGTACAATTTCTCAGGTCTCCTGGTCTTCAACCATTTGTGGCTCAGACTTCCTCAATGGTTTTCCCTCTTGCTGCTGTGGTTCTTTTTTAGGATGAAATTGTCAAGTCTCTCTGTAAATTTTCAGCACCCACAACATCTTATTGAAAGGAGTTGTTCAGGTTAACTACATGTATGAAAGAACCACCTTTGGAAGTTCATTTTAAACCTGTAACCTACTGATTTCATTTAATATTCCCTCATTTGCATACTTGCTTGGAGTGATCAATTGATTTCCCCACAAAACCTTCTGCGTGGAAATTTTACAGATCTCTACCATACACCCACTCAGCTCTCTCTTTTGCAGGTAAAGTCCTAGTCTGCTTGTTCCTCAAATCCCTTAAATGCAGTCTTCCCAGTACCTTCAAAAGCCTTTTCTAGCTCTACCAGATCCTTTTCAACATGGAGGAGAGCGGGAGAACCAGACCTGCACTTAAAACTGAGAACAGTACAAAACAGCAGCATAAAAAAAATGTGCCTGTAAAGTTTGCCAATTTGTATAAAACACTGCAGCTGATTAAAAAATACAAATGAGGAATGTTTCTGGAGCTGACAATCCTAAAGACATAACCATCTTTCTCCACAATTCCTTCAAGAGGTTCCATTCCAGACAGTTATAAATCCTTGCAATACTGACACACAAATATGATCACTTTGATGAAATTACTATCCATCACCATTATAGTATTTTTTACATCTAAATTCAGCTCATTCAAGAAATACAGTTCTGAAAAGATAGATGGGAAGACCATCTTAAAAAAATAAATTACTTCACTCCTTTCCAAGCCAAAGTTTACATCCTCAGTTTAGCAAGCAAAGATTAAGGGCAGAGCAATTTCAGCTAGGACATGTCCTGAAACACATCCTGTGATGCATTATTGCTTTCTGTTAATCAGTCAATAACATGTATCTACTTCAAATCCTTGATCTCCTGCATATCAGCAACCAGTGGTGTTTGTACGCCACAACCTCCTACCCTATGAAGTTGCAAGGTATGTTGCACAGTCATTAACAGAAGATCCACTGCACAACAAAGCTAGTGCCTACAGCACCAAGGCTGAAATACTGGGTTATCAGGGCTTTTCCCCCTCAGTAAACAGCACATTATCACCCCAGTGTCAATCCCATTTCTACTATTTTCAGTGTTTATCATTTCTTAAAATTAGGTTGTTCTACAGTGAGGCAGTAATACGATGGCCCAACCAATCTTCCCCTATAAAGCAGCCAGTAAGATAACTCCAGCCTGAGAAGGTAGCTTAAAATAGAGACAATGCATTGCTCAGATATTAGCTGACCCCTAATTTTGTATCCAGTGCCTGTATTTCTACACACACTCTGCATGAAACATTTATAAAAAAGGGTTCTGTGATGATTACCAGCAATCTATTTACTTTCAGCTGAAATACTTCATCCCATATTTGACTATTCTGTGTAACAGAAATGAAAGACTACTGAATTAAATGGCAGGAAGCTTCTTTTTATTATTATTTCTACTAATATCCAACGAAAGAAGGTCATGCATCCCTGAAACACCAAGAAGTGAATTACACAGTTTTATACAACTCCCTGCAGATTTCAAGGGCTTGCATTATAAAAATTAAATTAAGTATTTCCTGCCACTGAATACATACACTTGTTATGTAATGATCCTGAAGTCATTCAATGGGTTTATCACAGACAGAGTTGAGAACACTTCATTAAGATACTTTGCTCACATGAAGGTACAGTCTAAAATATTTGGTAGAGAAATACATTAATACTACGTACACTAAGACAGTGAACATAAATTGGCTGAAGTTGTTCCTATTTCTTCAGTCTGCTATGTCAGTTTGATCTTATGATTAACTGCTTTGGCTTGAGACATGATATTCGTCTAAAACCTAGTGTTGACAACAAAAGCAGTGTATTGTTCCATAAAGTTACAAAGCAAAAAAACAAACTGCATTTGAAATTAACCTCTAAGACTCACCCAACAATTTAAAAAATTCCTACCTTTATTTTCATAATTTGAGTATAAAGGATTATTTCACAAACAAATAACCAAAAGACTTATGTTCCAACTATTAACAGTGCTAACATATCAAAAAACGTAGTTGTGAACTGTACCACAACCTCCCCTGCAAAGCTACCTCTCTGCACACACTGTCAGCTGATCGGAGCCAGCCCAGCGAGAGGCCAGAGCCAGCGAGGTTCTGCCGACCACGAGGTTCAGCCGAGATTAGGAAGCTCAGAGGGAAAAATACAGGGACAGCGTGATTCCCGGCGTGTCCCGAACCCCGAAGCCCCGGCAGCCATTGCGAGAGAGCGGCTGACGTGGCGGGGGGCGTTCCCATGGTAACAGCGACCACACCTCCTCCCCTTGCCTTGAAAAAGCCTTTGGGAGGGCAGCAACTACCACCAGGTGCAGAGAGGAGCAATCAGCTTGTGCAGCGGGTAAGTCCCACCCGCACTGTGCCGTAGCAGTGGGTGTGGTAGCTTGTGCAGCGGGGTGCAGAGAGCACCTGTTGCTTGTCAGCCCCTCTAACTTATTGCCAGTGTCCCAGACTGCTGACAACCGTGGTTGCCTCCAGAAGGAGAGCTTGTCTCAAAAAGACTGTGGCAATGCAGACTGACGTTCTGTCCTGAACAGGGGCTGTTCAAGTCTCCAGCTGCAGGGAGTGCCAGAGCCTGCTGCTGCCAGAGGAGGGAGACCAGCACTCTACCTGTGTGAGGTGTGAGCAGGTGCAAGATCTGCTCGACATGGTTGTGAAACTTAAGTAGGAGGTTGAGATGCTGAGGTCCATCAGGGACTGTAAAAGGGAGATCAACTGGTGGAGTAACACCCTGATGTGCCAGTTGGAAAGGCCCCAGGGAGGTACCCCCCAAAAGGACATGGACCTCCTGCCCTCTTGGACAGAGGCGGAAGTCTTGAGACAGCCCCACCCTTGTCGCTGTCGGACAGAGATAGGGGACCTAAAAGATGACAAGGGTCGGAAGCGTATTCCAGTTCGGCATCACAGGCAGCCCCCCTCCCTGCCTGATTTGCCTCTCCAGGTGCCTCTCTGTAATAGGTTTGAGGCACTGGATCTCAAAGAAGAGGTAGGTGAGGAGGTGGTGCTGGCAGGGGTGACGCTGTTGTAGGTTACTATTACAGGCCACCAGATCAGGATGAGGAAGTTAATGAGACCTTCTATGCGCAGCTGAGAGTGGCCTCACAGTCACAGGCCCTGGTTGTTGTGGGTGATTTTAACTTCCCTGATGTTTGCTGGAAGGACCATTCAGCCAGCCAGCCACAGTCCAGGAGGTTCCTCCAGTGCATTGATGATAACTTCCTCATGCAGATGGTGGAGGAGCCCACCAGGAGAGGTGCACTGCTGGATCTCATCCTCACTAACAAGGAGGGTCTGGTCAAAGCAATAAAGGTTGAGGGCTGCCTGGGTTGCAGTGACCACAAGATGGTGGAGTTCAGCATCTCGTGTGGCAGGAACAGAATAGCAAGTAGAATTGCAACCCTGGACTTTGGCAGGGCTAACTTCGGCCTTTTCAAGCAATTGCTGGGGGAAATCCCATTGGCAAGACTCCTTGCAGGAAAGGGGGCCCAAGAGAGCTGGATTGCATTCAGAGATTGCTTCTTCCATGCTCAGGATCAGAGCATCCCCACACATAGGAAGTTGAGGAAGGGAGCCAGGAGGCCTGTGTGGTTGAATAGGGATCTGTTGAGTATGCTCAAGCAGAAGAGGAGAGTTTACAGGTCATGGAAGCAGGGACTGGCCACTTGGGAGGAATATAAAGGCTGCTGTTAGAGGATGTAGGAAGGCAGCTAGGGTAGCCAAGGCCTCCTTAGAATTACAGCTGGCGAGAGGGGTCAAGGACAGCAAGAACTTTTTCAAATACATAGCAGATAAAACTAATACCAGAGGCAATGTAGGCCCACTGATGAATGAGGTGGGTGCCCTGGTGACAGAAGACACAGAGAAGGCAGAATTGCTGAACGCCTTCTTGTCTCTGTCTACTCTGCTGGAGGCTGTCCTGGGGAGCCCTGTACCCCTGAGACCCCGGATGAAGCCAGGTCAATGGAGGAGTTTGCTTTAGTCGATGAGGACTGGGTTAGGGAGCAATTAAATAGTCTGGACATCCATAAATCCATGGGTCCAGATGGGATGCATCCGCAGGTGCTGAGGGAGCTGGCTGAAGTCATTGCTAGGCCGCTCTCCATCATCTTTGCCAAGTCTTGGGAAACGGGAGAGGTGCCTGAGGACTAGAGGAAAGCAAATGTCACTCCAGTCTTCAAAAAGGGCAAGAAGGAGGACCCGGGTAATTATAGACCGGTCAGCCTCACCTCTGTCCCTGGGAAAGTAATGGAACAGCTTATCCTTGGTGCCATCTCAAGGCACATCAGGGATAAGAGGGTCATTAGGGGCAGTCAGCATGGCTTCACCAAGGGTAAGTCATGCTTGACCAACCTCATAGCCTTTTATGAGAATGTAACAAGGTGGATGGATGATGGCAGAGCGGTGGATGTGGTCTACCTTGACTTCAGTAAAGCCTTTGACACAGTCCCTCACAGCATCCTCACAGCTAAATTGAGGAGGTGTGGTCTAGACAATAGAGTAGTGAGGTGGGTTGCAAACTGGCTTAAAGAGAGAAGCCAGAGAGTGGTGGTCAATGGTGCGGAGTCCAGTTGGAGGCCAGTATCTAGTGGAGTGCCTCAGGGGTCAGTACTGGGGCCAATATTATTCAATATATTCATTAACGATTTAGACGAGGGAATTGAGTGTACTATCAGCAAGTTTGCTGATGACACTAAGCTGGGAGGAGTGGCTGACACGCCAGAAGGCTGTGTTGCCATCCAGCGGGACTTGGACAGGCTGGAGAGTTGGGCAGGGAATAACCTGATGAAATTTAACAAGGGCAAGTGTAGAGTCCTGCATCTGGGCAGGAACAACCCCAGGTTCCAGTATAGGTTGGGAAATTACATATTAGAGAGCAGTGCAGGGGAAAGGGACCTGGGGGTCCTGGTGAACAACAGGATGACCATGAGCCAGCACTGGGCCCTTGTGGCCAGGAAGGCCAATGGCATCCTCGGGTGTATTAGAAGGGGGGTGGTCAGTAGATCAAGAGAGGTCCTCCTTCCCCTCTACTCCACACCTGGAATATTGTGTCCAGTTCTGGGCCCCTCAGTTCAAGCACAGGGAACTGCTGGAGAGAATCTAGCGCAGGGCAACAAAGATGATTAAGGGAGTGGAGCACCTCCCTTATGAAGAAAGGCTGAGGGAGCTGGGGCTCTTTAGTTTGGAGGAGACTGAGGTGTGACCTTATTAATGTCTATAAGTATATAAAGGGTGAGTGCCATGATAATGGAGCCAGGCTCTTCTCAGTGGCAAACAATGATAGGACAAGGAGTAATGGGATCATGCTGGAACACAAGAGGTTCCACTTAAATTTGAGAAAAAACTTCTCAGTGAGGGTGACAGAGCACTGGAACAGGCTGCCCAGGGAGGTTGTGGAGTCTCCTACTCTGGAGACATTCAAACCCACCTGGACATGTTCCTGTGCGACCTCACCTAAGCGTTCCTGCTCCAGCAGGGGGATTGGACTAGATGATCTTTTGAGGTCCCTTCCAATCCCAAACATACTGTGATACTGTGATTTGGTATTTCATAGAATCATAGAACAGTTAGAGTTGGAAGGGACCTTGAAGTGTCATCTAGTCCAACCCCCCTTCAATGAGCTGGGACATCTTCAACTAGATCAGGTGTCCTGGTTTTGGTTAAAAAAAGACCAATTCTCTTTTAGTGAATTTTTCCTTTCAGTTATGTTCTTCTAAGTAACTGCATTTTTCTGAAGTTGGCTGCATGTTTTTTCAGACAGCATTTTCTCCGGAGCTGTTAACACCCAATATTTACAGTTTTACTGAGCTAACATGGTATGCACAAAAGGCCTTAGGTTTATTTTTTTTATTGCTATAGCAGCCAAGGTCACTGATAAATTTTTTTGTATTCCATAAGTGAGAGGGTTGTACTTGCAGGGAGAGGTGGACAGAGCAGGTGACTCAAATTGACCAACGAGATATTCCATGCCATCCATGTCATACACAGTTTAAAGTTAGCAGATCACAAGGGTCTCGCACTCCTCACCCATGGCCAGTGTCTGAAGAGGACCCTGCCTGCAATCTTGATCCCAGTTTACAGTCCATGCATCCCTGAATGCAGTTCCTATCTAATGCTGAGTCCAGTCCAGGACTTCCTAGTGCCTGTCCTGCAGCTGCTGGCACAATTCCAGCCCCTGCACATGCAGTCCCTCCACTACTCCAGGAAATTCAATATTGGTTTTGTATATTTTGCTTTATTTTCTCTTATTATCAGTATCATTAGAAATTGGAAAGTGAAAAAAGCTTTACTAAGTCTCTCTCCCTTTTCCTCTGATTCCCTTTTCTTAGCAGGGAGGGCAGGGGTTAATAGAGAGCATCTGCCACACTTTATTGTTGCCCTGCAATAAATGGTGACATCAGGTTGCTCAGTCCCGTCCAGCCTGGCCTTGAGTATCTCCAGAGATGGGGCATCTACCACCTCTCTGGGCAACCTGGGCCAGTGTTTCACCACCCTCATTGTAAAAAAAAATTTCCTCCTCACATCTAATCTGAATCTCCCCTCTTAGGTTAGGCCCTGCTAAAAAGTCTGTCCCTATCTTTCTTATAGGCCCCTTTTAAGTACTGAAATGCTGCAATAAGGTCTCCCCCGAGCCTTCTATTCTCCAAGCTGATTCACAGGCATGACCAAGTCATTCTTGCAACCCTCTGGAAGCTACATGTCTTTGCATCTTTCCATTCCTTCAAGATGCAGATCTGGAGACAATGAAGTTGGCTAAGCCTGTCTTTGAATGCCTCGTAACTAGATATTCCAAAGAGGAGAGCATTTGAAAGCAGAATTTTTCACAAGTTAGACATTACCTATTAGGTACATTAGCTCTGCTGTGCACTTTATCATTTTAACTCATTTAATACCCACTTCCCTACATATTCTGTGCTGTACCTAGGTTATTCATTTTCATTCCTCCTGCCCTAAGGAAAAAAAAAAGCCTCTTTCCACTCCAACTATGAAACTTCTAACCAACTCCACACCCCTTTATTCCACATGAAATCCATTTTCAACACATTTCCTCTCTCTTCTACAGGATAGGATTGGATCTGTACCTAAGATTCTGCAGTATTCTTTTTCCACAGTTCTCTTCATCAACTCTTCCATGCCAAATTCCTTCTCTTACTAAAAAGCCTCTAAGTTGGCTTGTACTTCCTCTAATTGGCTACCAAAAACAGAAGGCAAGCCTGACAACCAGATCCACCTCAAAGAAACAGCACAAGTGCACATCCAATCCCTCCCTGAGAGCCCTACAGATGGAATTTTTTACTCTCTTGCTGCCAAGGTATGTCCTGAGGAGCCCAGTGCACTCCCACTCACAGGAGGCTGGCTTGAGTTGATCTGGGAAAACAGCTCTCCATTGCCTGTTACATAGGAAATTACCCTAAAGGTGATGTTTGCCAATTACTAACAACTCTTGTTCTGAGACCAAGACATGACAAGGGGTAAGGGAGGGGATGTACCTAAATTAAAGGTGGCTGAAGTTTTTGGGGAATCAAAGGATAACCAACAAATGCTTAAAAAGAAGCATTTAAAGAAATAAATGGGGGAATTCCATTTCATTACACGAAATCCATGCTAGTCCCACACCAATACCACCATCTCACCTCTCCCATGGCCACGTTTCCCACGGTCTGAAGGCTTGTGTCCTTGATTGTTGTCCACTCCATTTTCTTCAGCTCTAACTGTGGAGAGAGGACAGCTTAAGAGAATCTTTAGAGACTTGCTTGAGACAATATAGCCATCTGCTTAACCTGAACCCCAAAAGAAAAGGCAAGATTTTGAAGTGGGCTGATCAACACAACTCAGTCACCCCTCTTCTTTGGGGGCCTAACTACAAGCAATTTATGTTTACTTTGCACTGGACAATTAGGAAGCAAAATATCTAATAAGATGTGTCAGCAGACACTTTTGTTTCTTGAAACAAAAAGAAAAAATTGCAGTGTTTTGCAGCCTACACTATTAAATTAATTATGGCCTCACCTCTTTAACAAGGCAGGAAATAAAGCTGCCTCATTCTATTGCTTCCTTGATAATGTGCTGGGTGGCAACAGTGAAAGAGTAAGGGATAAACAAGAACACCAGCTCTTTTCCTGTCTACCCATATCACATCCCTGTACAGACAGGGAAACTTAATAGAACTCTCCTCTCTATTTAAATCAGAGGGATGACAACTGGGTGAAGGTGAGGCATTAGAAAAGCACTGCAACTTCACTATTTTGTGGAAAACTCCTGAGGAGGTACTCTGAAAGATGGCTGGCTCTTTGGAGGAGAAGAAGGGAAAAAAAAAAAAAAAAAAAAAAAAAAAAGAGACAACTGGCCACTTAAAACACTGCTGAGATTTTGTACTGCACAACTTTTCCTAATGGCAGCAACAAAATCACTAGTGTTTGGACTGAGAAGCTGGGAAGAGGATATCAATATTTGGTAACCATCTCAAAAAATTTTAGTTCCAGTTTACAAAAAAAGACAAGCAGCATCTGTGATCTAGCTCTGGCAAAAATTTTGCCCCTCACTTTCATTTTGATGGATCTGATTTCAATTTTTTCTAAGCAGAGCTGCAGGTTTTATTAATATTTTTTCCTATCTTGACTCTATTCTAAAAAGATCCTCAGTGTCTTCACAGCACGACATTTGAATATATTCCAATAATGAATTGGAAGCGTTGGCTAATATTGTAAATATTTTTCCTGCTTTTAAGTGAAAAGCTAAACATTTTTTTAATTCTAGTTTCTCTGCTCATCTATCAGTGTTGTGTATGGCCTTTACAGGCAATGTATACAGCTTTGATACTGCTGATAAAACTTAGAGAAAAAAGCAACGTGTATCCAATGGTCATCTAACATGATGCTATGTGGAAACATCGGTTTGCTTTTGTACAATATATATGATTGCACCTGTATAAACTGTAGCAAATTTTAAAATGTTTCAATTCACAAATAATTTTCTTGGTTGTAGAAACTCACCTTTGTTTGGCTTATGTGAGTAATATATGCTAAAGATTAATAGCGATCCCAGTCTTTTCATTCCCCTTATGAGGAGAACATCTTCAGGTTCTCCCACTCATAAAAGGAGATGGAATCAAAGCTGGATAATTTTTTTCATTTAAAAAAACCAAAAAAGTGTATCAGCTGTGCAGCAACATACTCTCAAGCAGTCTTACAAAGACTAACTTCTAAAGTTTACATAAAGAACATCAATTTGTATAAGATCAATTAATCAAAAAAGGACAGAAATTTAAATTAAATTGAGTGTCTCCGAACAAGCACAGACCATCCCAAAACCAATTCACATAGGCAGATCAAGCATATCTGCTGCACAAACAAGTTATGATACCTTCAGTACTGAGCTGTAGTTTGGATGGACTTTTTCTATTAAGCATTTGCTCTCAACTCAGCCAGTTTCAGCTGCAAGAAAAACATCTGAATCTTTAAAAATGAACCCCATACATACATTCTCGGCCACGGCTGCCTCCTCTTCCCCGTCTGTTGGAATTTCCCCGTCCGCGACTCACTTCTCTGTCCCCTCGTTTTTCTCTGTTCTCTTTGTTTTCTGAACTTTCCTTTCCAAGGCTTTTCTTCTTTCCCCCTACAGTCTCCCAGGAAGTCTATTTGGGTAGAATAGAATTAGATACAAAAGTCAAAAAGGAAAAGACAGCGCTCAATGCATACTTCTACCTCACACCCCTCCAGTTCATGGAAAAAAAACAGGTATTTGCATAACATCACATATGTAACACCCTGCAAACTACACTGATACAAATGGAAACACAGGCTGTATTTCTGGGAAGAGATCAGAAAGAACCAAGTTTTACAAGTTGGATTTTCTTATGCAATGTGAGAATCTCAAATATTTCTGGCTATAATAGACTTCTACTAGTTCAAGGAAGCCTAGATACAACCACAACACAGAAAATATGCAAAGCAAGCAACAGTTTCCCTCTCAACTACCTTGATAAATCTAGTAAGGGAACATGACACAAAATTATCTTTTTCTCCCAAGGAACTAAAAAAATGCTTATAAGCATCATTGAACAATAGAATGATGAGAATAAGTATGTGGCCTAAGGGGGGAAAAACAAAAAAAAAAAACCCACCACACAAAAAACCCACAAAACACCCCCCCCACACACAAAAAGCCCCACCCCAAAACAACCAACCAACCACCAAAAAAAAAACCACACAACACAAAAAAAACCACCCAAACCCTCAGATGTACTAGAGTTCAAGGACCAAGAGACAGAAGGGCAGAACAACATCATTAGAAAACTGGGTCTACAATAAACCAGACCATCCATTCTTAACAGCTACAGCTCATCATATACAGCTAAATACAGGAAAAACTATGTCTAAACAAGACAAGGTACCAAGGTCCAAAAGTTAAGCTTCAACCTTAAAATTAAACTCATCTTTAAAATAAATTCAGGGATAGCATCAGCTCTGTAAGAGTTGAAAATAAAATCATTAGAACACTTGCTAAGAATAGTACAGCACCTCATATATTATACAATTGCATGGTTAGTTTACTGAGTCATAGTTGCAAAGCAAAGAAGAAGAAAGGTATTATTTGCAAGCCATTAAAATGGCAGATAGGTTTATACATATATATCCCCATCTGTAGGAAGCTTATAGTCTAGGTAAGGCATTTAAGTGGGAAATTTACAAATGCAAATAAGGTGCCATCAACAGTGAAGCACTGCATAAAGCCAGGAACTGACAGGCACCTGCATCAAACAAAAAAGGTTGGCTATCAGTACTTTTAGGTCCTGTCCTATCTCCTCTCAATTCGGACAACAGCAACTCAGAAGCCCTCATGAGGTAGGCAATGACCAGCTAGTCCAAGCTACCTAGAATTAAGAAAACTAATGCTATTGAGAAAGCAGGTAACAAAGTAGTTTACAAGTATAAACTCAATGTTTCACAATGTTTCATTGTCTCTTTTGAGAGAATAAGTACTAAAATAATGGTTACTCCAATTTTTTTATATGTATAGGTGAGAAAGATGGCTGAAATCACTTTTCAATTTCATGTCCAGTAGAAAGGACTATACTGCCATAAGCCAACTTAGTTGAAGTGCAGACAGTGCAGACTGGAACTACAAAACTACGTGTTTGAGCAACACCATCTTATTTGTGCAACAGAAAACTCTTTCCCTCCAGTAACCATTATACGGCTTGACGTGCCTTAGCCTGTGTAACTGCATCACACGTTAAAACACGCCTAGAATTTTAGAGACACTTCACAGGAGAAAAAAAAAATAACTGCACAGTCAAATGAAGAACCAGAATGCACTACTTTTTCACTGATGGGCATGGTACCAAAAGATCTTTAACCATTTTAAGAAACACCCAAACCTGGATGATCCTGCAAAGCTTAAGAGGAAACAACCTCTCCTTAAGTAAGGTTTTATATGACTTGTGAAGGATCAGTAAGAGAATGACTATGAAAGCATCAGATTCATGCTTTCTCACAATATAATTTTGAAAGGAGTCTTGAGAAGTCAGGCATGTCCTTTAAGATGCTACCTCTGGGCATGGGAATCCATCACAGACTACCAAAGCTGCCTGTTTTTGTAAGGGAGCTAACTAATGACAATTTCAGCTGAGGATACCTGAGGCAACCCAAATGACAGTTGTGGGCCTGAGCTTCGAAATACATAACAGAAGCCTTCTTACTGGCCCGACCTTAGATGGAAAGAAAAATAATCTGAAAGGTCCCCTTTATTATGTCTCCAAACGTTTAGGAAGTAAAACATGGTTGGGCATAAAATCCATACATCCATAAATCCATGGGTCCAGATGGGATCCACCCACGGGCGCTGAGGGAGCTGGCTGAAGTCATTGCTGGACCGCTCTCCATCATCTTTGCCAAGTCTTGGGAAACGGGAGAGGTGCCTGAGGACTGGAGGAAAGCAAACGTCACTCCAGTCTTCAAAAAGGACAAGGAGGACCCGGGTAACTATAGACCAGTCAGCCTCACCTCCATCTCTGGGAAAGTGATGGAACAACTTCTCCTTGGTGCCATCTCAAGGGATATCAAGGATAAGAGGGTCATTAGGGGCAGTCAACATGGCTTCACCAAGGGGAAGTCGTGCTTGACCAACCTCATAGACTTCTATGAAGACATAACAAGGTGGCTAGATGATGGCAAAGCAGTGGATGTGGTCTGTCTTGATTTCAGTAAAGCATTTGACACAGTCTCCCACAGCATCCTCACAGCTAAACTGAGGAAGTGTGGTCTGGATGATCGGGTAGTAAGGTGGACTGGGAACTGGCTGAAGGAAAGAAGCCAGAGAGTTGTGGTCAATGGGGCGGAGTCCAGTTGGAGGCCAGTATCTAGTGGAGTGCCTCAGGGGTCAGTACTGGGAACAATATTATTCAATATATTCATCAGTGATTTGGATGAGGGAATAGAGTGCACTGTCAGCAAGTTTGCTGATGACACCAAGCTGGGAGGAGTGGCTCACACACCAGAAGGCTGTGCTGCCATCCAGCAAGACCTGGACAGGCTGGAGAGTTGGGCAGGGAATAACCTGATGAAATTTAACAAGGGCAAGTGTAGAGTCTTGTATCTGGGCAGGAACAACCCCAGGTTGAGTATAGGTTGGGGAACGACCTGTTAGAGAGCAGTGTAGGGGAAAGGGACCTGAGGGGTCCTGGTGGACAGCAGGATGACCATGAGCCAGCACTGTGCCCTTGTGGCCAGGAAGGCCAATGGCATCCTGAGGTGGATTAGAAGAGGGGTGGTCAGTAGGTCAAGAGACGTTCTCCTTCCCCTCTACTCTGCCCTGGTGAGACCACACCCGGAATATTGTGCCCAGTTCTGGGCCCCTCAGTTCAAGAAGGACAGGGAACTGCTGGAGAGAGTCCAGCACAGGGCAACAAAGATGATTAAGGGAGTGGAGCATCTCCCTTATGAGGAAAGGCTGAGGGAGCTGGGTCTCTTTAGCTTGAAGGAGACCGAGGGGTGACCTCATTCATGTTTATACCTATGTAAAGTGTGAGTGGCAGGAGGATGGAGCCAGGCTCTTCTCTGTGACAACCAAGGATAAGACAAGGGGCAAGATGTATAAACTTGAACACAGGAGGTTCCATTTAAATTTGAGAAGAAACTTCTTCACCATGAGGGTGACAGAGCACTGGACCAGGCTGCCCAGGGGGGTTGTGGAGTCTCCTTCTCTGCAGACATTCAAACCCGCCTGAACACCTTCCTGTGTAACCTCATCTGGGTGTTCCTGCTCCGGCAGGGGGATTGGACTACATGATCTTTTGAGGTCCCTTCCAATCCCTGACATTCTGTGATTCTGTGAAAATTGATCTTATCATCATACAGGGAACTAACTAACTAAAACTTAAAGAGTTAACCCACATAGCAATTGCTTAGCTTAGAGCTTTGTGTAACTTATTGTATGAGAAACAGGAGTTCGCTGATGACTTCACAGGCCTTGCAAAGATAAAAACCCAGCTGCATCCTTGGGTGAACAAGATAACAAGAATCTTGGGCACAGGACAGGAAATAAGCCAGTTCTAACCAGCTCATCAGTTTGATCCCCGGACAACTCAGCACACCAGACCAAAGGTAAAAGTGTACAGAGAGGAAGCTGAGCAGCCTTCATCCACAGACTCTGGCCCATGACCACCAAGAGGCACTGCACAGGCACAACCAGGAGGGTCTGGAAGTGGAAACTATGGAAATGATTTCCCAGAACTCACAGTACTAAGAACTGCCTTCTCGGGGACAGGTTATGAATATGTATAGGCGTTCCTATAATTTTCGTGAATATGTAATACTTTACAGCATGTAACCAAGTTCGCAGCTGCTGGAAATTTGCACACATCTTGGGCGGAATTATCCCCTGTGTGCCCAGTACTAAATAAACGTACTTTCTTTATAACCTCACAGGTTGTAAAGTAATTTCCACACCTCAGTCATAGAATCATTTTGGTTGCAAAAGACCTTTAAAATCATTGAGTCCAACTGTTAACCTAACACTACCAAGTCAACCTCTAAACTATGTCTCTAAAACCTCATCTACACGCCTTTTAAATACCCCCCAGAGACAGTGACTCCACCGCTTCCCTGGGCAGCCTATTTCAATGCCTGACAACCCTTTCCGTTAAGAAATTTTTCCTAATATTCAATCTAAACCTCCCCTGGCACAACTTGAGGTCATTTCTTCTCGTCCTATCACTTGCTACTTGGGAGAAGAAACCAACACCCTCCATGCTCCCACCTCCTTTCAGGCAGTTGTAGACAGTGATAAGGTCTCCCCTCAGCCTCCTTTTCTCCAGGCTGAACAGCCCCAGGTCCCTCAGCTGCTCCTCAGACTTGTGCTCCAGACCCCTCACCAGCTTTGTTGCCCTTCTCTGAACTCACTCCAGCACCTCAATGAGGGGGCCCAACACTGAACACAGTATTCAATTTGGGGCCTCTCACCAGTGCCAAGTACAGGGGAATGATTACTTCCCCTAGTCCTGCTGGCCACACTATTCCTGATACAAGCCAGGATGCTGTTGGCCTTTTTTGCCTTACAGCTGTAGGAAGTTAAATGAATACAAGTCTTGGGCAGAGAAACGTGCCCTTCTCTACTCTCATCCAGAAGCCTCTGTCTATCCAAATCCATAGTGACACAACTCTTGCAAGTGAAAAGTTTTCATAAAGACTAACAAGACTAACAGTCACACAGCATAAAGACTTAAAGATCACAGCATTAAAAAAAAAAAAAGGACAAAACTGGCATAGTACCAAAGAAATTATAAATAGACATTCTAGCTAGCACTCCTTGTTCTTTCAATTCCCCAAATTGGACAGACACAACCAAACTTCTAGTGCATCAAAGCAGAGTGAAACTAGAACATGAGATTTGGGAATCTGCATTCATAACTAGCAGCACTTCTGTTTCCAACTTTACATCAAATCCACAGTTATACTGCTTTGGAGTATAATGGCCTTAAAACAACCCCTTCAAGTTGGAGGCCCACAAACTTCCATAAAGAAGAATACATTTCTTCACACTCTGATGAGGACCCCTTCTAATTAATACTCCTTCCTCCTTGAGCCCTTTAATTTCTCTGCATTTGTTCCTGAGTTGCATTTTTTCTACAGAAATACAGTGGGTTCAGAGGGACTTGTCAAAAGACCAGAACATATGGATATGTTGCTTCTAATTGATAAATGAGTTCAGAAAATTTCTTCCATGTCATGATCACTTATAACAATTTGCTAAAGTAAGAAAGCATTTAATATTCTCTATCAACAAGAAAACTATTTTTAGCTAGAAAATGGCAAATACAAGAAGTACAAGATAACACAAAACCAACATATTACCAAGACAGATTTAATCAACATGAGATGCTCTCTTCTACTCCCAACTTACCAGCTCACTCAGTATTATATACTTCTGTGTTTTAGATGACTTCAACTCTTATAAATGAAAACGGGATAGAAAAGTCAGAATGGTGTGTCCTAGATTTAGGGTGTGTGTGGGTTGAGTTTCCTCATTAACAATAAGCCAGAGTACACATCCTGACAAATCACAGGAAATACTGAATGTTCAGCATTAAGAAAGGAAGTTCAGGTTTCTTTCACAATTTAGATGAGATGGAATCTAGTTTACTGCCTCGGATAAACCCTAAGAAGTCCCTCCAGCAAAAAATTCAACTGCAGCAAGACATATTTTCCTGATATCTCTTGGGATAAACAACTGCTCTGTGCAACTTTAAAAACAAACTTTGTTGTTGTTATAAATACATTGTTTAGTCTCCACTTTCTGTTTTTCAGCAGTCAACCAAATGAGCAGCTACTTGCTGTATCCTCTTCTGCCATTAGTAGTGTTGTCAATGCAACTTGCAGATGTGGACAGCTCCTCCAACTTTAATACTAGCAATGCACATCTACAGAAGCTGCATGATTAAAATATCTGCCTGCCCTTTAGGTTTATAAAGATTGCCCTTAGACTCAGGTCTCAGGGTTGTGGAAGTGCTACAGAGTAACTACAAACACTGCAGCAAAAAACAGACCTGTGTCTGACAGAGCACTGAGTTCAGCTGCAGAGTTAAAATTGCTGTGTGTAAATTAAAGCCAAAGGACTATGTAAGAGACCAGCTGAACACCCACAAGATTTTTCAAGGTTCAGCCTACTCTAAGGCATGCAAGCAGTAGAGAATGTGCCCCAGTCTCCATTTCCTTTAAAAGAAATGGAATGGAGACAGGGAAATCGAAAGCTTCCAAAAGATGACTTTCCTAATCAGTTCTAAGAAGTAGAAAGGTGCAGCAAACAGAAAGAGCAGTTTAATATGAAAGTAAAACCTTACCGTGTCTGAACTTCCTTCCAGCAGTAAGTTGATTGCTCTGTTCATGTCCCCATTACAATCATGTAGTGCCACTATGCACTCATCCTGATTTTTCCCCGTCACTTCCATAAGCTGTCAGTAAGAGTCAGACATGTTAAAATATCCAAATTATCATCATAAGAAAATAAGAGTTAGTACCATCACAGATTCCAAGAAATTGCATAGCTACTATGTCAGAGAACACTAAAATCCTAAATAAAGGTATCTGCATTTTACAGATCTGCTTGGGATTCAGACAAGAGACAGAATGAAACACAAATTAAACAGTAATCAAGAAAGCACTCTTTCACGCATTTTTTTTTTCCTTTAACTTTATGCTTGCAGCAAATACTGTCACTACCATCATATACTGCTGCCTCTGGAAAGGCCAGGATAGCTCCAGTATCAGTCTCTCTCCTTCCCCAAACATCCCCCTCTTTATCCTGCTGTGTGAGAACAGACATAATGTAAGCCATGGCAGAGAACGTATCCATCTGGAAAAACATCCAGACTAAGAAAAAGTATTTTTTTTTTCAGCCAGATCAGTTCCCTTGATCCATTTCAGCATAAGGCCACACAAAAGGCATAAACAATGGCTACTTAAGGAGACCTAGTACTGAATTATGCCCTGTGGATCCTGAGGAGTGTAGAATGGAAATAATCAGAGTCTATCATGAGACATCCAGCAACTTCACCCCCAAAAAAACCCCTACATGAGCTAGAAAGATATATGCACAATATAAAACATTAGAAATTTCCTATGCAGAACTTAATTCTTATCCTTCCCACCAGCAGAGATACAGGCACTATTGATGAGGGTCCTTTGGCTTCAGGAAGTACAAGACTTCATTTCTGGCATGGCAATAGAACAAGTTTATAACAAGAACAACAAACAACGGAAAAGAAATCTGCTCCTCTGCTGCATTGATGCATTCTTCTCTCCTTCTTGGTATACTCCTAGGTTCTAGTTGTGATGTATTCACTAGGATAAAATCACTGATACCCACAGCAGAACAGGGACCCAGATTCTCAGTACTACTTGAATTAATGGTCTCAGCTATAATTCGGTAATGGAAGCTCAAGCATCTACACTCAAAACTCAGCATGGTAAAGTAAATGGTGTGAGATTTCATTTTCACAGTGTAATTCTATCATTTTAATGCATACACAAATCTGGGAAGTCAGATTATTTTTTTTAAATAACACTTCAATTCACCTTTAGGCTTGTCCTGGTTTTGTTAAAAACAAGTTTCTCTTTTAGTGAATTTTCCTGCCAGCTAAAACCTTCTTACTAACTGCACTTTTCTGAAAGTTAGATACATGTTTTGGTAGACATAGAAATGGAATGCAAGGATAAGGATTCACATCCTGCAAGAGGGGCAAGAAGTGAACTGAACAGGTGACTGAAACTGACCAACTAAGTACTCCATCCCATTCACATGAATACTTCATATAAAACTGGGAGATCATGAGGATCTCGTCCCTTCTCCCTGTGGCCGACATTAGGAGAGGATCTTGTGAGTCGTCCCTGTGAACTGAGGCCTAGTGACAGACTGAATCCAGCTCCACTTGGCTGCAGAGTCCTATCCAGGACTTCTGGGCGCAGGCTCTGCTGCTGCTGGAGCAGTGCTGATCTTTGCCAGGCAATTCAAGATTGGTTTTATATATTTTGTATTATATTATCTATTTTATTAGTAGCATTAGTAAAACATTTTAAATATTTTCCAGTTCTCTTCTCTCTGTCCTCCTTTCCCTTCCAATCGTCTGTATTTAGTGGGGAGAGGGGTAAAAGGGGGGGCTGGGGGGAAGAGGGGGTTAATTAAACATCTGCCACGGTTTATTGTCACCCTGCAATCAAACCTTGACAAAGCTATGATTAGATTTTTACTTTTCCTGAAAAACAGCCAAGATACTAGCAAACTCAGTTTACACAAGTGACATATTTTTCCCATGTGCATGTACATGCGGACCATCATTAAGCATCAGGACCATACTGAAGAGATAAAATCTGGAAGAGACATCAGCACAGATGAGTTTTGGCTTAAAGGCTTGTCTACAAAGGAAAATACACCGGGGTAACTATACAGCCAGAGCTATATTGCCACACAATTTCTCGTAAACAGACTTTACAGTAAAATAAGAGCATCTTATCCTAGTTAAAGTCATGTTCTTCTGAAAAAAGTTTCATCTAAATCAGAAACAGACGCTCTAGCTCCAAAATGTAAGCCGGCTTTGGAGCACCTTATTGCAGGGCATAAAACTTTACCATAAGAAACATACTTGTTTCACTTCATCTTCAAAATCTGCATCGTTCTTATCGTAGATCATCTGAGCAAGGCGAATCTGTTCTGCTGTTGCCTGAAAAATGTAAACATCCAATAAAGCAAACAAAAGGTAACAATATATTTTTTAAAAATATCTCCTAGTGTCACTATATTTTTTTCTCCAGATTCTCAAAAAGAACGTACACAACAAGCACAGAGGTGCTATGGGGAAGGGATTAACATCTCCTCTATGCCCATTTTATAGTCAAAATTTAGCTGGGACAGAAGCAATTTCAACATGTTCTAAAGTGTCTGAACCACAGTTAAAGGTCACCACATAGACAAGACAACCATATAATAAAACAGAATTTACCACAGAAGCCTACGCTTTGATATTATTACTTTTATTTACTACCTACCACTCCAGAGTTAGAGTTTTATCATAAGAAACTGACAATGGTATTTCTAAATTAACCACATCTCTGATGATTCCTGCTCACATCACCTTCCACAACTCTCCCAACAACAACCTGACTGTAGTTTTATGAGCACTTAAAAAGAGACTGAGCCATGCCTCAAGATTTTGCCCATGAAAAGTTGGACTTATTTTCTTTATAAGTAAATACTGGTCTCTGAAAACTGTTAAAGGACCTTGCTATTGATGAAATGTTTGGTGCTTCTGTAATGTTTCTGGACAACAAATCCATGCTGGCAACTTCTCCAAAAGCTGAAGGACTAAAATGGATGTATGCAGTAAAGTGCCATAAATCCAAATAGGCTATGGCTGCCCCAGAGAGAACGCAACTCAAGAACACTAATGTCTCATCATACAGGCTGCTCTTCATAGTGTGGCATTTGCAGTCTCCTTGAACCGCACTCCCATAAAAACACCAAAGATAACCGTATGCTACACGATCCTGGACCTAATTTGATTTCTGCTCAAACAGAAGAGGTTACCGTCTCATGCTAGAGAAGGCTGATACTGAAGAAAGCCAGGACCCGAAATGCGAGTTGATATGCTGCAGAAGACTTCTTCATTGAGAAGGAGACCACTTCATCCACTGAAATTCTTGACGGAAAGGATTCTTCCTGGGAAGCTGGTTGAATCCCACCTTTCGCAGTCTCACTTCACCGGCATTCCCACATGAAATTCTGTGCCTCACAAGTTAAGACTTAATCAGCCTCAAACTGCTTCGCCTTTGGAGCTTACCACAAATACAAGTTCTAGAGAAGGTCGCCAAGTGTAAATACTAAGAAGAGTCTAAAAATTACTCCACTGTACACCACCAGCTGCTTATTTGCTGAGAAGTTACTGCAGCTGTCCCAATTCCTCGAGGGAAGCGACATTTGCTGCACTCAGAGACAAAGTTCCAAGACAATTAGTGTTTGTAACAGAGTTAAGTACTCTGCACTACTTCACATTTTCAAAGTGTCATGCTGACAGCTTCATAATTCAGTCAATAACAAAGAGGAGAGCCTGCTCTGGAATTCCCTGCACCAGCCCTGGTGCCACCCTCCACAAAAGCCTCCTGGCCAGTGTGGTGCTCTGCGCGAAGGAGCTCGCTCTTGGTGTCTGCTGAGAGCTCAGCAGAGAGCAAAAACAAAAGGTCTGCTGGTTTCAGGATTTAAGCTCTGTTGATCCATCTTCTCACTCTGACTTCAGCTTCCTCAGGTCCACTGCAACTTTTAAGCTAGTGAGATTTCCTTTAAAGATATCCAGATTAAAAACATTCAGAGAATATAATTTCTGTAGAGACATGACGGTTATATTTGACCAGAAACAGGAAACCATTAAGATTCATTTTTTCCGTAAACCAACTTTCTTTTCAAGTCCATGTTAAAAGACAAAAATATACCAATTTTATAACAATATCGAATGTGTGATGTGTGACAGTATCTCCAGTTTTCCTGTGTAAGGAGAGAACTTAGAAACACAAGTAGGTGCAATATCACTAATATTTATGCCAGTGGATTACACCCAGATGGAATTGAAGTTTCATAAGAAAAAACAAACAAACAAAAAAACAACAACAAAACCCCACAAGATGTGTTTATTATACACAAAACACCAAAACATTGTCACAAAAAGTTAGAGTGTTGTTTGTTTGTTTTCCCCCAGCAATTGGTGGTTCTTTATTTTTAAGGCATCATTGTACTAGGTAACATTGTAGTATCCTATGAAAGAGTATAATTAAGTTTTAATTGCAACTAAGAAAATAGTAGCATCTTAAGACAGCTAAAACTTAACTCAACCTTACAAGATATATTATCTTTGCAGCGCAACAGAGTGAAGGAAATTTTTCACAACTTCAAACTACCAGAAAACAGAAGCGTGCAAAACACAAAATGAAGTGATGTCAATAGGTCCAGATCTTACAATAAAACGGCATATTTATTATCCAGAAGCAATGCAAAAGAACTGCAATGTAATTTCTTAAATAACTTAAATGATGATCAATGTGATATTATGACAATGAAATCTCCATTTGGAAAAGCCAATATTATTCTACCTTCAGAAAAAATGAATCAGTGGTAACTGAACAGTAAAATCCCACACATTTCTGTTGATCTGTAAAGCTTGACTAATGAGGAAGGTCCATCTGATATCTAAACAATAAAAAATACGGTGCACTGAAACATCATTGCTGTATATTAAATAGCCATCTTTTCCACTGAATTGACCAAACCAGTATCTATTATGCAAGAAGTAGAATAAGTGGGCAAAACACAAAAAAGTCAGTAAGATCTTAATGCTTAAAATCAATGAAACACATAGGTTGGAAAGGTCCTCCAGTGATACTCAGTGCAACCTCCCACTGACAGCATGTCCCATCAGAGGAGCTGCTTGGGGCCAGACAGAGATCCCACAACCATGTTCACTGTAAACAATTTCCTTTTAACAGCTGGAATTTCCAATGTTCCAACTTGTGCCATTGTCTCTCTGAGAAAAGTCTGGCTTCACCTTTTCTATACCCTTTCACATGGTATCTGAATAGAAGATATGACCTTGCCTTGCCTTTTTAGGGCTGAAAAAAATCTAGTTCCCTCAGCCACCACTCATTCATCCCGCACTCCAGCCTCTCAGCTATCTTTGCAGCTCTTGACTGGACTTGCTTCAGGCAGAGTACTGCTGTCTTGCAAATGTCAAAAAAGAGGAAACCACCACTTCTGTCAATCTGCTCACTATATTCCTGCAGCCTTACTTGTTATAAGAGATATTCAATTTAATCTATTAAAAGTCACTTTCTAAATCCACACATTAGTATGAATCACCACTATACAAAGCACTGTAACGCAAAGAGATGAAAAGGGCTTGAGCTCACATAATTAATACTGTACAAAGCAGAACAGGAGCCCCTCCGTGTTAAAAATCAGTCTAAAAACCAATAGGACAATTTCCCATGGGAACACCTCTAGACTGATGCACTCTCTGCCAGCAGAGAACTGAAGCAATTCTTGAATTGAGTCCAATTTTGAGAAGTACCTGACAAGAGAATAATGAGTTGCCAGGAGCAGAGACATTTTGCACTCTCTGCAACCCAGACAAGCACAGAACTTAACTACTCTGCTGCAGAGAATCAAGACAATTGGTTAAGAGCTTAATTTCAATCTCATAGATATTCAAAATAATTTTAGTCTGCTGGTAGACAACCATCTTCATTTCACTTTGTGAAGACACAGCACAAGAAGTTTAGGATTTTGTGACTTGCAGATAAGTTGAATCATGCTGCAGAACGCAGCATGCATCTAAAGGAAGCTTCTCCCATGCACCCAAATTCCTCTATTGACCAGAAATCTAGCATGATGAGCCTGTCGTACAGAAGAGCTGAGATCTGAGGACACTGAGGTCACAGGACAGAAATCTTGACACAGGTATAGGCACAGAATTCCTTGCTAATAGGAAATGTTGCTGAAGAACACAAAGCTCCTTTAGAGACAAGAATACAGGAACAAATTAACGCTGTGATGGATTACTGAGCAATTAAAGTGAGATATCAAACATACTCTTCTAAAATAAACTGTGATTTTCCCCAGTCTTTTCTCAGTTTTTACTGAATTAGGGAAGAAACACTCAGCTTCAACTCAAAGATGATTATATGGTAGCACATACCTGTACTATGTGTTTCTGTGGTTGCGTTGGCTGTGTGGTTGAAATTTGCGTTTTTTTCCGAGTACCCCGGGTACGTTCACTACCCACCGAAGTCATCGCACACAGTATATACAAAACAATGTATGTACAAAATAGAAAACCTGAAAAAAAAAAAAAAAAAAAAAACCACAAAAAAACAACAACACAAGTTAAAGCAGGGTACTGGTTCAAGACCCACATAATATACAAATGCAGTAGCTTGAACTCCTCCTGCCTTTACTACAAACTCTATACAGAGACTCCTGAGAAAACAGCTTTAATACACTATTAATGCATTTATCGCAGTCTTCACAATAAAGGGGAAAATGAAAAAAAAAAGCACTTTTGTCAGCTGACTAGGATCTGTCTTGATCTGTGCTTCCAGACAATATCTAAATCTCACAGCTTTTCCCAGTTATTTAGCATATAGAGTTTCCTGTCTGCTACCCTGCTGAAATTCAAGCTGTATCACTTCTTAAATTTCTGTAATACCTACTGTTTTGTTTTGATGCCTGGAATTAAACTACTGCCATACCCACTCAGAACACTAAGACACTGTGTGGTGCTTAGTTGTCAGCTGGGGTTAAACCACCACAGCTAATTAAAACATTCAATAAAGTCTTAGGAGAAAGCATATTTCCATGAACAGGCCATGGGCAGGGTCTCTGTAAGCTCAGCACCAATCATGACCAACACAGCTACCCAGACAGAGATCCGGTGGGAAGATGCTGCCACCCAGGTGTCAGGCTGCAGGGTGTGCCTTGCTCTTAAACCAATACTGGATAGCAGCAGTGAGCACAGCTGTGGGAGGTGTGCCCAGGGAGAGGAACTCCTCTGCTTAGTGACAGAGCTGCTGGAGGAGGTGGATAGGTTGAGGAGTATCAGGGAGCACAGGAGAGAGATAGACCACTGGAGTCACACCCTACCTTCCCTGAGGCAGGCCCAGCAGGTAGGCAGGGCACATGACAAAGACTCCCTATCCTCTCTGCATGGCCGAATGTGGTGACTTAAGGGATAGGGTGCAACAGCAACACGTTCCTGCCTGGCACAGCAGGTGGATCTCTGCTGTGACTACCTGACCTTACAAGTTCCCTCACACAACAGGTATGAGGCTGGATCATTGGGCTGAGGCCAACTGTATGAGGTTTAACAAGGCCAAGTGCTGGGTCCTTCACTTGGGTCATAACAAGCCCAGGCAATGCTACAGGCTTGGGAAAGAGTGGCTGGAAAGCTGCCTGGCAGAAAAGGATTTGGGGGTGTTGATTTACAGCTGGCTGAATATGACCCAGCAGTGTGGCCAAAAAGGCCACCAGCATCCTGGCTTATATCAGGAATAGTGTGGCCAGCAGGATTTGAGAAGTGAATGTGCTCCTGTATTCGGCACTGGTGAGGCCCCACCTTGAATACTGTGTTCAGTTTTGGGCCCCTCATCATAAGAAGGACATTGAAGTACTAGAGAGAGTTCAGAGAGGGCAATGAAGCAGGTGAGGGGCCTGGAGCACAAGTCTTATGAGGAGCAGCTGAGGGAACTGGGGCTGTTTAGCCTGGAGAAAAGGAGGCTGAAGGGAGACCTTATTGCTGTCTGCAACTACCTGAAAGGAGGTTGGTCTCTTCTTCCAAGTAGCAAGTGACAGGACAAGAGGAAATGGCCTCAGTTGCACCAGGTGAGGTTTAGATTGGATATTAGGAAAAACTTCTTCATGGAAAAGGTTGTCAGGCATTGGAAGAGGCTGCCCAGCGAAGCAGTGGAGTCACCATCCCTGGAGGTGTTTAAAAGGCATTTAGACGAGGTTCTTAGGGACATGGTTTAGTGCTAGAGTTAGGTTAGGTTATGGTTGGACTCGATGATCCTGAGGGTCTCTTCCAACTGAGACGATTCTATAGTTCTGTGATTATAATCTATTATTGCTTTTTCAAGTAGGCAGCTATGAAGTTTCAACAGGAAGCTCAAGGGCAATCAAGAGGGACGTCAGAGCCTTGGGTTGACTGGTTAAAGTATCAGAAGCACAAGTAGTGTTCTCCTCTGTCCTTCCAGTTTCGAGGTATGGTGAGGGGAGATACAGGAAGACCCACCAGATCAATACCTGGCTGCAGGACTGGTGTCAATGGCAGAATTTTGAGTTTTTTGATCATGGGTGGGTTTACCTGACATCTGGCCTGCTGGTGACAAATGGGATGCACCTGTCTGAAAGGGGGAAAAGGATCCTTGGGCAGGAGTTAGCAGAGCTCATTGAAAGAGCTTTAAACTAGATTTGAAGGGGGAAGGGGAAAAAATCAGGCTCATTAGAGATAAGCCTGGGGGTGGCACGCCAACATTTGGGGGATGCAGCGCAAGCAAGGTACTTCAGTCTGCTATCTCAGTGGAGGTAGGGGATGGAGAGCTGTGCAGCGGCAAAGACGCTAGGGTTAATAATGAGTCAGAAACCAGAGAAGCGCCTGAGAATGGTCAGATAGGAATTATGGCTTCTCACCCCAAAAAGATGGCGGGATCAGTGGCCCAGGTGAAGTGCGTCTATACCAATGCACGCAGCATGGGCAACAAACAAGAAGAGCTGGAAGCCATTGTGAAGTAGAAAAACTATGATGTAGTTGCCATCATGGAAACATGCTGGGATGACTCGCACAACTGGAGTGCTGCAATGGATGGCTATAAACTCTTCAGAAAGGATAGGCAAGGAAGGAGAGGAGGTGGGGTAGCCCTGCATGTTAGGAGGGTTTTGATTGTCTGGAACTTGAGAAGGGTGATGATAGGGTTGAGTGTCTATGGGTGAGAATCAAGGTGGAGGGCAACAAGGCAGATATCCTGGTGGGAGTCTGTTACAGACCACCCAACCAGGATGAAGAGACATGAAATATTCTGCAGGCAGCTGGGAGAAGTCTCATGATTGCTAGTCCTTGTTCTTGTGGGGGACTTCAACCTACCAGATGTCTGCTGGAAGTACAACACAGCAGAGAGGAAGCAGTCTAGGAGGCTCCTGCAGTGCATGGAAGACAACTTCCTGACACAGCTGGTTAGTGAGCCAACTGGGGAAGGAGCCCCACTTGTTATTTGTGAACAGAGAAGGACTCATGGGTCACATGTTGGTTGGCGGTTGCCTTGGGCATAGTGATCATGAAATGATTGAGTTTTCTGTTCTTGGAGAAGTAAGGAAGGTGGTCAGCAGAACTGTTACTTTGGACTTCTGAAGGGCACACTTTGACCTGATTAGGAGGCTGGATGGCAGAGTCCCTTGGGAGGCAGTCCTGAAGGACAAAGGAGTCCAGGAAGGCTGGATATTCTTCAAGAAGGAAATCTTAGAGGCAAAAGAAGCAGAGTGTCCCTGTGTACTAGAAGATGAGCCCATATGGAAGACAATCAACCTGGCTGAACAGGGAGCTTTGGCTGGAACTCAAGAATGAAAGGAGAATTTATGACCATCCAAGGGTTCTCACCAAGCCCCTCACTACAAGAAACACTCTGAGGTACCAGAGCGAGTTCAGAGAAGGGCAATGAAGCTGGTGAATAGTCTGGAGAACAAGTCTGATGAGAAGCAGCTAAAGGAACTGGGGCTGTTTAGCCTGGAGGAAAGGAGGCTGAGGGGAGACCTTATCACTGTCTACAACTATCTGAAAGGAGGTTGGAGCATGGAGGCCTTCAGTCTCTTCCCAAGTAACAAGTGATAGGATGAGAGGAAATGGCCTCAAGTTGTACCAGGAGAGGTTTAGATTGGATATTAGGAAAAACCTCTTCATTGTAAGGGTTGTCAGGCATTGGAACAGGCTGCCCAGGGAAGCAGTTGAGTTGAGTTACCATCCCTGGAGATGTTTAAAAGACATGTACATGAGGTTCTTAGAGATATGGTTTAGTGCCAGAGTTAGGTTATGGTTGGACTCGATGATCTTAAGGGTCTCTTCCAACCAAAATGATTCTATGATTAGGTTCTTAGGGACATGGTTTAGAGGTGGACTTGACAGTGCTAGGTTAACGGTTGGACTCGATGATCTTAAAGGTCTTTTCCAACCAAAACAATTATATGATTCTATATATAACAAGATAAGTCCTGCCTTTACCAAGAACTGACTTTAATATGTGCTGAACTGGAACACTGTGTTTCTCCAGCTTTATGAATATATTTACCAAAGCAAATCTGTCAGCCTCTTAAAGTAGTCTTTGTTGTGTTCTCAGCCCCAGAACACACAGACCTTCAGAGCACTGTGCTTGACACCCTAAAAGCCAGATATAGTCAGAGCCAAGGTTATTCAAGCTTGTGACAGCATGTTCTATGGCAAGCAAAATATTAAGTTGATGTGGAGATGTTTTGAATGGCAAGGCACTTATCACTGAGTACCTGGTCATGGGTATCCACTGATGTTTTAAACACAACTAAGTTGAGTTTACAGTAGAAATTACTTTTGCTCTTTGTGTTAAAATCTGCTTTATAAGCCTTGCTGACCAGACTACCAACATCTGAAAACTAACTTCAATTTATTTACATAAATAATGTCCTTTAGGTTTGTTGTTGTGGTTGTTTTTTTGGCCTTTTTTTTGTAAGCATTGGTCAGCTCATCAAAATTTTAATCTAGCACAATAAGCAAGGAAGAAAAAATATTTAACAGAGAACATGCCAGAGAGCACTAACCTCTCTGAAATACGAGCTAATAGTTTCAAATATGATTGTCTGGAATTAGCCCACCTTCATTTAAGATATGCTGAGAAACTATAACTCCATTAGGTCTCAATTTGTTTACCATTTCTGAATTAATATCATGTTTACAGATTCTGGCAACTAGAAATTCTGACATACATTTCAATGCTATTTTCTCCAATTTCACCCAAGTTACTGAAAATATTGCGATCCACGTTTTGGACATGATGACAGCACACATACATTAAAACAAAGAGTTTTATATTTGTTTGTAAAACAGACACTGAACTATAGCCTACACTTCTGATAGCCAGGCAACCTATGGTTCCTGAGGAGGACTATGTCTTTTTTCCCCTCTCCTAACATATATTTTACAGTGCCTCTGTGTCACAGCTGTTTAAGTAATGTTTGTCTGTCAGGATGAAAGGATACTTTAAGGAAAAAAGCAAGCACACAAGCATTTGCAACACTCCCGGGATGAAGTGGCACAGGCAAGATGAGCCTGCTGATGGGAACAGAGCCAAACAACCTAAAAAGTATAATGGGATCTTTAAAGATCCTCATCTTGCTAATCATGCAGCCCATGAGCAGCACAATTTGGCAACAGATGCAAAACAGAAAACCAGCAAAGGTGAGAGCTTCTTCCTGGCAGCAGTATGGACTTGCACTTGCTTCAGACAAGCGTGGAAACACACCTTCTGTTTGACATTCCCCATCAAGCCAACAGACACGTTACAATCCATTTCAGACACAATCTAGTCTTCTTAAAAACACAAGTGGCAGTTTGATATAAAGGGAGCTTTAAAAATAAAGCTATTTTATTCCCCCTTAGTTGGTTCCCACTATCTACAAGCAGTGTCCAGACACAGCAACCAGCCCAGCCCCAGTATGCACGAGGAGCAGCTGATCAGCCCTGCTCCACTGCCAACAGTGCACTAACCAGGGAAACATCCCACCTCCCTAGCACCGGCCTATCTTCACCAAGCTGGGCTGAGCCTTCACACTTACTCCTTAAGAGTATAGAAACAACAGGCAGAAGGGAGGCATTTAGCCACTACCTTCAAATTAGCATAGTGATTACAATTTTGGGCATTAAGTGTATTACTTGATTATTATTTGGGCATTAGTAATTACTAAGATGGGGTTGAATAAGAACATTTAGTCGCTCACAAAGCAGCTTCTTATTCTCCTCAATTCCTCATATTAAAGTCTATTTGGCAGGCTGTTGTCATAGGAATGAGTAGGATATCACAATCTGATGAACTTAATTTTAACTGCAGATCAAATGAGGAAAGATTTGAGAATGGAAGACAACTCTTAATTTAAATCTGTTTAATAAAGATAAAAAAAAATATGCAGACAAGCAGATGTTTCAGTTTCCATGTCAGGGTCTGGCTCAGTACAAGAGCCCCTCATCAGCAGTTAATATTTGACCTTGTAGACACATTGCAACTCTAGTATGCAGCCAAAACAGCTTTATTTTGAAGAAATAGATACATGTTCAACAAAACAGACTCTCAGAGCACTATCAGAAAAGGAGGAAAAAGCATGAAAGAAAGAGACTGGACTTCCCAAAACTGCTGTGTAAAGATGTAATGATGTAATCTAGTACCTCCACAGGAAGGTTGTTTTTACTTCTACTGATCAGTAGCTAAGAAAATTGTTCATTTCAAGTATGTTTAGTTTGTCAAGAGCTAAGGAACTCAAATTTCAGTACTTCCTCATAAAAGCAAATAACTGGACTTAAAAATGGAAAGCAGAGGCATTTAAGAGGAAAATAATCCCAAATCTCAAGGTTTTATCTGTTTTAGTGTTTCTGTTTGTACAGTAAGTTTAGCCCAAGGACCTACACAACAGCAGATATAGTACTGTATAATAAGCCATCACCAGACTGGTGATGTAATGGCGACAATTATTCTAGTTTCCAAAAGTGGTACCTAAGTATTGGTATCTCAACACCCAACTTTCCTGAAGAGACCAAATCCCATCCCCTCCCAAAGTCTCTATACCATAAGTCTTATTCAACGCATTTAGTTGGGGTTTTGCTTTGGATTTTAGAAGGAAAAAAGGAAGGCAAAGAATCAAAAAGTAATTGAATGCCCACCAACACAAAAAGCAGGTTTTTAAAGCTATCATAATGCTTTCTTTGATCTTTTGTTCAGTTTTCCTTCAGCAAGAAATCTAGTCCTTTTAAACTCAAAGAAGTCAGAAAAGCTAGAGATATACAGAATACAAATTTATTTGACAGGGTGGCAAGCCCTGCAAGACACAGTAAATGTATTGCTGAACTTCCAGAGACAGACCACGAACTGCAATACCATCTGACTTTTAAGAATCCTTCTGAAGTTAAATATTTGCTTTTATCAGCTGAATAAAACATTTGCAGTTTAAATTCTTTTCCTGAAGCAGCCTCAAGAAAGTTATTTTCTTGACTTTCTGGACAATAAGCTATGATCCAGAACACTGTGCAGAAATCTCTGTGAACACCTTAAAAGTGTGATTGCTTTTTTATACTCTAATGAAAAAGCTACTCAGTCAAGGATTTGTCACAATGACAGGGTTGAGAAAAGGCTGCAGGACACAGCCTCCTGATGGTATAACTACTGTACATGTACAACGAGCCTAGATTTTACTGCTATGGCAGTAGTGGGACATGAGCATGAGGAAAAAAGAGTGGAGGAAAACAAACATGTCTGCATAGATGGAATGCATTCCCCTCTAAAGAACTTCACCACCTTTATTGCTGCTTGAAAGGGGAAAAGAGTTTGCAAGTCAGATATTCCTCAGGAACAGTGCTGTTTACTCAATACTGAACCTGAGCTTACAGATCCTGGGAGGATTCTTGTCTCATCTTAGAGTCTTCTACAGTAAACAGGAAGAGCACTGATGGCTAGGAGTAGGTCTGCATCACTGACAGCACACCACAGAAGAGAGAAATTGTACTATCTGTATGCTCTCATATTTTACCAAGAAAGGAGGATTGCATTACTGCACAGAAATACCCAGAGTTAACTCACACCTGATCTCACCTGGTGAGACAGGGCATGTGTCGTGTTGAGAGTTAACGCATCCCTATTCCCATCTGGTGGGACGGGACACTCTTACCCACCTTTCTTAAAACCCACTGAGTTGTTAGTTGAAATTATTATTCTGGCAAATCAATCTATAATTGGCTAAGAACACACCTCAATCTACAGAAATCAATAAATCTCATTACCACCACCACCAAAAAAAAAGGTTCATTTCAAGGATTAGTATTTCCAAGCAGATGTCATATAAAGGAAAACAAAGAAATATACAAATAGGTCTTACAAATAAAAGACAGCACTGTTTTGGAAGAGGAAAAAAGTGCTGATCTTCAAAAGACTGGAGTTCGGCTGGTCACATATTCAGAGCCCCTCTCAAAAGTATGATGTGGAAGTGGGACTGAACAGTGCATGTTTTCCACTAGTAAAGGAAGTTTCAATCATGAAAGTTAAGTAATACCATTAACATTATTTAAAAAAAAATATCTTCTAATCTCACAGTATCTATCTTTGCTATTATCCCAATGTCTCTACCTAAAAGACATGTTTTATATTTTAGTATATACTAGTAATTATCCTAGCTTTAATCAAAACCTGCCAACACCCAAAAAACATCCAGTGGACATGCCCTCATGATTTCTTTATAAATATTCAAACTTCAGAGGCAACAAGTGCCCTTAATCATAGAGAAACTTCTGAAGGAGGAATCTAAATTTCCCCAAATTCAACTTTCACTGGTATTAAACAAAAAAGACAATTGCACTAAAATCAGAGAAGTCTAACCAACTTCAACCTAGGTCTTTATCTTTCACACAACCAAGGCAATCTTCAGACTGCTAAAAACCTGGTTAGCAAAACCCACCCAGCTCTGCTGCTGTCAGAAGACAACATTCCTGATTGATTCTAGAAAGTCAAAAAGCAGTGAATGTCTTGGAAGATTCAGATAACTTGATCTTATGTTTTGTGGCAGATGCACTCGACACCCCACCCCCCGCCAGCCAAACCAGCAGCAGTTTGGTCCAGGCTCCAGTGGATGTAAGGGCCTGAGCCGTAGCCAGGCCAAGAACTCCTTCCAGGAGATCCACAAGGAAGCAGAACAGCACACTGAATGCTGGTAACTTGTGGGCGCAGGGAATCTCATACATACTTCTCCTACTGTATGCAATTTGACTATGAATCAACCACTTCATTCTGTAAATACAACAGCCTGGATGAGCCCACTTTGAGCTCCCCCTGCTAAATAAGTGAGCTGTATGGCAATGGTTTTACTACTCACAGGTCAGTGGATGAGCCCAATTTAAGTTCCATATTAGCCATTTAGCTTAAGTAGATGCATACTAAATGTAATGAATTATTTAGAGATATAAGGTTGTTTTATGTTACTTGGTAAGCTGGATTTGCTAAAATTTTAAGCTGTAAAGTTCTGTTCATATTTACCAAAAGCAACTACAAGCTACACTGAACATTTGCAAGATAAGGCCTATTTTGCATTTCACTAAGAAGAAAGGATGTTTTTAGACAAAACAGTATCTGCAAGGTTATGGACAATAAACAATGTCTATAGCTGAACAAAACAAAAGCCCACATAGAATCAGAGAAAAAGATCCAATGAGAAGCAAGAAGATCCCAAAGTGAAATATTGCTATTGGACTGAATCATGGTGTGAATGGTCTATAAAGATATAAAAGTTTGTAGTTTTCTGTGCTCAGTTGGACCTCTGCGCAGGTACCCAGCTTGAGCCAGCCCTCCTGCTATCCTAATCCATTAATTTTTTTTTCCTAAGAATTTTGTCTCCTGAAAGTCTGCTCTGCATACAGTTATCAGGCCTTGCCTGAAAGTTTGCCTCTGGAGTTCTAAAATACAAACTCCAGAGTGAACGGTTATCAAGGAGGGAATGCCTGAAAGTTCGCTTTTGCAAGTGGGTACAGGCCTCCACTGAAAGTTTGCCTTTGAAGCTCTAAATACAGACTCTGGAGTGAACCATTATCAGGGAGAGAAGAATCCTGAAAGTTTGCACTGCGATGGATACAGGCCTCACCTTGATATTTATCTCCAGAGCTCCAGGACACAGACTCCTGAGTGAATGGCTATCAGAGGGGGAAGACACCTGAAAGTTCGCTTTGTGAAGGGGTACAGGCTCCTGGAGAGAAGGTAAGCAGCATTTGGCTTGGCGTATTTCCCCCATGCACTAAGTAATAGAGTAAAACCGCCCCCAAACTCTTTTAAGTCGCACTTCTCTTTAAGAAATCTAAACATTGCTCTGCAGTAAGCAGAATCCTAAATTACTCCCCGGAAACATGTTTCAAACATTAATATCTATGAAGTCATTATTCTCATCTTTTGCTGCCTTTCTGCAAGAACATCATCATTCTAGATAGCAACTGACTGGATTTCCACATGCAAAAAGTTCTACTCCCTGTCCTAACTAATTATAAGCCACATGTTTGCAAGAATCTACAAGAAGCACTTAGTTGCCAGTACTTACCCCTGACTAATAAAACTTTAATTAACAAAGACCCAGTTAGCCTAACTACATTATTTTCTATATAAGCACCACCCTCAGAACTAGAGGATCTTACTAGACCACCACACAGACCAGACCACAGTTGTTGCCACGAACTAAACAAAAAAAGAGGTTGCACTGCTCCAAATAGAAATATAATATATAGAAAACAGGAATTCTCTTTGAAAAGCAGCGATCATGGGGATCCTGTGAAAAAGGGGCAACAGCATGTTCACTTATGAAGTATGTTTCTCTGCTGAGAAATATTTTATGAAAAGCTCTGGCCTGGCCTGATATTCTAAGACCTGAAGGAAAAATTAAATACATGTTCCTGTCATCATTGATGGAAGGACCTCGTTTCTTCCCCTCTGTCATAAAAAAGGATTTTATTATGCGAACTCTCTCTAAAAGCTACCAAAGTAAAAAAGAAAATGTATTCCTATCACTGACCACATTGCATACTGTCCTGAACTGTCAACTGACTTGGTATACCGAGTTAGAAAACAAAGAATCATAGAATCATTTTGGTTAGAAGAGACCCTCAAGATCACTCAGTCCAACCATAACCTAAATCTAGCACTAAACCATGTTCCTGAGAACCTCATCTATACATCTTTGTATAGATGTATAGCATGGAGGGCGTTGGTCTCTTCTTCCAAGTAGCAAGTGATAGGACAAGAGGAAATGGCCTCAAATTGCACCAATGAACATTCAGATTGGATATTAGGAAAAAATTCTTCACGGAAAGGGTTGTCAGGCATTGGAACAGGCTGCCCAGGGAAGTGGTGGAGTCACCACCCCTGGAACTGTTTAAAAGGCATTTAGACGAGGTTCTTAGGGACATGGTTTAGTGGTAGAGTTGGGTTAGGTTATGGTTGGAGTCTATGATCCTGAGGGTCCCTTCCAACTGAAATGATTCTATGGCACTCAGGATGATCTGTTCCATGACCTTCCTTGGCATCGAGGTCAGACTGACAGGCCTGCAATTACCTGGAATCTCCTTACAACCCTTCTTGTAGAAGGTTGTTACTTTTGCCAACTTCCAGTCAGCTGGGACCTCCCCACTTATCCAGGACTGCTGATAGATAATTTCAAGTGCTGAAGTGATCATCTCTGTCAGCTCCCTCAATATCCTTGGATGTATTCCTTCTGGGCCCATAAACTTTGTGTGTCTAAGTGGTGTATTAGGTCACTAATGATCTCCCCTTGGATTGTTGGGGCTTCATTCTGCTACCCATTGCTGTCTTCCAGCTCAGGGGGCTGTGTACCCAGAGCACAACTGTTCTAACTATTAAAGACTGAGGCAAAGATGGCATTTAGTAACTCAGCCTTTCCCTCATCCTCTGTCACTATGTCTCCCCCCGCATCCACCAGAGAGTGGAGATTGTCCTTAGCCCTCCTTTTGTTGCAGATGTATTTATAAAATCATTTTTTGTTCCTTTTTAAAGCAGTAGCCAGGCTCAGCCGTAGTTGGGCTTTGGCCTTTGTAATTTTCTCCCTGCACAACTTCACAGCATCCTTGTAATCTGCCAGAGTTGCCTGCCCCTTCTTCCAAAGGTTATAAACTCTCCTTTTATTCCTAAATTCCAGCCAAAGCTCTCTGTCCAGTCAGGCCAGCCTTCTTCCAGCATGGCTCGTCTCTCTGCACACAGGGACAGCCTGCTCCATGCTCCAACCTCCTTTCAGATAGTTGTAGACAGTGATAAGGTCTCCCCTCAGCCTCCTTTCCTCCAGGCTAAACAGCCCCAGTTCCTTCAGCTGCTTCTCATCAGACTTGTTCTCCAGACTATTCACCAGCTTCATTGCCCTTCTCTGAACTCGCTCTGGTACCTCAGAGTGTTTCTTGTAGTGAGGGGCTTGGTGAGAACCCTTGGATGGTCATAAATTCTCCTTTCATTCTTGAGTTCCAGCCAAAGCTCCCTGTTCAGCCAGGTTGATTGTCTTCCATATGGGCTCATCTTCTAGTACACAGGGACACTCTGCTTCTTTTGCCTCTAAGATTTCCTTCTTGAAGAATATCCAGCCTTCCTGGACTCCTTTGTCCTTCAGGACTGCCTCCCAAGGGACTCTGCCATCCAGCCTCCTAATCAGGTCAAAGTGTGCCCTTCAGAAGTCCAAAGTAACAGTTCTGCTGACCACCTTCCTTACTTCTCCAAGAACAGAAAACTCAATCATTTCATGATCACTATGCCCAAGGCAACCGCCAACCAACATGTGACCCATGAGTCCTTCTCTGTTCACAAATAACAAGTGGGGCTCCTTCCCCAGTTGGCTCACTAACCAGCTGTGTCAGGAAGTTGTCTTCCATGCACTGCAGGAGCCTCCTAGACTGCTTCCTCTCTGCTGTGTTGTACTTCCAGCAGACATCTGGTAGGTTGAAGTCCCCCACAAGAACAAGGACTAGCAATCATGAGACTTCTCCCAGCTGCCTGCAGAATATTTCATGTCTCTTCATCCTGGTTGGGTGGTCTGTAACAGACTCCCACCAGGATATCTGCCTTGTTGCCCTCCACCTTGATTCTCACCCATAGACACTCAACCCTATCATCACCCTTCTCAAGTTCCAGACAATCAAAACCCTCCTAACATGCAGGGCTACCCCACCTCCTCTCCTTCCTTGCCTATCCTTTCTGAAGAGTTTATAGCCATCCATTGCAGCACTCCAGTTGTGCGAGTCATCCCAGCATGTTTCCATGATGGCAACTACATCATAGTTTTTCTACTTCACAATGGCTTCCAGCTCTTCTTGTTTGTTGCCCATGCTGCGTGCATTGGTATAGACGCACTTCACCTGGGCCACTGATCCCGCCATCTTTTTGGGGTGAGAAGCCATAATTCCTATCTGACCATTCTCAGGCGCTTCTCTGGTTTCTGACTCATTATTAACCCTAGCGTCTTTGCCGCTGCACAGCTCTCCATCCCCTACCTCCACTGAGATAGCAGACTGAAGTACCTTGCTTGCGCTGCATCCCCCAAATGTTGGCGTGCCACCCCCAGGCTTATCTCTAATGAGCCTGATTTTTTCCCCTTCCCCCTTCAAATCTAGTTTAAAGCTCTTTCAATGAGCTCTGCTAACTCCTGCCCAAGGATCCTTTTCCCCCTTTCAGACAGGTGCATCCCATTTGTCACCAGCAGGCCAGATGTCAGGTAAACCCACCCATGATCAAAAAACTCAAAATTCTGCCATTGACACCAGTCCTGCAGCCAGGTATTGATCTGGTGGGTCTTCCTGTATCTCCCCTCACCATACCTCGAAACTGGAAGGACAGAGGAGAACACTACTTGTGCTTCTGATACTTTAACCAGTCAACCCAAGGCCCTGACTTCCCTCTTGATGGCTTTTGGATTTCCCTTTTTTAATCTCATCACTGCCTACATGAAAAATTTGTAGAGGATAATAATCTGAGGGCCTTACCAGGGCAGGAAGTTTTCTCTTCACATCTTTAACCCCGGCCCCAGGGCAGCAGCAGACTTCCCTAGGAAGTAGGTCTGGTCTGCACATAGCACCTTCTGTTCCCTTTGGAAGGGAGTCTCCTATGACCACAACCTGCCTTCTGTTCTTTACAGCAGCTGTTTTGATGTAGAGTGCAGGCCTACTTCTCTGCAGCACCTCCAACTTAGTTGAACCACCTTCCTCAACACTGATGTCTAGTTCCACTTGCAAAGCCTCATACCTGAGGTGCTTCTATCCAAACAAGAGGAGGCTATAATCAACCAACATTAGGACAGCCTGACTAACACAGTTTATGGTAAGCTAGAATACAGTCCTTTCCCCAGCCACAGAAGTATCTGTCTACATTTAGTTTCAGTCATTAAACTCAAACTACCCTAAAGCAATTTAGCCACCAGCAGCAATCTTTAATGATTTTGTACACACAACTAAATATTTTATGCTTTTGCTGGTCATCTTTGAATTTCACAGGAATAATAACATTTATATGTCCATCCTTTCCCTATCAAAAGCCCCACCTTGAGAAGGCTTGCTCCATCTGCCAGCTCACTGAAACTTATAGCAGCCCCTCTGAGGGGAAAAGGAGGAAATCCAGACCACCTCATCTAGGAAGACAAGGTTGGGTGACTTGGAAGTCTGTCAGATGGCTCCCTTCCACACACACACACAAAAAAAAAAAACCCACAAACCAATCACAAGGCAAAGCTTCTGCAGACTGTAATAATTTGCACAGCTTTCCAGTCTATCTGAGATGAACTCAGGGGTCAGAGCACAAACACACACACACACACATATATATATATAGGCAAGGAAACAGCTGAAGAATACAAATTAAACAAGTTATAGATGTTCTCTTCAAAGAATACATGGAAGAACACATGATCTCAGGTCACACTCTGGTTAAGCTATCATTACCACAAGGAAAAAAAAATATTTAAGTAGCCAAAGCATCTCAGATAAGACTGAAGTACACTGCACAGGACATATGACCTTCCTGTATTAACTGTGACTGACTTGTCTCAAAACCACTGTTCCCCATACCTCTAGTGACAATGTCAGCAGGACACTTTTGAAATAGTTTAAGCTTGAGCAAAGTCAGTACATAGAACATGAGCTACAAGCATATATCAAGGATTCTTCAGGCTTGCCGTTTGTCAATAGTACCAACTGTAAAACACAACAGTTAAAAAAAAACACCACCACAATCCACACACCAAAAACTTTCAGTAGACTGCCCCCATCAATCATTACCATTAATTCATGCAACAGAAAAAAAAAAAAAAAAAAAAAAGGAAAAATAGTAACTGTTAAATAACAAAAAAAAAAAACTTCAAAAAAACACAACTTATTAGGAAAGCTAATCCAGATTAAATTGGTACCAGAACAAAAAAAGATGATGAATTGTAACAGGAGCAGGGAAAAACACAAGTACTGGGAACTGTCAGCTTTGGCTATTAAACTACAGAAATGCCTTTTTTCAGCTATTCACTCTGATGTAACACCCCATATCTAAACAATCCCTAAAATTGTTGTTTACACAGAAAACCAAACCCAATAAGAAGATTCAAGTTAAAACCCAGGTGTTCCAAATGGCAGAAAGAAATAGCTAACACAAGGTGGGAGCCACACAGCCAGGACAATATCCAGATGGGGGAATTCACTTTGAATGGGGTTCCTGTAAACAAGGTGACACACAGGAAGCAGCACTCAATGTTGAACACCTTGCTGCCAGATCACGAATACACTCGCTGTCTGTGCTCTCCCTGCCCCCTCCAGCTCCCTCCCATGTCCCCAAACTGCGTTCTCCTGGAACAACTTCCAAAGGAATTATTTAAACAGAAACAGATACAAGCAACAGGATGACTAAAAATAGCTGAGCAAGAGCAGACATTTGTGATGTTCTTAAACTGGCAGAAACACACTCAACTGCATCAAAAAAGGAGCACCTAGTTAACTCACACTATAATTGACAACAAGGAACAAAGTAGAAAGTGCCACCGTAAAAATAAGTTTTGGAAGGGAGTATTAATTCAGACTTGCAACACTTATCAGATCACATTACAACACAACAAAAAGCAAGGGTTAAATTACAAGCCACAAATAATATAAAAACAAATGCACTAAGTAATCAGTAAGGCTATATCTATAAAGTGTGCTAAAAACATCATGATATCAGATTTTTGATTCCAGCTTCCGAGTTTTAGTAGAAACACCAAAGAGCTCAGGTATCATTCCTGCACATGTACAGAGCCCTACTCCTTGAACTAGATACTGAGGGAAGATCACCAGTACAGATCACTGCTTGTAATATGCTCACATATTCAGAAAACCCAAAGAAAAACAGGAGTCTTGCTAAAAAAAACCTGTAAGGAACATTTAACGAAGAACTGTTGTTTTTATATAACTGAGGACCTGGTGCCTGACCCCAGCAGGGGGGAATGGCCAAGAGACATCAGACTATGAATCCTTAATGTAAAACACAGTCTCTTCCCGGAATATATACTGATACCTGTATACATACTGATACCTGTATTTACAAGTTAATTTAGGGGGGAAGGACTGAGAGAAATTGGACTATGAATTCTTAATGTAATACACAGTCTCTTCCCAGAATATGTACTGACACCTGTATACATACCGATACCTGTATTGATAAGTTAAATTAGGGGGAAGTGTAGCCCAAGTACCAGAAATCCATATCTTAAATAGATTGATAAGGGGCAGGGTATTGTGTGCATTGGGATAGTCTGTAAACCCTGAAGCACCCAACCAATGGGGAACAGGGGAGGGAAATTGCAGCCGGGATGTTGGGGGGATATAAGCAGGGGCTTTTTGCCCTATTTGGTGTGCCTGCCTTTAGGTAGAACACCTGATCTTGCAAAATCGTTATTAAAATATGCTTTGCCAAGAGATCCTGCCTGGGCCTATTATATTTGCAAAATAATTGTTTCCTACAGAAACTCTTTTAAAATAAAGCAAGATATTCTAGAATATCTCTCTATAATTTTCCCCTAGATTATGACATTCCTCAAGGTTCATCTTAGGCAAGAGGAGAATCCACCAAAACAAAAAACTTAATTTTTTCACAGTGACATATATGACTAAATACAAAGTTCCAAAAGAAGGAAAAAGAACAATAATTTATAAGGCAGTATATTAAAGGTTTCCTTCACAATCTTATGCTTTTACTGTGCATAAAATCTTGATGAAAACTCACAGCCATTTGGTTCAGTTTAATTTTCCAAAGTGAAACCATGCAAGAAGCTGAGTCCTTTTTCAAACTTTTTGTCAGGTGCTCAGAGAAGAGCAGCCACAGAAACAGTACCAAGAACTGAAAGCCATAAGAGATAATTTTTATTTCTCTACCAACTCCGGATTGCTCCGTCTGTGGTCATGACCAGTGTTAGCATTTTGTCTAGCTTGAAACAAGGTGTTTTTTATTAGTTTCCTTTGATACTAAACCTCATCTTGACCTGCTTCAGTCAGAAAACTTGATTTTACCCCAGGTTTTTCTACTTTATTTTGAGCATTATTTTTTCTCATGATTACAACTTCTCAACTTGGTGTCAGGTGTAAATTCACTTATTCTTATTCCATTATTCTAGAATTTTCCACAAAGCCAGTTCTATCCAACCTACACCTAAACAATACCAAACTATCCAAAGAGATGAAGGATTAACAATCTTCACAACCCCAAACATACAACAACACTAGAAAGGAGCAGGTAAAGTGCCCTCCACACAATTCATCACAAAGTCATCCAGGCTGTTCCTGCATGTTTAACATTAAAAAAGTAAAACGAAGTTTATTTCCTGCTTCCTAGTTTCCTTATCTTTTTAAAGAAGATACCAAATAGACGAGTTACTCACATATCATGTCAAATTACCCACATTTTTATAGCACTTCAGTATTTTTTTTTTCTCTCCAACATAACTGGGGGAAAACCACCCTTAGGCTTCTTCTAGACCCACAGTCACTGTTCCAGCTGCCCATCTTTATCTTTTTCTGTAAGCCTGGACTGACTGAAGTGTTGTTTGGCTGCCATGCATTTTCTGTCTCTGGTAGGAGGTTCTCACTCTCCTCCACCATTTCTTTCCAAGCAAGACTACCTTATAGTTAAACTGAAGAATATGCAAAAAAATTTTTTTTAAGTTTACAAAATCTGAATTAGCAAATAAAGTTTTTCTTCAAAACTTCTTTCCTATTGATAGACCATTAAGAAATTCCTTTTCACAGAAATTTATTCACTCATTTTCTTAAAGCTTACATTCATTTTAAAATTTATTTTTGTATTCTGCAGGGTCATTCATTACTATGCTGGACTAAACTAACAGCCCCTGATTCCACAGACATATCCCAGCTTTATATACTGTGCAACACAACATTAAAATGCCTAAGTAGAAAGCCTGTTTTCTAAAACATCCAAACAAGATATTAGTTACCTGTCTATTTTACCATCAGTCTAAAAGACCGAGCACTCTGCTGCAAGATCAAGTTATTCATTTCAAAAGAAAAGGGACTTGCACATCTTAGTTTCTGAAACAGCTTATTCATACTAATTCCAGCACCTTACTCTCGTTATACATATGAATTCTGAGATTGCATCTGGAATACACGTTTTGCTACCTATGGTGTTCAATTCTAGCAATAGCATTAAAATACTACAGGTATCACCTTTACAGATCATACTGCACCTATAAAAACTTCACTGAACAAATGCTTTGGCAATGACCATCTTTAAAACCATTTCAGCAGATGTGTTGTAAACATCAATTTTCTCCAAGCAAACCAAAAAGCTGTATCTACACAGAAATGGAGCAAAGAGCAAGCAAGGGATAACCAAGATAAAATATTACAAGTTTTTAAAAAGCTGTTACTTAAGTTTGTAATGCAATTTTTATCACAAAAATAATTTTCAGTCATTTACAGAAATTTATGTAAAAATTCTAGCACAACAGGGGACCGTTAAACATATTTGCTGTAAAAGCTGAGATGACACCATAAATAAACTGAGAAAGCAACAGTGGTCAAGTTTAAAATTAAGAACACATTTAAATCATCGTACCGTTCCCAATTTAAAAACAGAAAGACTGTTTTTCAAGTTCAATGAATACACTGCCCAAAACATGGCTTTCTGAAAACTAGTAAGAACTTGATTCACTAGAATAAGGTCAACATAAATTTTTAGAAGGAAAAATGCAACTTGTCATTCTACATGCTTTCTCTGATAAGAGCAATAAGTCTGAGACACATACATGGTTAAGATGACAGCATTCACCCAAAGCTCTAATCAGCAGAAAGTGCTAAAAGGCTGTTCAGTGCCTCACCTTCAGGACACTGAAACTTGCAGTTCTGCAGGGGCTCAGGGGTATTTTGTTGTAAGCATACAAACCTCATATAAGTGGATACTGCCCTTCTGGTCTCTCCAATTTCCCATGTCTAAAATTTGAAAACAATACTTACCAACCCTGTTGCTTTGCTCTAAAACTCTAAGGCAGAAGGTGTTAGCATGACCTTAGTTTTGATATCCCAAAAGAAACTTGCCATGAAGTCTGGGTTTTTGAGATTTGTTGTCATGAAAGTTATTGTGCAATCACAACTACATCACAGGAATTTCTTTGCAGGATAAAATGCAAGAGACTAACAGAATGGTATAAAACAGCTCTCAATACACTGCATTTAAACATGGCTGAGTATACATGCAGCTGCTGAGAACAGTAACTTTAAGGAGTAGAATTTTTACTTCAATTTATTCATGAAAGTCCATTTGAAGAGTTATGAATCCATCCAAGAAAAAGATTTTGTGCTCTTTTCAGAATTTTTTGCCAGAGGAAGAAGAAAGGGAAGGAAGAAGCACATTTAAATAGATAATCTCATTCCCAAAGCCAGAGACGTAACTTCCCCTAAAACCATTCTAAGTTCTCAAATATTATATACACAAAGAATAAAACCCAGAAAATTCCCAGAACACAAAGCACCAAGAGTAAAGCCTTCCATATGAAAGATGATCAGTTTATACTTTAATGTATATGCTAATTATACAAGCACATTTGAGAACAAAAACTTTTGTTCAAGTGAATTATCACAACTCCTATCAAATTAAAAGAAAGGAAGGAATTAAATAAAAAGCCCAAGGAGCACAATAACATTAAGTGAGAAGAAAAACTAGGATTAAACCTGGTGAGTCAAAAAAAAAAAAAAAAATACACTGATGTCAATCCACAAAAGTCTGTAATTTTACTTCAGAGGCAACTAAGAAAAAATAAATGTTTATCTGGAACTCACTTGTCAGCAGATATTTTAACACACTGATGTCAATCTAAAATTCTTATGCTGTAAACCAGTATTTCTTTGGCTGAACTCTTCCAGAGCTTTAGTTAGATATTCGATTGCTGTAAAATACTTGAAAGCTTAAGTTCCAGAAACATATGATAATGTTTTGGTTAACCTTCAGACTCTTGGAGCTGTGATGTTCTGAATTTAAATACAACTAGAAAATATTCACAACATCTTCTTTAAGATGAGCTTTTGGGGAGTGGTTTTTTTGTGTGTTTGTTTTTGTTTAAGTGGTCTGAAGCTTAATAAAATTGTATACAGTTTTTTGAAAAGTAAATTGAGGGCATCTTTCCACCTTTGTTTCTTTTAATTAGAAGTTAGGGTCATTTTAAAAATACATACAACTTCTGAAAAAGAGGGGTGGAGGCTAAATACTGTAGGTCAGTATTTCAACAAGATTTGATACATCCCAGAAGCTGAGCTGCTTGGAAGGTCAATTCACAACAAGTCTTGGAAGAGCTAAGCATACCACTTCCTCCAAGCTGGCCTTTAAGATTTCAAGAAAGCAAAGCTCCACACAGAGCCATAAATATCATACTAGTATAAAATACAATAGAATCATAATATACCCAAACATACATTTGGATAAACCAACCTATTGTAAAGCCCTGTTTTCAGTCTCTTAGGTGTTATCTTCAGCTGAATGCTTTTAGACTTTAACGATATAAAATAAGTAGAGTTTAAATATAGATTTTAGCAAAGTTTAGCACAGTGGTTGAGCTATGCTTATGTGAGGTCACTTCACCTGACAGAGAAATTGAGAAGTTTGAAGTTGAGATTTTTCAGGAAATGTAAAAGGTGCTAACAGTCTCATTTTAATCAACAGAAGCACTAAGTGAATCTCTAAACAGAGCTAACATTCCCCACCATTACAGTGCCAGAAGAGTGCTTCTCCCCTTCCCCTTCAACATTTCTCCCTCAAAAACAGAAGAGTTTATTGTAAAAAAAAAAAAAAAAAAAAAAAAAAAAATTGAAGTATTTCACAGCATGTCTGTTCATATATAAACTTCTGGAAAAAAGGTAACTCGTCAATGTTACACTACGCATACCCATAAATGCAGAACAAAAATGCATTTATAGGAATACCAGGAGAAATAAGATGCAAAACAATCTCACAACTTTTCATGTCGCATTACTGAAGCCCCAGCTGCTACACACTAACAGAGCAACACCAGTTCAAAAGACTGAAACACAGTTGCAGTGACAAATAATTCACCACACAGATTTAATAGCCAAAAGGCATGCAGAGAACAGAGACCCCTTCCTCCTCCCATCATTACTTCATTACTCACTTTCAATGCAGTTAATCAAAACAGGACTTTGTTTGTAAAGACACACCTAAGGTTCCTGTAAGAGTCAGTCCAAAGAATAGTATCTGCCTGAACATCACCATCAAGAACAGATGGACAATGACTTAGAGAGAGGCCTGAGGAAAAGCATTGTGTTGCACAGGTCTCTCCAACCCGGAGGGCTACTGCTAATGACTGCTGTATGGACTTCACCTGCTGCTTCAGCCAAGCTAGCCCCGGCCTCCTAAAAGGAATTGTTATGTGGGTCTCTTCTACCCAAGGACAATAGCTGCCATCCAGAAGATGTGTTTTCACCTGCTGCCTCAGTCACACCTGTCCCCCACCTCCTCCCTTGAACAAAGGCCAACAAAGAAGAGCATGCCCAGAAGCTCGCCAAGGGTTCTGAGATCACCCAATGGACCAGAGAATGACTCCTGAATGCAGGCCACGCAAGCGCAGACAAGCTCTGGCAAGAGAGGCGAAGACTTTTTGAGCCTGTGCAGTTTGAGCCTGGGTCACGAAACCAAGGCGGAGACTGGTCTCAAAACAATGGGAGCAAGGAGGGGTGAAGAAGCATAAGAGATGACTCCTGAATGGACATCACTGAGATCTCCCCACCAGAGGATCCTGACCCACGGCAAAGGACCGGCAGGACTCTATGGGACCGGAGACCAGAGGGACACCTCTGGAACTCGTCTGGTGGTAAAGCAATCCTCATTCCTACTTTTTTCTTTTTCTTTCCCCTGTTTCTTTTCCCTTTTCCTTTTCTTACTCTCTCTCGGTATCGTGTGCTGGTTTACGGGCAAAATAATAAAGTAACACTGTTTGATTGAATTATAACCCCTTGGCATTTTGGTTGCCTTAACTTTGCGCTTCAAGATCAAAGTAAACAAACCATCACAAGTCCATCACCGAATGGACAGTGCCATTAAATTGGCAATGAGGACAGGATTCTGGGAAACAGAGGAGTGCAAGTAGTGTAGAGGCCACTGTCTCTCTGAATCAAACCAAAAGATCTCAAAGTGCAAAAGGGGTGTTGCTCTCATGTTGATGAGAATTGTCTGCTAGGGAGAGTGAAGGGGCAATCTTGTGTGTTTGTGTAGCTAAGTTGAGCCTCTCTGTAGCAGATTTTTGGCCCCTTCAACCACTTGGGAAAGAGAAGGGTGACACAGCAGTTGCTGTGGCTTTTGTCACTAAGTTGTGCCTTCCCAGAGTGAGTTCCGCCCCTTCATAATAAGAATGATCGAAAAAGCTAATAATCAAGATTTTTGGTTAGTGAGAGATCGAGACTCGTTCTACAGACTTTTAGCAAAGTATGGGGCTCGACCCTCCATACCCAGAGAAGACTGGGCTCATGATAATTGGGCTAATTTACAGAGTGTAGTGGACCGAGTGATTTCTTTACAGACTAAGTCTAAATTTGGATCAAATAAAGATAGAGCTATTGTGTGTGCTGTACTAGGAGCCAGCCTGGTAGCAGCGATTGAAGATCGCTTCAGGCGACATAGTAATGAAAGTAAAATTATAGAATCCCTTGAAAATCTGGTGCAGGTTTTGCAAAAAAATACCTTCAGTTTAGAACAACAGATAGAAAATTGTTCACAACAACTAGAAAAAGAGAGGGAAGAAAACCACTCCTTAAAAGCTACTCTAAATGAATGTTTAAAAAACACAGGAGTGCTGAGGGAGCGGGAGCTAGAGGAAAAAAGTATCCGACAAATAAATCAAATCAATGAGGAGCATACTGACCCTCACATTACAACTAAGCAAACACCTTACACTGCCACAGAGCTGGCCAAACTGAAAAAAGAGTACGGTCGCCTCCCTAAAGAATCTAAACCAAAGTACATGTTGCGTGTATCCCTAACTGGGAGAGAACCCTTGGCAATCACTGGCACACCTGATCAATTGTTACACAAAGCAGCCTGCTTGCAAATTATACATGAAAGAAAATTGATTCCCGAATGTGAATCCCCAATGATGCTGCCAGTGAATCCTGACATGATAACTACCTTGATAAGGGGACTTCCAGAGTCTCTCCCAGAAACAGGGAAACTAAAACTTCCATCCCCTAGTAGTGAGCAGGGGAAAGGAGGATGGATTTATATCTGACGGCTCACATGCACAAAAGGGGGAGACTTATTGATTACATCTATAGCGAGTCCTAAGTGTGCACTTGTAACCTTTTTAATCGACACCAGTGCACAAATTTCTGCTCTAAGCGAAGTAGATGCTAAAAGGTTTGACGTAGTAGAGGAAATTGCACGACAGCAGCCAATCATATTAAGAAGTCTATTTAAAGTCATAAAAACAGTCACTGGCTGGGGCATACACAAGGCTGCTTACATACAGATGATGTATGAGAAAAGGCAGCAAGGAATCCCCATAGCTGCACCAGTAAATCCCATCCACCTTTGGACACTGATCAGATGGTTGCAGAACACTTTAAAAATATGTGTCCAGTCCCTCACAGAGAATTCAAGGGGCTATATAACATAACCAACAAAATCCTCAAAGTCCACCCATGCATGTATTAACCTGGACTGAAATACTGCACATTAGTTGGTACAAAAGAAATTGCAGTTTTTGCATTGCTGAAATTTGCCATTTGATATTGGAATACATTCTTAAATCAAAGTGATTATCTTCTAACATCTGATGGGATGCACCTCTTACAAAAGGGGAAAAGGGTGTTTGCTCAGGCACTAGCAAGGCTGACTGATAGGGCTTTAAACTAGATTAGAAGGGGGAAGGGAGCAGTACCAGACCAGTCAGAGACAAGCAGTGGGATGGCACACCAAAGGAGGTGCATAACAGTGAGACTCCTCAGACTGTGCCACGAGGTGAAGGGCACAATGAAGCACACTTGAAGTGCTTCTACACTAACGCATGCAGCATGAGGAAAAAGCAAGATGAACTAGAAGCCTTGACCCGGTCCCAGGGATATGAGATAATTGGCATTAGTGAAACTTGGTGTGATGAGTCCTGTGACTGGTGTGCCATGATGGATGGCTACAGGCTGTTCAGAAGGGATAGGCAGGGCAGGCAAGGTGGGGTGATGGCACTGTATGTAGCAGAGGAGCTGGAGTGCATGGAGCTGGCAGTTGGCGATGGCAAAGTTGAGAGCCTCTGGGTAAGGATTAAGGGACAAACAAGTAAAGTGGATGTCTTTATGGGAGTCTACTATAGGCCACCCAGCCAGGATGACGGCACTGATGAGTTATTCTTTAAGGAACTAAGAGATGCCTCCAAGTCATCTGCCCTTGTCCTTATGGGGGACTTCAACTTGCCAGATGTCAACTGGGAATATCACACAGCTGGCACCAACAGGTCCTAAACCATCTGGACAATAACTAAGGGAACCAACCAGGAAAGGTACCACCTTGCTAACAGAGAGGGTCTCATGGCAGAAGTGGCAATTGGTAGCTGCCTTGGCTACAGTGACCACAAAGCAGTCAGGTTCAAAATCTATGCTAATGGGAGGAAAACTGACAGCAAGACCTTAACACTAGATATGAGGAGAGCAGACTTCAGACTGCTCAGAGAACTACTTAGTAAGATTCCCGAGAAGAAGTTTTTGAAAGTGCTGGGGTCCATCAATGTTGGTTATTTCTTAAGTACCACCTACTAAAAGCACAGGACCAGGCAATCCCAAAATGCCAAAAATCTAGAAAGTGAGGCAAAAAGTCAGCTTGGTTGAACAGGGACTTTCTTGAAATACGGTGAAAAAAAAATTATATGGTCAGCAGAATCAAGGTCAGGTGTCATGGGAGGACTACAGAGACGCTGCTTGCCACTGCAGGGAAGAAATTTGTGTGGCCAAAGCTCAGATAGAATTGAAGCTGGCCAATGCTGTGAAGGACAATAAATAGAGCTTTTAAAATATGTTAAGGACAAAAGGCAAACTGGAACTAACACTGGTTACTAACACTAACTAACTAACACACACTAACACTTGATGAGCATAGTCACCTTATTAACAGGGACACAACCAAAGCTGAGACATTTAATGCTTTCTTCACCTCAGTCTTCAACACCGATGATAGACTTGGGGGGCTCCGTAGTCCTGGGTTAGAGACACATGGCTGCATGAACAATACACTCCAAATCAATCCAGAACTTGTACGGGATTCAGTGCTCCAGCTAGATCCCTACAAGTCAATGGGGCCTGATGATATTCATCCAAGGGTACTTAAAGAGCTGGCTGATGTCATAACAAGACCTCTCTCTGAGAGTTTTCAATGCTCCAGGGAATCTGGAGAAGTCCTGGATGACTGGAAGCTGGCAAACATTGTTGTCCCATTCTACAACAGCAAAAGGGATGACCCTGGCAACAACAGGCCTGTCAGCCTCACTTCATTTCCTGGCAAAATCCTGGAGAAGATTGTTCTGGGAGTTATTGAAAAACATCTGAATGACAACGCAGTCATTGGTCCCAGCCAGCACGGGTTCACGAGGGGAAAGCCTTGCCTGACCAACTTATTTTCATTCTACGACAAGGTTACCGACCTAGTTGACCAAGGGAAGCCTGTCGATGTGAGAGACAGTATCAAAGGCTTTACTGAAATCCAAAAAGATCACAGTCTCCTCCTGGACAAGATGGCCAGCATACAGCTGGATTACCACACAGTGCACTGGGTGAGCAATTGGCTGATGGGTTGGGCTCAAAGGGTTCTAGTAAATGGGGTTATGTCAGGCTGGTGACCAGTCACTAGCAGGGTTCCACAGGGATCCATCTTAACGCCAGTGCTCTTTAATGTCTTCATAAATGACTCTGACACAGGACTCGGGGGAATACTAAGCAAGTTCACCAATGACACTAAATTGGGAGGAGCTATTGACACTCTCAAGGGCAGACAGTCCCTGCAGAGCGATCTGGACAAACTGGAGAACTGGGCAATCACCAACTGCATCAAGTTCAACAAGGGCAAATGCCAAATTTGGTACCTGGGACCTGGCAACCCTGACTGTACATACAGACTGGGGGACGAGATGCTGGAAAGCATCTCCGTGGAGAGGGATCTGAGGGTTCTGGTAGACAGCAAGTTGAACATGAGCCAACAGTGTGCCTTGGCAGCCAAGAAGGCAACCGTGGAGTCCACCAAGCACAGCATTGCCAGACAGGCAAGGGAGGTGATTGTCCCACTCTGCTCTGGTGTGGCCTCACCTGAAGCACTGTGTGCAGTTCTGGGTGCCACAGGATAAAAAGGACATAAATCTACTGGAGAGTATCCAGAAGAGGGCTATGAAATTGATGAAGGGTTTGGAGGAAAAGCTGTATGAGGAACAGCTGAGGTCACTTGGTTTCTTCAGCCTGGAGAAGAGAAGACTCAGGAGAGACTTCATCACAGTCTATAGTTTCCTCACAACGGGAGGACGGGTAGGTGCTGATCTCTTCTTTCTGGTGACCAATGACAAAACCCAGGGAGATGGCAGGAAGATATGCCAGGGGAGGTTCAGGTTGGACATTAGGAAAAGGTTCTTCACCTAGAGGGCGCTGGAGCACTGGAACAGGCTCCCCAGGGAGGTGTCACCGCCCCAAGCCTGACAGTGTTCAAGAAGAGACTGGACAACACCCTCAGACACATGGTGTGAACTGTGGGGTTGTCCTGTGCAGGGACAGGAGTTGGACTCGATGATCCTTGTGGGTCCCTTCCAACTCCGGGCATTCTATGATTCTGTACTTTGCTAAAGTTTGACAAATTCCAAAGCCCGAATTTTTACACTACAGGAATAAACAAACTTATTTCTCCTTGGCAAAAATGTTTTGATTGTAATGGTTCCTATTTTGTTTAAGAAAGATGTGTTTGAATGTAGTTAGAATGATTTAAAATTCACGGTCCAAAACTGCAATTTACTTTTGTACCACCCAGGTGGGCGGGGAGTTCCAACAAACTGCCAGTTTACACAGTCAAAATTAAAAAGCATGGACTTCCATGTCAGAACATAATGGATAAACTCTTTGTACAATTTTCGTATAATATGAACCTTAAGTAATTGCAAAGGAGCTACTTTCACAGCCTTTCATTCTAGCTCTCACTTTAATGAACATAACCTGTTTAGGGAAGTTATATGAAAAACAGTACGAGTCCAAACTAGGTCTTCTCTGAAAAACAAGAGGATGCAATAGGCTACAAATGAGCAGATTGTATCAGAGAAAAAAAAAAAAAAAAAAACACAACAAAAAGCTCTTGCAGAATAACAACACTGAAGTGCATATTACTTGTAATTTCCTCTAGCACCTTCCATTCAACAGTTTTGAAGTATACAAATACAACACTGGATTTCTTTACTCTGTCATCTTAAAGGGGACAAGTCACTTGGCTTCTGTTTTGCCAAGGGCATATTGAGGCTGTTGCAAACCCAAGTGCAGAACACAGGTCTTCAGAAACCTGCTCATGTGCTTTAATCAAATAAGAAACAAAGATAAAAAGATTAATAAAATATATACATTTGCATTCATATTCTTTCATGAAGAACCTATTCCAAATATTGGTATTAAACGTTACTGAAATTACAAGTAAACATTGCTATTAATAGCAATATTATCAATACTAATTATTAACAGTCTATGATACATACATTTCTCAAGCACTATCAATCAGCATACTATTCTGCTACAATCAGTATCACTAGGGTGACACTAACAACAAATAGAATGACATTTTTTGGTATGTTTTATATGAGGAAAGTCTCACATTAAAAAAAGTCCACGGAATATAAAACACCAAAAAAATCTGCTTCTAAAGGTAGCTTAAAAATTGGAAGAACTGAAAAAAAAAAAAAAGCTGCTGGTAACAGAAAAGGTATTTTTGTTGGGTTTTCCCTTAGCTTCCTTAAATTTTAGTGGCGAGTCTGTAACTCCAAAGTCCCCTCAAATGGTCGAATCCTTTTACAACTCATGGCACCAGGAATATTTTGAAGACTGGCCAAAACAATGCAAGTGAAACAGTCTAAATTTCTGAATTTCCATGCCTTTGTTTTTATTACTATAAACATTTTTTTTAAATCAATATATTGATAAAATTGCAACCAGAACAAAACAGAAGAGAGCTTGCCCAATTCCCACTCCTCCCTCCCTCAAGTTACCAAGACTGTTGACATTAAAAACACAAAAGCTGGTTCATTTTCCAGACTGTACATAAAAATTGGTTTACACCAGTTAATCCAGTTTCTCAGTGTAATCCTCCAGAAGTCCCAAACATCATTAGTACTGCAAAGTGATTTAGCCTTGCCTGTTTTCAAGTTACCTAGTATAAGATTAATAATAAATTCTTTAAAGAAGCTACATCAAACCACCACAGATAGATCAGGCTCAGGTATAAATACTGAGGTAGGAATCCAAACCCAGATTCCACTAGAGAACACGATATAACCAAGGGAATTGCTAAAAGGGCCTAGTAAATATTAAAAAAAGCAAAACCTCAGTAGGCTGTTGCTGCCATTTGTTGTGAAGGGCTCCATTGCAATGGCAAGCACTGCTCCTCCAGGCCTGCACATCCTCCCTCTCCCTTTCCTTCACACACATTCAGCTCCAATTTACCTTATCAATATAAAACAGTTGCTCTCATATCAGGACAACCCCTCCATTTCACCAGCCACCACTGCCCCAGAGGCTATAGCCTTGACCTGCTACTGTATTAAAAGAATTCAGCATTTTCTCAAATTGAGATGACTAGGGACCAATTGCTGCTTGGTAGCTAGATGAGGCAAGCTGGCCCTCATCAACTTCCCCTTACATAGCTCCATACCAACCCCTAAGTTTCTGTTCCACAAGACCGTGTGTTCCTTTAAATGTAACTAACAGGGCTCTGCATATCTATGCTCCTGATGTTAACATAAGAAGCTTCAAACCAGGTTCACCCTGAACAACTCCCAAGTGGCATTCGACAGCACTACAGGCATTTCAACACACATTTTTGAATCTATTTCGCACTGCAGAGTTCAGATCCTTGCCATCAGGTTCAAAGGTGCACCAGGTCCTTTTCTACATCCAGTTTCTTGCAGAAGGGTTTCTACCAGTTCACTTTCCTGCTGTAATTTTCTTCAGTAACAACAGCAAACACAGAAAAGTTTTCTTTTTTGTTTATAAATACAACATAAGCCAGTCAAATAGCAAAGCCCTGCCCTGACTTCCAATTCTCAGCAAGCACACATAAGCAGGGGTGAGGAAGGACTAGGTAGAAAAGGTTAACAGAGAGAACAGTTCATTCATTGTCATGTCCTCAAGCAACCTACTGTTGCTGCCAAGATGTTATTGTCAGTGAATTCTGTAGCTATGACACAGCTGCCCTACCCTACCCCACCAGCAAGGGAGATAGGGAAAGACAACATGGAAGCCCTACAGAATGAACAAATCCTTCCCATGCTGCCAGTCCTCCTGTGGCCTGACTAAAGATTAGGAATGCACACCCCCCTCCACCAGCTCCACTTCTTCTCTGAGGTATCCAGCTGCATTCCCCTTTCTTTACACCCCCAAGCCCATGAAGCCAGGAGAAACACAAACCCATCAGGAGAGAAAGGAGACAATACACAAGGGGAATAAGAAGCAGGACCCCCTCCCCAGAACAAAAAAGGATTAAAAGCTAACCCATCTCTCCTGGCTCCTACCGGGGGTCGGCTCGGCTCCCCCTACCCAAACAAGCCAGGGCTGCAGCAGGGCAGAAGCTGCCCAGAAACGCGGCCTACTCAGCGGCCCCTACCCACACCCCTGAGGGGAAGAGGAGGGGGTGCAATCTAGGGCAGGGCAAAGCTTCCCCTGGGCAGCCACCAGGAAAAGTAGGGCATAGCCAACTCCCCTCACGCCCCCACCCACCCCCCACAGCCAGGAAAAGGCGACAGGCCAGACGGGGAGGGGCGACCCTAGCAGACACCCGCCGCCTGACAAAAGCTTCTACCAGGACGGAGAACCAGCCCCAGGCGGCAGGCCCGTTCAGGGGGCCTCAGGCCGCTGAGAGAGCAACGCTCATCCCCGGACCGTTGAGCAGGGGAGAAGCACCGGGCCTCCCCCGGACGCGCAGATTCTCCACTCCACACCTCTCCTCCTCCTACCTCTCCTCCTCCTTCCCCCCCACCTCCTTCCTGCAGGCGCGCGTGATACTTGCCCAATGTGCTCACAAAGCAGCAACAGCAGCGGCGCCCACCGCCGTCACGTGACCGTCACGTGACCGTCACGTGACCAACCGACTTCACTCACTCCCTTCCTCGCTAGTCTTCTTCCTCCACGCGCGAAGCTGCTCCCCCACCACGTGACGTGACGCAATGCGCTCATCTACCGCCCCCTCCCTTCCCACGTATCTCGCCTCTCGCACACTGCCAGTGTGCACTCATCTACCAACCCTTCTGCTTACCCTAGCACCACGTGAGCGGGGGGAAAGTCGGTACTTTCTCCCTCGCTTGAGTAGAGCTCTGCTTCCCTCAGCGCGCGCGCGCGGTGGATAGAGACGATTAGTCATGTCTATGTCTATGTTCGCGCTGATGGGAGGTGGCGGATGAGAGTGTCTCCGAGACGGGCACGGGGTCTCACCGTTCCCGGGGGCGTCAGCGCTGGCTTGTCGCCGCCGGCTGCTCTATGGGAGGCTCCGGGGAAAGGCTGCAACCGCTCCTGGGGTCGTTCTGTGGAGGATTGGTGCGCTGGCGGAGCCTGACCGGGAAGAGCGCATATGAGGCAGGCGGCCCCCCCTCAGCGCTCTGTGGGGCTGCGGGGAGACAGGCTCAGCGTCTGCAGGACTAGCCTAGGACCTGGCGGATCGGTTTAAGAATAGGATGAACTTTCAGAATCATGGCTCAGTTGCTCTCTCACTGGCCAAAGGAGCGGTTTGAATCAGGAACTCTGTTTGGTGGTGGTGGGTTTTGTTTGTTTGTTTGTTTGGGGTTTTTTAGGTTTTACTTGTTAATTTAAGGTGGCTTTTGTTTTCTGCCATACAGGCTTTTGGCAGGAGTGGTTTATGTAGCAGATTAAAGCTTGTTCAGGTTGCCAGATTAGGTTCATTTTATTTGGTGCCTCAATCCCAGACAATGTTCAAGCTGAGCTGACATGGGTTCTGGGCTTTCTAGAGTTCCCTTGTTCATTTTCTAGTTATTTTGCTCCTGGAGGCATCATACCAGACCTCTTTGATATCCTAAACAATCTGCATGATTAGAGAATTAAAAGGCTCCTTCATGTTGCTCTCTACAGTTGTTGAGACCAATGCCTGAGCGGTCAGGAAATTGGAACCAATTCTGAGCTTACATTAATATATTTTAAATGTTACACTCTTTTGCCAGGCTGGACATGGGGAGACACCCTGTGGAGGAATCCCTGGACAAAGGATAGCTGCACTATAGGAGGAAAAGGGCAAGGAGAGTATGCTAGGGATTAATGGAGAATAAGGGGGTATGTCAGAGCACTTGGTGCAGCTTCTGGTAACCTAAACTGAATGGTGACAGGACAGATGGCAAGAAAGGAAGGTTGCTTGACTCCCTAAGAGGAGTTTCAGGTTGTGAGCCAGGAAACAAAAAAAAAAAAAAAAAAAAAACCACAACTTTTTCCCTTTAGGCTTTTTCCTAATGTGCATTTTTCCAATTCTGTACAACAGCTCTGATTGCCCAAAATGTAGTGGTTGTAACCTTCTGGCATCCCTTCTTTGTAAGGCCTGGCACTTTAAGGCAAGGCTCACTTAGCCTATGTAGAAATTGGTCCCTGCTTGGCGCTCTGCTAAGCAGGCAGGGTTGGTGAAGGTGATGGGGGCACCAGATAGACTGTTCAGCTCCTCATGCCTCCAGTGATACATCCCATGGCTTTTCACCTTTTCTGTGGTCTTATTTCCTTTACTGCTGTTTGCTAATCCTCTGTCCCTTGACCCCATGTTCTCCATGTAAGTAGAGAGGGCATTAAATCTCATTTTATCTTAAGCAATAGCTGATAATTAATAAGCATTGTTCATACTTCTGCCTTCTCTGCTTAGAGTAGACAGATTTAAGTGGCCTGTGTCCTGGACTGACCTTGATATTTATTGCATAAAGGAGCAGGAGCTATGACAGTTCCTACTGCTCAGAAGCAGCAAGACCTCCCTATTCCCATGTTTTCCCAATAAGATAAAGGGTCCTTTAGAGCTAAATTGAAACTCAGACCAAACAGTGCATAGGTGGTGTTGATTTTCTTGAGGCAGCTGTTGATATTTTGTTTTATTACTACTTGGGGGAAGGAATTAATAATAAATCTAAACAAAGTTTTACAAGTTTTGTGATAAACATGTCTGTGGCTCCATAATTTGTGCAGATTTAATCAGTATCATTAACATTCTTTCATCATGACTTGGCAATGCTTTGCTAATCAAGATGGATATTTGATGTGTAGCGTGCAACAACAAAAGCTGAGAGCTCTTGCAATGCTGTATTCAGATGGTGTGGTGCCAGCTGGAGTGTGTCTCCAAATGTCAGACAGAATCCAGCCCAGGAACATTAAATAGAGGAAAATTAAACAAGGATACCAGGACAAAAGCATTGTAGACTCCTTTCTGCTGTACATGGAGTAAATATGAGAAAATGGTATATTTCACTGCTAAAGCTTCCAGAGGAGAGCTAAATGAATAAACCGATGGAGGCTCTGGGACACAGACCCTTGCTTCAACTATTCATTACATCAGACTTGGAGAGGAAACTGCACTAAACACAGTGAAGGTTTGACCAGGCCTGGCAGGCAAATTCTACATACTGCCTGTGTCAGGACCTCATCTGCTGTTACAAGGATTTGTGACCTTTTCAGTTTTCTAACTAGTAAAGAATAATCCAGTGCAGGTACAAATCCCACCAGACTGTACGTTTAATCTTATTTCGGGCTTGCTTTTCTCAGTCACCTACTGCAGATTTCTTAAATAGCCTGTAGTCCACATACCACAGGCTGAAAACCACCACTCTGGCACTTTGGCATTCTACTTGCCAGTCACATTTGGGAGTGGAGGGAAACCACTTGTGTTAAGAATATCACCTTGTTCCTGGTTCAGAAGTCTGTTCTACTTCTGTGTTACAGAAAATAAATGAAAACCATCTATTCTTTACAAGCTTGGACTGCAGTATATCTTCCCTCCTCTTGCTAACACTTTCTTCTACTTTCCAAACTACCAACCCTTGTACCTCAGACTCGTTGGACAATTAGTCCAACTGAGCTGAAGTTCAGAGCAGTTTTTCACTACTTAGTCTGAAGTTTTATTTTCTTTGTGCCTGTTTTTTCTCCAAGTTACATCACTTGGTCTAATAAAAATACTGTTCTCTGCAAGCTGTTCTTATAGCTTTAACTTATGGCACCTGCATAAATAGCACTACCTTTCTCCAAAACATACTCCAGTAGCCTCAGAGAAACAACGTATCCAGTCAGACTCTGGAAGAGAGAGGCTCTACATGAAGAAGCCAAGCTTGACTTTAAGGTTTGAGTTCAGTTTGCAGGGAATTAGGAATTCTCTCTAGTTATAGTGGAACAATTGAAAATCTTGGATGCAAAGTGGGGTTGTCTCAAGAGATGTTCCCCTTGGGTGTACCAATGCTACTGCATTTAGACTTGAGGTGAAACTCATAAATATGCTATCTAGAAATGGGATCCAGTGCATTAGATTGTGTTAATATGCATGCAGAAGCAAGGCTTCAGCAACATTTCTACTTGAAAGGGTTGCCATCTCGGTTGTGGAAGCAAGCCCTTCTAGCGTAGATGCTATACATTGATTCAAGGCATTGAAGGCAGAAAGGGTAATGATTTCATTGTGTCTAGCCATCATACAGGCTATTAAAGTTCCTAACATCCACAGTGTATGGGAATATAGCGGAAGATTTGGTGAGGAGGTAAGTTAAATGTAAATACGCTCAAGTGACTTGCACCTGTCTGTAGAAAAAGCACATACATCACACTAATTGTTTTACTGACCTTGTGTGCTTGATGAGTAGAACCTCTGTGTTAGATAACAGGCCTGTGAGAAACTCTAGGCACCTTATCACTATGTCTGAGATTCCTGCTTTGTTGTGAGAAAGAGCGGGAGGCTGCGCCTGCCTGAAGCCTTGAAATACAGGTGAGCTCAGCAGGCCCAGCGATCTTCCAGCAGGGCTGAACTGACCAGCGCCTGCATCCCTGCTTGTGTCACCTCTGCCTGGGAGCTTAGGTGCTACTTCGGAGATCCCCCAGTGTTGGAAAGTAAAATGGATATGCTTGTGTGATGTTTTTTCTTGTGCTCCTCCGAATCATCTGGAGAATGATACAGAATGCAAAAAAGAACAAAGCCAGGGTGCTTACTGCGCTCACTGAGAACCTGATGTTTAAAACAAAAAAGGGGGAAATGTTGGAAAGTAAAATGTGGGAAAGCAAGATGTGCAGTTCCAGCCATCTGGATGGTAAGGGAAGATCAATACTAACATGACCATCTGAACGGTCGAAGACATAATATTAACATAATAATATATACAAGGCAGACAGATATATAAATAAATATATAAATGTATATGTAGATATATAAAATTTATATATAATATATAAAAGGCTTGGACAGATTACTTTGAAGTACATTTCTCCTAATTGTAAAAAGTTATAGCCCAGACTCGTGAGAATGCTTTCTTGGGCCGGATAACTGCCCCCAAGTGCATGGGATGTGTGAATGTCCTTGGGCCTGGTCTGTGAATGAGTGGAAAAACAAGTGAGACAAACATCACATGAGTTTAGTGTGTTTTTAATAACAGTTAGTGGAAAAACACCTTTTGTAAACATCTTAGTCCATGCCCGTACCTGTAAGTCCTGTAAATTGTCAATGGTGAATAAAGAAGGCAGCCTAGGCCTAGGTCAGCTCTCTGCTTGGCCAGGCTCTGTGCTCCTTCCTGAACAAGATCTCTGCCTCTGCGTGAATTTCTGTCTGCATCCTGGTATGCGTCGTTCCTAATTGCTGCACCCTAGTAGAGAGGTAACTAAAATAAAATTTGTTCTTTGCAATGCAATTGTGGCCTCTGGCTCTTCTTGCGATGTGCCTGCTACCACTGTCACTGTTTGGCTCAGCCTTGGCCAGCGGCAGGTCTGTCTTAGATCTGGCTGGCATTGGCTCTATTGGACACGGGAAACTTCTGGCATCTTCTCACAGAAGCCACTCCTGTAGACCCCCTACTATTAAAACTTTACCACACAAACCCAGTACAGCAGACTAGGTATATGGACATAGAGGTGGATTGAAAAACTGGCTGAACTGCTGGGTTCAAGGGGTTGTGATTGGTGGCACAAAGTCTAGCTGGAGACCAGTCACTGGTGGTGTGCTCTGCGGTTTGATTCTGCCGCCACTACTGTTGAATATCTTCTTTAATGACTTGGACAGTGGGACAGTGCTGCCTCAGAAAGTTTACAGATGACACAAAACCAGGAGGAGTGGCTGATGCTCCAGATGGTTGTGGTGCCATTCAGAGGGACCTCAACAAGCTGGAGAAATGGGCCTACAAGAATCTCATGAGGTTCAACAAAGGGAAATGTGAAGTTATGCACCTTGGAAAGAATAACCCCATATGTCACTGTGTGCTGGGGCTAGCCATCTGGAAAGCAGCTTGGCAGAGAAGGACCTGGAAGTCCTGGGGGACAAGTGGAACACCAGCCATGTGCCCTTGCAGTAAAGACCAACAACATCCTAGAGTGCATTAGGAAGAGTGCTGCCAGCAGATTGAGGGAGGTGAACCTTCCCCTCCTCTCACCAGTTTAGCACTAGTGAAACACATCTGGAGTGCTGTGTCCACTTCTGGGCTCCACAATACAAGAAAGACATGGGTGTACTGGAGGGAGTCCAGAGAAGGGTCACAGAGATGATGAAGGACTGAAGCACCTGACAGGCTGAGAGAACTGGGATTGTTTAACCTGGAGAAGAGAAGGCTCAGGGGATCTTATCAGTCCTTTACTTCATGGCAGTGACTAAAGAAAATGAAACCAGACTTCTCAGTAGTGCCCAGTGACAACCCACAAATTGAAAACCAGAAAATTCCATTTAAACATAAAACTTTTTCTACTGTGAGGATGGTCAAACACTGGCATGGGTTGCCCAGAGAGACTGCGGAGTTTCTGTCCTTGGAGATATTCAAAACCTGATTGGACATGGTCCTGGACAGCTTGCCCTAGCTGACCCTGCTTTGAGCAGGGGGGTTGGACTCAACTATGCTGTCATTCAGAGAGTACAGGAACCCAAAATTCAGGGAGATGACTTGACTTCTCTATTTCTTATTCCAAGACTGTTAGTAAGTTGAGAAAGAAAGGTGACAGGGAAATCCATGTCATACGAGCCAGGCTTTGCTGTAGTCACTTTCTATTGCTCTGTGCAGTACATTGAAGCTCTGGATGTTTCTTTTCCCCTAAGCGAAGTGGAGCAGCCCGGAGCATAGGACTAAAAGCTTTCCCCAAAACATAAAACACTCAAAGTACAACAGCAGCAGCAACCTACTGTATCAGCATACTGAGTCAGTTAGCAAGGCACACAGTGGCAACAATGACTAGTTCTGTGGCTGAGCACTAGATTGAGGTGGACAGCGGGGTTCCTGGAGCCAAGTGTAAGGAACATTTAATGAAGAACTGTTGTTTTTACATAACTGAGGACCTGGTGCCTGACCCCAGCAGGGGGGAAGGACCAAGAGACATCAGACTATGAATCCTTAATGTAAAACACAGTCTCTTCCCGGAATATATACTGATACCTGTATACATACTGATACCTGTATTTACAAGTTAATTTAGGGGGGAAGGACTGAGAGAAATTGGACTATGAATTCTTAATGTAATACACAGTCTCTTCCCAGAATATGTACTGACACCTGTATACATACCGATACCTGTATTGATAAGTTAATTTAGGGGGAAGTGTAACCAAAGTACCAGGAATCCATATCTTAAATAGATTGATAAGGGGAAGGGTATTGTGTGCATTGGGATAGTCTGTAAACCCTGAAGTACCCAGCCAATGGGGAACAGGGGAGGGAAATTGCGGCCAGGATTTTGGGGGGATATAAGCAGGGGCTTTTTACCCTATTCTGTGTGCCTACCTTTAGGTAGAACACCCGGTCTTGCAAAATCATTATTAAAAAATGCTTTGCCAAGAGATCCTACCTGGGCCTATTATATTTGCAGAAAAATTGTTTCCTACAGAACTGGGGGCTCGTCCGGGAGAAACATCGTCATCTCAGGGGTCCCTATCACCGAAGGACAGGAAGGCGCGCCCCGTTGATTTCAACGGTCCTGTGGATCATCGGTAGACCGACAGAAATCCTGAGGCTGTATTGAAAAAGGCGGATCCCTGAAAACCATAGGGGAAAGGTAAAAGGAAAAAGTGGTAGGCACAATACAAGCGACCAGACAACTCTGTGCACAGACCAAGGTAAGAAAACAGGCTGTTAAGTATTACCTTGGTGGTCGGGGGCATTCTGAGAGGAGGGGTGAGGCGGAAGGATGGGCCTCGGGACTCAGAATGGAAAATGTTCCTCCATACAGTCCTTTAGGGAGGATGTTAAGGTATTGGGGAAACTTGTGATGTACAAAAAGGAAGGATAAATAGAAAATTATAAAGTATTGTGTTTTGTCTGGACAAAATAGCCCATAATAGAGTGGTATTCTGGCCAAAATACGGATCGAATGACAATTGGCTAGGCAAAGATCTAAATTGGTACATAAAAAACCCAAAACTGTAGGGGGTTTAAATCTTCCTCCATACCAGGGTGGGTTCCAGTCCCTTCCTTGCTGCAGCATGTTTATGAGTGTAAAGTGTGTGGCCTGATCAGTGTAAAGTGCACATAAAAGGGGTTCAAGTCTCTCTTGAGAATGGGAAAATATCCTTTAGACATAAACCGTTGACCAAGTCTGAGACTAGGACTGCATCCAGCTGCATCTAAACTCCTCTCTGAAGGAGTTTAGAAAGCAAGGGGGTCCTTTTTGAACCTCGTGACTCAACGGGAGGGTCTCCCTGAATTTTTTAGTGATGGGAAATAAAACTTGGCATAGAAAAGGGGACGCACTTGGCTGAGGTATTGCAAAATTGGGAAAATATTTATGGTACAGCAAGTTTGTCAAGAAAAGCATGCAATGACCTTATATTGAGAAGATTGGCAAATTGTAACTAAAAATCACCTAGAAAACAGATGTCCTGGACAAATGAATTACTGGTATGTATAGGATGATTTGGCATATGACCACCATAAAGAGGATGGTCAAAAATGAGTAGGAAAACCTAGAGAAGAATTTTAGCTACAGTTGGGAGTAATTTAACTAAGGTGCTTGCAGAGCTGGTCTCTGCTCTCTGTATCACCTCTTGATTCCCTCCCCAACTGTCTTTGTTGTCCTTACTGATTTGCTGGGCTTTACCCTGGGATTGCTAAAGTTATTTTGCAGTGCACCCAGCAGCAGATGTGTGTGTGTATGTGCGTGTAGGGGAAAAAGCTATTATATTGCCTGGAAGTTTGTGTTGGTTTTGGCTGGGGTGGAGTTAATTTTCTTTGTGGTACCTAGTATGGGACTATGTTTTTTGATTTGTATTAAAAACAGTGTTGATAATACAGAGGTGTTTTTGTTATTGTTGAGCAATGCTTGCACAGAGTGGAGGCCTGTTCTGCTTCTCACACTGCTCCAGCAGCAGGTGGGCTGGGGGAGGGAAGCGACAGCCAGTGGCACACTTATCTAAGCTCTTAGACCCAGTGTCCTGAGGTTGGCCAGAGTGTGTGCAAACTGCAGCAGCAACCGCTCTTCTGGTGGAAGAAAGCAGGAAATTAAACCCTGCTGCTTTCCTATGAAGAGATGACAATGGGCTGCACCTCTTCATAGATGGGTCTTCAAGGGTAATTCAGGGGAAAAGAGACAATGGGTGTGCCATCATTGAAGGTGTGATTGGTGAAGTAAGAAACGGGAAGGTTGCCTAATAACTGGTCAGCTCAAACATGCCAGCTATAAGCTGTCAATCAGGCACTGCAAACGTTAGAAGGAAAAGAAGGTACCATCTGTAATGGTTCTAGATATACATTTGGAGTAGTGCACATCTTTGGGAAAATCTGGGAAGAACAGGGTCTAATTAATAGCAAAGGGAAAGAATTGGTTCATGAAGAACCAGTTAGGCAAATGTTACATAATCTGATGTCACCAATAGAGGTGGCTGTAGTACACCTTAATGGACATCAGAGGGGAAACTCCTTTTGTGCAGATGAAATGGCCTGAGAAGCAGCCTTAAAACCTGAAGCAATGACTTTAAGTTATCTCATGCCCGATGTCCTGGCCCCACAAGAAATTCCAGTTTTCAATGAAAAATAAAAATAAGTCCTCTGTAGGAAACAATCCTTCTGCAAATGTAATAGGCCCAGGCAGGGTCTCTTGGCAAAGCATATTTTAATAACGATTTTGCAAGACCGGGTGTTCTACCTAAAGGCAGGCACACCAAATAGGGCAAAAAGCCCCTGCTTATATTTCCCCAAAATCCTGGCCGCAATTTCCCTCCCCTGTTCCCTATTGGTTGGGTACTTCAGGGTTTACAGACTATCCCGATGCACACAATACCCTTCCCCTTATCAATCTGTTTAAGATATGGATTCCTGGTACTTTGGCTACATTTCCCCCTAAATTAACTTATCAATATAGGTATCGGTATGTATACAGGTGTCAGTACATATTCCGGGAAGAGACTGTGTATTACATTAAGAATTCATAGTCTGATGTCTCTCGGTCCTTCCCCCCTGCTAAGGTCAGGTGCCAGGTCCTCAGTTATGTAAAAACAACAGTTCTTCATTAAATGTTCCTTACAATTTCCTCCTTTCCTTATTTTATACTTTTGTTGTTTTTGCATTTTCATAGGTGGCTTCAAGCCTAGACAACATGATTTCACATTTTTCTTCTGGAGTTATGCATTTGCTGTTCCTTCTTTCTTCATGTTCTTTTAGCAGCATCATTTTATCCGAGTATGGCAGTGGCCCTAAAGGCATTTGCTTTGATAGAGCTGTCTCAATAAGGTGTTGAACAAGTCCTTGGACACACGGAATGATGTACCATGCTATAGAAATTAGTGCTTCTGCTACTATGATTAAAGAAGTAAAACCAGATACTATAATTTCTTTCCATTTTCCAAACCAAGATTCTAACAATCCCATGAGTGGACTATCTATACCTGAATTCTTCTGCTGCAGTTGTGAGTCCTTGCAAAGCTCTGGTTACACATATATCACCTTTTTCTGCCAACATCATATCTAGGACCATGGTATTTTCCCATGCCATTCTACTAGTAGCATCTAATTGTTTGGTGATTCCTTTAACTGCTTGTCTAGTATAACTTATAAATAAATGTTATTTATCCCGTCTACATTCTTGTTTGTAGTTACCTACCAAAACAAAAAGGACTCAAAACCCGCAGCTACTTGATTTCTTGCTTTGTGTTCCTTGGAGACCCCTCTGGGGACCCCAATCTAATTGAAATAAACCCTGTCATCAAAGGAAAGCCTTAAACTCCTTTTTCTGTTGCCCTGATGGATCACAGTGTTCAAATGCCAGTGTAAAAGGAATTGCCAATTGTACAATGTCACAGGTACCTTCCCAGTGGGGGATAAAATGGAATGAAGTGTCATCTTCCCACAGTACCACCAAAGATCCACTCAAGAAGCATTTGAGGACATATGAGGACCAACTTCCCGTGTCTCTACACACCTACTCATGTTCCTAGGAGCTTGGTATCATTCCTGCCCCGTCGTGAGAGACAGGCAGTATGATTTCCAATTATTCCTGAAAATGCCAGGGGAATTTTGATATTTTTCCCTACAAAGCTGGAAATAGTAGGGAGAGAGTATGACCTGACTTATTTCCCTATGCCGTAGAGTCTTGGCATAGGGCTAAGATGCACTCCATCCCCTGTCAATCTTCGCTCCATCCCAGAGGGAAGGGTACCACTTGGGCCACAGGCCTTCCTGCTGCACAGGCATAGCAATTGCTCTTGTTTAGGCTTTGCACCATATATTTGATCCATTCTACCCAGGCATTTGTATCTCCATATATTTTGAACCTTCCCAGGGCATCTTTTCTACTAATGTCTATTCATGATCCATAAACCCCACTTACTGAATCATCTGCTCCCTGTCTTGTAATTAGCAAAGGGTTGCACTGCAGAGACTCACATCCCGGGAGAGATTGTCCTTTAGATAGGGTAATTTTTCTTTTTAACTCTGTAACCGTTCATTGCTCATTATCCATCCCCTAAACTCTGTGGTCCAGATAACACTGTACCAGGAGGGGCAATGAGAGACAGCAACAAAAACTGTGCACTTATTTAAATCATCCTTAGACTCAGTCCCCTTGGAAACATGTTTGTTTTCATAACTGAATTCTCTTTAGCTCTGTACATCCCCACAGTTAAGGATCTGGCAATCATCTACTCAAATTGTTAGGGAACCTTCAGTTTCAGTGATGTTTGTTAAGTAACCCATTTGTAAATTCTACATATACAGGATTAACAATCCCCAAAAGTTTCATTTCATTTTCATCTCTGTATCTTTAGTCGAAGGGGGTCATCAGTTGTCAATACTTGCCACTCGTCATTGTCCTTTGGAGGTTTGATTGGCTCTTTAATCCGTGTCTAATGAGTCCACCCTTTCTCAGCTGGTCGTACCACTGTCTCGGTGATCGGCAGAACTTGAAATGCTCCTTCCCAATCTGGCTGAAACTTCGTTTCTTTCCAGGATTTGACCAGGACCCAGTTTTCAGGCTGAAACTTGTGAGCTGCAAACTCTAAAGGCAGAGTTTGTGCCAGAAGGCCTTGGTGCCTGAGAGAAAATAGACAAGACAACCCGAGTATACAGTTTTTGAGAAATAAATCCTTAGTTTCAAACTGTGGAGGTCCACCTGTTATTAAACTTTTGCTATCACTGCCGCTGCGGCAGTGCTCAGGAAGAAAGCTTCTCCCCATCTGGTAAGGTGATCAACCAACACTAGTATGTATTTAATTCGACCAGCTACAGGTAAATCAACTTGAATATTTTGAAAGAGTTGTAAACTTGGACTCTGCTCTCCTGCAGGCTGCTTTTTAAGTGTCTTTTTATTTATTTGTTTACAAACCACCCATCTTTCACAAATTTGCTTGGCTATAGTATAAATTCCAGTACTATGTCACACATTGCTTGTGTTCCCCAATAACTCTCCTGATGTAAAATTGCTACTACCTCCCTCATGATTTGCTTATTTAATATTTCTCTACTATCTGGGAGTACCCATTTCCAACTCTGTTCCCTGGCTCCTAATTCTTGGAGGACTTATTTTTATTTTTCATCAAAAACTGGAATTTCCTGTGGGGCCAGGACCTCTAGGGTGAGATAACTTAAAGTTATTACTTCAGGTTTTAAGGCTGCTTCTCAGGCCATTTCATCTGATAACCAATTTCCCCTGACAGAAAAGGAGTTTCCCCTCTGATGTCCTAATGGACATAATGTACTACAGCCACTTCTATTGGTGACATCAGATTACGTAACACTTGTCCAACTGCCAGCTCAAGAGATAAGCTCCATTGATGGTTATCACCCTCACAGAAGGAGCCTGACTATGGTATCCACCTGGGGCAAAGGTAAGTCCCCTACATTGCCATGAAGGATGCAGCAACCCCGTCAAAGCTGCCACAGAAATATGCAGCCATCGAGACCTCAGACTGCAGGGAGTGCCAGAGCCTTTCAATGGTATGGGATGGCAGGAGAGAGAACAGGTGCATGAGGTGTGAGCAGGTGGATGACCTGTTCATCCTGGTGGTAGAGCTGAAAGAGGAGGCAGAAAGGTTGAGAAGCATCAGGGAGTCTGAGAAAGAAACAGACTGGTGGGATCAAGCTCTGGCCTCCCTGAGACAGGAAAGACCACCAGTAAAAAAACCAATCAAGGAGTCCTGTATTCACCTCCCGCCTGGCTGAAGACAGTAGCTCAAGGGAAAAGGGTGAATGGAAGCAAGTCCACACTTAAGGTGGCAGGTGAAATCTACCTTGCCCTCTGTGGAGGACTACGATGGCTCCGTGGATTCCCTGACGGAGGGCATGGGAACAGAAATTAGTCTTGAAGATATGAAGGCCTACCCATGAGAAAGATGGGAGTAAAGGAGTATCCGGAGATGTTAAGGATGTACCCGTGAGAGAGAAGGGAGTAAAAGAGTAACATTGATGATAGCAAATTAGCCAATGAGATGTTACTGCTGTAATTTGTAACCAATAGTGAATAGACACATGAATTGATAAAACTGTATAAAAATGCACTTGTGGCAATAAATGACATCTACTACTTTCATCCCGGAAGTACTTGGTCTATCTCATTTGTCCATCTCAGCTGCGACATGTAGTGACCCCGACGTGATCCTGCATGAAGAAGGATCCCACATGAAGAAGAGACAGTGTTGAAGCTGTGACAGCCGAAGACGAGCTGGGGAGACGGAGCCTGGTACAGCTGATAGAGCAGCAGGGGGGAGCTGCCGAAGATCCGGATCCTTGAAAAGACACCACGCCAAGAGTTGGTGAGCTACCGGGAACATGGAGGGGAACTTATCTAAAGAAGAGGGTATTATATTATCTACATGGAAACTGCTTCTGAAGAAACAGGGTATTAACCTTCTGGAATTGACTTTACGAAGGACTATGTTACTATGGGGCAAAGCACTACCCAAAGATCCAAAGAAACAACTGAACCGTTAATGACATGGCACTTATTGCTAGAGACTTTGAGAGGATTAAAAGAGCAATGGGAACAGGCAGAGACTGGGGGGGGGGCTTCCCTGGACTAGATTTGGAAAAAAAACCAAAAAAACCCCCACAAAACCACAAAAATGTACACTGTTCCGAACTCCCCTGTTACTAATGATTCTCCAGCACCATTCAAGTCCATGTTACCTGATGACTCGGATGAGGGTCTGCAGCATTTTCTTGAAAAGTTAAAAGGAAAAGGAGTATGTGTACGTGTTGCCCCGAGATCAGATAAAAACCATGAAAGACTCAAGCAAAATTAGACCTATGCAGTATAACAGCTATAGATCATGTAGGACAGAACAATGGGGATTTGTTGAAAGGTGCGGGTACCCCCCAACTCTTGGAAGAGACACTAATTGGCACACCACAATTACAGGCACGATTAGTTTCTGAAATCCTGAGGCAGTCAGCAGACCTTGCATATCAGGCTATGATAGAGGTGCCTGAAACCGACAAAGCAGCCAAATCATTTATGACTATTAATCAGGGTCCTAATGAGAATTACATACCATTTATTGACCATCTTCAAGAGGCCATCAATAAGCAGGTCGAAAACTTAGAAGCTAAGGAAGTACTGGTGTTGAAATTAGCAGTAGAGAATGCTAATGTTTGCTATCAACATGTTATCTGCGAGTTTCACAGTACATATTATGTGTTTCTGTATATTGCCCTCTGAAAATCAAGCAGCTCATCAGGACTGTGAGTTAATTGTTTTACTGGTTGTTGTTACAGTTGTTTCTTTGTGGTACTGATTGTGTAAGTGCGCCGTAAAACCTTCTCCCCACTTTTCTCACTCGCACTGCAAGCAGCCCTGTGCTTCCCCTCCCTCCCTCACAGTTTTTTTACTTATGAGATGGGGTCAGAAATGACTGTTTTCAGATGTGTTCCTAAGAAATCGGTATTGGGAAGTGTTTTAGAACATAGGAAAGCACTTGGAAATATGAGGAAAGAGGATCTTGTGAAATACTGAAACCAGTGGTGGTTGCTGTATAAGTTAAATGATTGGGAAAACTGGCTGGAGAATAGAACCTTTAAGTATCTTTATGTATAACACAGCAATCATAGATGTCTTCCTTGTTACCCTGTTTTCTTTGTGGGTATCTGTGGGGGACTACAGTGGGTCCGTGGATTCCCTGATGGAGGGCATGGGAACAGAAATTAGTCTTGAAGATATGAAGGCCTACCCATGAGAAAGATGGGAGTAAAGAATTATCCGGAGATGTTAAGGATGTACCCGTGAGAGAGAAGGGAGTAAAAGAGTAACGTTGATGATAGCAAAAGTAGCCAATGAGATGTTACTGCTGTAACTTGTAACCAATAGTGAAGAGACACATGAATTGGTAAAACTGTATAAAAATGCACTTGTGGCAATAAATGGCATCTACTACTTTCATCCTGGAAGAACTTGATCTATGTTGTTTGTCCATCTCAACCACGACAGGTATCTATTTAAGCATGTTGCAGTTGTAGTAGGTCTTTGTCATGTGGTACGGTGAGTTTGCAGATTGTTAAATCATGAGAATCCGTTGACTCAAAATGTATGTTTTGTGATAATACAGAAGACCATGAGTAATTTAGTTCTTTACTGTCTGAATGTGATGGTGAAATTTTGTGTGTAATAGCTGTTACTTTTCTTTCTAGCATGGTAGCTTTATTCCAGTATCCAGACTTGTGCAACTCTGTGATAAGCTGTGTCTCATCTCAGTGTACTAAATTTGGCTCTTTTGTGTGCACACTGGATAAAGAATCCTGGTTTTGGGATAACAGTTGTATCACCCCAGACAAGACACTAATAAAAGCCTTGCCCAGTCCAGCTTGCTGCCGCAGCGGGGGGGCGGGTGCCGGTTGGGCTCCAGCGCGCACTGACCTGTTTTGTCACGGAGACCCAGTGGTACTTCTGCCTGGCTGAGCAATAAGTGGTTTAAAGGTGCAATGCAAAAATTGAGATATTGTCTTGAGTTAGTGTAACTGTGATCCATCTGCATATTTAAACTTGGTATTTGGTTTTCATATCTGAGCTCAGTATTTTAATTTGCATATTTATATTTGGTACCAAAATAATTTTGTTTGGGGAGATAATTACAAATTGGGAACTGGTTCCGCTGTTAAAATACCGCCTTGCTCCCCCTTAGGATGCATCCTTACACATTAGAGTAACTTTTGGAGAAATATTCTGATAAAACTTGAAACAATATTGTACTGGAATGTGGCTTGAATGTGGAATTCTGGGTGTTAGTGCTGTATTGCAATTAATGTTGTTCTGCAGAACTTCGGAAAAAACGGGATGAAGTACGGTACTGTAAGTTAATTTGCTCTTATTGTTATCTAATAATTTTGAGACCAGAAAATAATTTAAATTGTTAAACTCTGATTCGTATTGAAAAAAACAGAACCAAAACCAAAACAAACCCTAAATGCTATGATGGATGTAAACTTGGTATTGTATGAGGTTGTGGGAGATTTGAGGGATTTTCTTGAAGTTAATGTGTGTATGGGTTTCTATTAGATGGAGATTTGTTATTGAACTAGCCAGGCCCAAAGGAATTTCAAGGCCACCTTGGAAAACTGAAAAGAGGATCTGCTGTGGGAGTAAAACAGTTCAGCAGCTACAAGGCAGCAACACTACGTAAATCAACAGACCTGTCAGCAGTGAGACTCGGGCACGTGGACAGCTCGTGAACATGGACAATATCCAATCAGTGAATGCATGCTTGGAGCGTGGACATGTGATCAGGAAAAAACTGCATATATAAGGAGGCTTGTTTTGGTAATAAATTTTCTTCGCTTAAATTCACATTGGATTGTGTGGAGTCCATGATTTTTCACCCTCGCATGAGGTTGTATTTAAAAGTTGCTAGAATATGAACTGATTTGGATCTAGGAAAATGGAATAATGGATTGATGTTTAATATGCTGGTTTTTGACATCTGTAAATTGTAAAAGGTAAATGGGGCTGAGGAGCTAATTGGAATTGCATATAAAGTGTATTATGTTTGGAATGAAATGGGAAAACAAAAAAGCAAAATATCCCAGGCCTGTGCTGTACAGCTTGAACATAAATTTCAGGCCTGTGTCAAGCTGCGAGATAAACTCAGCTCATTGTAATCCAGCAGTCTGGCGACTCCCTCTTAGCACCAGCGATTACGCCACCTGCATGGCCTTGGCTATATCTGAACTGCAGCAAGAAGAGAAAGAAAAAAAAATAAAATTGAAAAACATGGTTGCTCGCTGCTAAGCGGAGAAAGGAGGCTTTATTCCCCCCGCTCTGTCTTTTTTTCCTGGAGTGTTGTCATCCATCCTTGTTGTGGCACTGCGTTGCTTCTCGGCTTTGAATTGGGGTTGTCGATGCTGTTTCTTTTTGCTTTCGTGTTGTTTCTTAGGTTCTGGCACACCTGGGGAAAGAGCTCATCATTTTACCTCCTTGCTGAAGTTGGTCTTTTCACACTGGTCAGCTTTGGGGGGGTCAGAGTGCTCAGTGCTTCTCTGGGTCAGACTGGTACTAATTTGGGTGTGGAGTGGAGCCAGGTTGGTTTGATGTGGAGTTTGAACTGATTTGTTTTCATGCTGGGCTGGAGATCCTGCCATCCCAGATGGGGGCAAGAGGGAGGTTTTATTTCCCCCTGACCCTCCCCCAGCAACGTTACTGCTAGAGAACTGTAATACTGCATGAAGGAGTCTGAGGGTGAAATTTAAAGGTATCGCCAGTGGATCCATAGTTCTAATAAAGCTGGGAAATTAATAGACTTATTCTGTGGTAACTAGTTGTAAAAGACTTCTTAGTAAATTCACCGTGCTAGTTTTTGAGATCATGGGAGAGAATGAAAGAAAGGCCATTTTTTGAGACCAAAGGAATGCCAAATTTGGAACAAAGTTTTACCATATGAATTCTTGTATTTGCCAGAAAGCCCTATACCTCTCTTGGGTCAAGATTTGTTAAGTAAATTGTAAGCTCAAATAACGTTTTCTGAGAATTCTGTTTAGTTGCATGTCCCACAGGAAGCCGCTTGGATGGTACAGATCTGCTTGCTTCAAGTAAGGAATCTCCAAGGAAATTTTGAATGCTGTATTTCCACTAGTATTAACAGCCAATGTTTCGATAAAGCAAACACTACACTGATAGAACTGAAATAGGATTTCAATCCGGTAAGGGAAAACAATATCCAATAAATATGGAGTTACAGGCTTTGATGAATAAATTTATGACAACCTTACAGGCTGACTGCATTCGATTGGACTTGCAGATTTGTCTCTTTATAGCTACAACATAGAAACAACCTGTGGCTATTGTGGGACAGTATGATGAGATTGCTAACAGACTGATATACCGATTGTCACTCTGATCAAAAAATGCGGGGAATGAATTTAAGTCTTAATAGGCCATGATCCTTTTGTTATATATGTACCATGAAATTTAATTTTGATTTTTTATTTTCAATCTATGTCCTAGCTGATTTTCTTAACAGTATAGCTTTTGGCTCCAGCTGCACCTTAGCCTTCCTGACCCCATCTCTGCACAACTGGGCAGCGTCCCTATGCTCTTCCCAGGATACCCGTCCCTGCTTCCACCGCCTGGGCATTTCCTTCTTGACCTTTAGTTTGACCAGCAGGTCTCGACTCAGCCATGCCAGGCTCTTGCCTTCCTTACCTGATTTCTTACACCTAGGGATCGTGACCTCTTGTATTCTATGGAAAGCATCCTTAAAATCTGCCAGCTCTGTTCTGCTCCCTTGTCCCTGAGGGCAGTTTGCCAGGGGTCCTGTCGACTAACTCCTTGAAGAACTGGAAGTTGACTTTCCTAAAATTCAGGGTCCTGACTTTTCGCCTGACCCACATCCCTCAGGACTGCAAACTCCATGAGCATGTGATCACTGCAGCCCAGGCTGCCTCCAATCTTGATGTCACCAATTAGCTCACTTGCATGGGTGACCATGAGGTCCAGTATTGCATCCCCTTTGTAGGGCTGTCTGTTACCTGACTGAGGAAGTTATCCTCAATGCACTCCGGGAGTCTCCCGGGTTGCCTACAGCTCACCGTGCCACTTTTCCAGCAGATGTCAGGGTGGTTGAAGTCCCCCAACAGAAGAGCCTGCAAGCACAATGCCTCCTGTAGCTGGAGTAAGAAGGCTTCATCAGTAGTTTCCCCTGATTGGATGGCCTGTAGTAGTCACCAACCATGAGGTTTCCTTTGTTGCCCTGGTCTCTGATTCTTACCCATAAGCTTTCAACCTGCTTGTGGCTGTTCTTCAGAGACAGGTCTTTACACTCTATCCATCTCTTGATGTAGAGGGCAACCCCTCCACCCTTCCTTCCTTGCCTGTCCCTTCTGAACAGCCTGTAGCCATCAATCACTGCACTCTGGTCATGGGATCTGTCTCACCAAGTTTCAGTAATGGCCACCAGGTCATAGCCTTCTAGCAGCACAGTGGCTTCCAACTCCTGTTTGTTGCCCATGCTGCATGCATTGGTGTAGAGGCACTTCAGCTGGGCTGTTTGCTGCATCACCTTCTCAGAGGAACACCCCTTAATTCCTCTGAAGTATTTCATTGAGGCTTTCCTGTTGGCCTCTGTTACCTCAGGAGTCCCTGGCTCATCTCTATAAGACTTCAAGTGTGCTCCAGTGTGGGCATCTCAAGACCACCAGCTGAGGGTCGTTGCTAGCACCCCACCCCTCTGTCCTTGGTGTGTAGTCCCACAGCATGTCATGGACAAGCCTGATATCATCCCCCTCTGTTGATGAGCCCCATAGCTCATGTGCAGAGACTCTCTTCCCCCTTTGAGAAAGGTGAACTCCATCCGATGCCAGCAAACCCATTGCCGTGTAGGCCATCCTGTGACAACCTTGAAGCATTCCCCCCATCCCAATTAAAACAAAGAATGATGTTATGCCTTAAACATCTAGTTTTTGATACGTTGAGCAGAAAAGATAGATGGCTGTGGAGGCAGACACCTTGTCTTTTCTTTCCCAAGGTTTTGTGAAACAAAGCATAAATTTTTAAGATAAAGACAATTAACAGTGTTGCTGTGAAGGCCTCATGGCCTCAACAGCTACCCCTGGTGGGCAAAACAACTCACTTCTGGTCAGTAGTATGAACTTTCCCCTCATTTGAAGACCCCAGACATTTCCAGAAGAGTCTTCCTAATTAGCATAAAGAGCAAACAGAGGGAGGAGACAAACTGCCCTTTCCTATCGTGCATGTAAATGAACTGGGTTATAAAATGACCTCACATGTGACATGAGGTGGTGGCACGTGTACCAAAATCTTCAATGCATCCACCCTGCTCCAGAGGACGTCACGGGACCGATCGACCTGTGGAGCAGTGGATATCTTTCACTCTCCGATATCTTAGTTTTCCTTTTCTCTCAATCTTTTCCTTCTTCTTGAACATATAAAGGTAATATCATTGTAAGTTCTTCTCCTAAAGTCTTGTTAAGTTTTGTGATATAATAATATACTTTTGCCAAGTCACTAATCGCTGTAATTTGAATTCCACCAAGTGCTTTTAGTAAATTCATAATTTAATTGGACCTCTCGAGTGATTGTCTGTTATCACGTTACCACACAGAAATACCCAGAGTTAACTCACACCTGATCTCACCTGGTGCAACAGGACACGTGGTGTGTTCAGAGTTAACTCATCCCCAGTCTCACTTGGTGGGATAGGACACATCCCATTATCAAAAAAACCCAAAACTGTGGTGGTGACACCAGCCACAGCCCCATGTATTGATAGACTGCGTCTGTCTGTTTATTCTGATGTCACTGCCTGCAACTGGAAGGAGAGAGGAGAAAAAAACCCTGTGCTCCCAATTGCCTTACCAACAGTCCCAAGGCCCTGGAATGTATTTTGATCACCCTTGGACTATGAGTCGCAACTTCATCTCCATCCACATGGAAGACCAGTAACGGGTAGTAGTCTGAGGGCCATATCAGGCTAGGAGGTTTCCTGGTTATGTCCTTAACCTGGGCCCCAGTAAGCCAGCAGACTTCCCTAAAAAGAGGGTCCATCCAGCATATTGGACCCTCTGTACCCCCCAGAAGGGAGTCACCTACAACTATAACCCTTCTTTTCTTCCTCTTGGAGATTATTGTAATACGGGGGGGTAGGCCTTGCTGATCCTGTCAGCACCTGTGGTGTAGATGAACCTATGTTTTCCTCATTCATTGTCTGGCCTTCCACATCCAGAGCCTCATACCTGTTGTACAGAGGCATCTGGGAGGGCTGTTGTGGTTGAGACGAACAAACGACATAGATCAAGTTCTTCTAGGATGAAAGTAGTAGATGCCATTTATTGCCACAAGTGCATTTTTATACAGTTTTACCAATTCATGTGTCTTTTCACTATTGGTTACAAGTTACAGCAGTACCATCTCATTGGCTAATTTTACTATCATCAATTGTGGAGGGGTTTCGTTAGAAGGAGATATGTTGTTGAATTAGTCAGGCCCAAAGGAATCTCAAGGCCACTTCGAGAAGCTGAGAACAGAATCTGCTGTGAGAAAGAGGGGTGTTTCTTCATTAACAGGGCCTCAGCATGGAGTGAGTCGTCGGACCTATCATCGGTGGGGCTCCAGCGTGTGGACTGTCCATGATACTCATTTAGCGAATCCATGCTTGGAGCGTGGACGCGTGATTAGAGAATAGTTGCGTATATAAGGAGACATGTTTCTGTAATAAATGGCTTTGCGTGATTCACATTGAATCGGAATGCTGAGTCCTTTATCGCTCCAACAAATGGTGACCCCGACGTGATACTCCGAACGGCGTCTCACTAAGATCGGGGAAAAGCCTGGAGCGACCCAGCCGGAGGCGGATCAGCTGGACTGAGAACCGGACAGAGGCATACGGACGTTCCGCAGATAAATTTTGTTGAAGAAGTCCCCGAAAAAGGTGAGCGGCTGGGAGCAGGAGGAGGGAAGAGTGAAGTTATGGGGCAAAATATATCCTCTGAGGAAGAAGCTGTAGTTAAACTCCTGCATATTCTCTCTATGAGAGGACTTAAATATGAAGAAAGTAACATACGTAGACTGTTGGTTTGGTGTAGAACTAACGGCTACCCGACAGAAGCTGAGAAAGCTTTTAAAATTGAACTTTGGGACGATATGGGGCAGAAATTATGGGATAAGGTTAGAAATGGAGATAAAGAAGCTAAATCATTAGCGACTACATGGAAGCTTATAATTTCCACCTTAAAAGAATTTAAGGCTGAACGGGCTGCGGTTACCGGAATTTTTGCAGTGTTGCAGCCTGATAAGAACTCTAAAAATAACTGTGAAGCTTACCCAGTTCGTGTCTTTGATACCCTTCCTGCTCCATGCCCTGTTGTGCCTTTGGCACCCCCGATGATACAGCAGTCTGGGGCGGAGGGAGGAAGATTATCGAGTGGATGGCCTCCTGTACCATCACACGACCCTAGAGAGACCAAGAAGTCCAAAGAACTGGAGTCAGATAATTTGTCAAAAGGACTGGTGAAAGTTGAGAATGCTAAAGTCGTAAATAAGTGTAATATCAATTCTTTTACTGATCTGTGTCCGTCTTCACCACCTTCTACCCCTCTAACTCCTACAACAGAACAGAAGGAGTCGCTGGAAAAGAACTGGACAAGAAAAAATAGATTGGCTATTAGTGAAAGAATCCAGCACTCAGAAAGGCGATTGTTTTGATGGTGATGAGAAGGGGGGTGCGTCGGGGGGCTCGGGTTCTACGGATAATTATGACCTTAAAAAACATTGGCGAGGAATTATCAGAAATGCAATGATAGAAGGTGAAATAACAAGTGCATACCCAGTCATTTACCAGCGAGACGAACAGGGTAATCAGAGTCCTGGGTGGGCTGGGTTGCACTGGGAGGAGATAAAAGAGGCTAGAAAAGCGGTACAGCAGTATGGCTTACATGGAAAATATACACAAGGCTTTATTAATACTCTCTTTGATGGGCAAATATTAACTCCTTACGGTTGTCGTCAGCTAGCTACGTTGCTACTAACACCAATGCAAGAAGTTCTCTGGAGAAGTAGGTGGATTGATGCTTGTGAGGAAGCATCTATTCTTAATTTAGATCGTGATGAGGGAGACCCGTTACGCCTTGCTTCGAAAGATAAGCTGATAGGGTCAGGAGAATTTGCTAACCCTCAAGCGCAGGCACAGTTAAATACTGCCATCTTGCGGCAGAGTTGCTCTCTTGCAAGAGATATTTTCCGAACTCTACCGGAAGAAGGTAAAGCAGTCCCTCCGTACACTCAGGTAAAGCAAAAGGACAATGAATCGTATATGGCTTTTCTTGACCGCCTAAGGGAAGCCTTGGATAGGGCACCGATTGATACTAATGTAAAAGAACCTTTGTTTATGACACTCGCAGTTGAGAATGCTAACCTGGTTTGTAAGAAAATTTTGCTTGCTTTACCAAAGCATAGCTCAATAGCTGAGATGATGCATGCTTGTGCCAGGGTGGGCTCAGACCAAGAGAAATTTGGTCTTATGGCTTCTGCATTTGTGGCTGCTATTAAGCCCCTGTTAGCTCACAACCCGAATAGATCAAGCCAAGTTTGTTTCAAATGTGGAAAAACAGGGCATTACAGATTCCAATGTCATGTCAATCAGACTTACTGCAGATCAAATAAGAGTGTTACAGGTCCAATAGACAATAATGTATGTCACCGCTGTGGAAAATTTGGACACAAAGCTAAAGACTGTAAGTCTAGTCTTCATAAAAGTGGGCAGGCACCGGGAAACGGGGGAACGAGCGCACCAAGACCTGGCCAACGACACAAGTGAGGTCTCAGGCTGCTTAGACACAGTCACCGCTGCCGCTTCAGGGAGTGCCAGAGTGGATGTAGAAACTGTGAAAGATGTAACATTAATTGACACTCAGGTACAATGCATACCAACAAACATGACTGGACCATTAGGGCATGGTTTAAGTGCTTTGCTTCTAGGGAGATCATCTGTCACTAGAAAAGGCATTTTTATACTTCCAGATATAATTGATGCAGATTTTGCCAGTATCATTTCAATTATGGTATGGACTCTTAGTCCACCAGTCCACATTCCCAAAGGATCAAAGATAGGTCAATTGGTTCCATTTAAAGCAAATGTTCCAAAAGTTTCAATTAAAGAGTGTGCAGAAGGAAGCTTTGATTCTACTGACAATGCAGAGTTGTATTTAGCTCTAGACATTAGTAAGGCAAAGCCAATGGAAAAGGTGATGCTTTTAGACAAAACTGGCCGTTCACAGACTTTTGAAATTCTGGTAGACACAGGTGCTGATGTGACTATTATCAGCAAAAAAGATGGGCCAGCTTGGTGGCCTCTCGAGTCTCCGCAAATAACAGTCATGGGTGTTGGGGGTATGCAGAGCACCCAGGTGAGCAAACATCATTTACAAATGAAGTCATCTGATGATTCACTATGTTCTGTACAACCTTATGTGATGTCTATCCCTGTTTCTCTATTAGGACGAGATGTGTTAGGACAACTAGGAGCAACTCTGGTGACAAAACAACAGCATTTCTAGAAGCGGCCATTGATGATGGGCGACCAGTACTGAAATTACAGTGGAAAAATGATGATCCAGTATGGGTAAATCAATGGCCGCTCAGTAAAGAAAAACTCGCCCATGTCGAAGAGCTAGTACAGGAACAGCTTGAAAAAGGGCATTTAGAGCCGTCTACAAGTCCCTGGAATACTCTTGTGTTTACTATTCAGAAAAAATCAAACAAATGGAGGTTGTTACATGATCTTCGAAAAATTAATGATACCATGGAAGACATGGGAGCATTACAGCCGGGATTACCATCCCCTGTCATGATTCCAGAAAATTGGCAGATCTTAATAATTGACTTGAAAGATTGTTTTTTCACCATTGCTTTGCATCCTGATGACTGTAAACGTTTTGCATTTTCCATAAATTCTGTAAATAAGGCTGAACCTGCGAAAAGGTATCAATGGGTAGTTTTGCCACAGGGAATGAAAAATTCCTCAACTATGTGTCAGATTTATGTAGCTTGGGCCTTGCAATCAATCAGAAAATCTCATCCTGAATTAGTGATTTACCACTACATGGATGACATATTAATAGCTGGGGAAACTTTTTCGACTGATTTGTTGATAAATGAAGTATCTGATACATTGCAGCATAGAGGATTACAAATTGCTCCAGAAAAGGTACAAATTCAACCAGCATGGAAATATCTTGGTTGGGAAATTTCTCAGTCCACAGTGAAACCTCAGAAAATAGTATGTCGGCCTGTCATTTAATCCTTAAATGATGTGCAGAAACTAGTGGGTGATCTGAATTGGGTCCGGATCATTTGTGGGATCACTAATGAGGATTTAGCTCCAATTGTAAAACTGCTAAAAGGGGATAGTGATGTTAGCTCTCCTAGAACGCTTACTGCTGAGGCGGAAGCTGCTCTGAAAAAGATTATGTCCAAACTTGTAAAAGCTTTCAGCCATAGGTGGAACCCAGATTATGTAATCGGAGGTATTGGTAAAAGTTGTGCAGATTGTCAGCGCATCTCAGTAGGGCTGGGTGCAGGAGTCAATCCAAGAGGATTAGGAGCCTTGGAATTGTGGCAAATGGACGTCACACATGTCCCTGAATTTGGCAGGCTGAAGTATGTGCATGTGTCTATTGATACATATTCTTTCGCCATATGGGCCACTGCTCAGACTGGTGAAACTAGTTCACATGTGCAACGACATTTACGTTCTGCTTTTGCAGCTTTGGGAGTTCCTGCACAGGTCAAGACAGACAACGCACCTGGTTATATCGCCAAAGCTACTGCCACCTTTTTTCAATTGTGGGGTGTTAAGCACATTACAGGGATACCAAATTCTCCTACTGGTCAGGCCTTGGTAGAAAGGATGAATCGAACTCTCAAGCATCAGCTTGACAAACAAAAAGGAGGAACTGACTGTACTACTCCACATGACAGACTAAGCAAAGCATTATATGTCTTGAACTTTTTACGCCTTCCGCAAGGGTTCGACATTCCACCTATGATTCGTCATGGAACAAGCTTAAAAGGACACTTGACAGACCTTAGAGAAAATCAATGTCAGGTCAAAATACGCAATGGAGTTACTGGTGAATGGGAGGGTCCTTTCCAGTTAATAACTTGGGGAAAGGGTTATGCTTGTGTCATTACAGACCAAGGATCAAAATGGATTCCTGCGAAATGGATCAAGCCATGGCTGAATAAAGACAACAAAGATTCGACAGATGCAGAAGGACAGGAGGGAGATAAGTTGTGAGAATTGTCTCAAATGTAAACCATGAATTCTTATTCAGTGTTATAGATGCTCCTAGACCCAGTGGTCTAAAAGCTTATTAGTAAACAGATAAGGTACCTTCCATAGAGAATGCAAATTTGAACAGATAGTAAGAGTTCCAAAAGGGTGATATTACAATTAGATAATCTATGCATAGATAAGGTAAAAGTATAAGATATTTCTACCATGGTAACCTAATTTAGCAACTGATAAGGTTTTAAAAGAGATATTAAGATTAAGCTATAGATCTTATAAACAGGTTAATATAAGTTTTAAGATATTAAGTCAATAATTAGCATATGCTGATGGTATTAAGTACGTTACTCTATAAACTGCGCAGTTATAGATCTTTTAGGAATTTAAGAGAATATATTGTATTAAGTTGTCTGACTATTCTAAAATAGTGCGTTGGTAAGGTTGTCATAAGTAGAATTAAGGTTTTACATATGATATGAAGGTGTGAGTATAAGCAGATAGTTGTTTAATCTTATTAAGTAAGGTTTAGCTACATTATATGTAATTGTAATTATGTTGTTAATCACGTGTCCTATGTTGCAGTGTATTTCAAAGACGATTCAGCATGCTGTTTAAGGGGCCTGACTAGTTCAAGAACAAAAAGGGGGAATTGTGGAGGGGTTTCGTTAGGAGATATGTTGTTGAATTAGTCAGGCCCAAAGGAATCTCAAGGCCACTTCGAGAAGCTGAGAACAGAATCTGCTGTGAGAAAGAGGGGCGTTTCTTCATTAACAGGGCCTCAGCATGGCGTGAGTCGTCGGACCTATCGGTGGGGCTCCAGCGTGTGGACTACCCATGATACTCATTTAGCGAATCCATGCTTGGAGCGTGGATTCGTGATTAGAGAATAGTTGCGTATATAAGGAGACATGTTTCTGTAATAAATGGCTTTGCGTGATTCACATTGAATCGGAGTGCTGAGTCCTTTATCGTTCCAACAATCAATGTTACTCTTCTACTCCCTTCTCTCTCACGGGTACATCCTTAACATCTCCGGATACTCCTTTACTCCCATCTTTCTCATGGGTAGGCCTTCATATCTTCAAAGCTAATTTCTCTTCCCATGCCCTCCGTCAGGGAATCCATGGACCCACCGTAGTCCCCCACACATGATATTTGAGATGTTATGGCAGTCAGATGAAGTCCCTGGTCACTGGAAAAAGGGAAACATCACACCCATTTTTGAAAAGGGTAGATAGGACAACAATGGGGAACTACCGACCTGTCAGCCCTCGCTTCTGTGCCTGGGAAGGTCATGGAACAGATCCTCCTAGAAGCTATGCTAAGGCACATGGAGGACAAAGTGGTGATTTGAGACAGCCAGCACGGCTTCACCAAGGGGAAGTCCTGACTCAACCTAGTGGCCTTCTTCAGTGGAGTAACTACATCAGTGGAAAAAGGAGGAGCTACGGATGTCATCTCTCTGGACTGTAAAGACTTTGACATGGTCCTGCACAACATCCTTCTCTCTAAATTGGAGTGAGATGGATTTCATGGATCCATCCACAGTTTGATGGATGAGGAACTGGCTGCATGGTCATACCCAGAGAGTAGTGGTCAATGGCTCAATGTCTGGATGGACATGGGTGACAAGTGGTGTCCCTCCAAGGTCTGTGCTGGGAGCAGCACTCTTTATTGTCTTCATCAGTGACATAGATATTGGGATCGAGTGCACTCTCTGCAAGTTTGTGGATGACACCAAGCTGAGTGGTGCAGTTGACACACCTGAGGGATGGGATGCCATCTAAAAATACCTGGATGAGCTCTAGAAGTGCGTCCATGCGAACATCATGAGGTTCAAAAAGGACAAGTGCAAGGTCCTGCACCTGGGTTACGGCAAGTCCAGGTATTAATACAGGCTGGGGGGTGACGGGATTGAGAGCAGCCCTGCGGAGAAGGACTTGGGGTACTAGTGGATGAAAGATTGGACATGAGCCGACAATGTGTGATTGCAGCCCAGAAGGTAAATTGTATCTTGGGCTGCATCAAAAGTGGTGTGTTCAGCAGGTCAAGGGAGGTGATTCTGCCCCTTTGCTCTGCTCCCGTGAGGCCCTACCTGGAGTACCGCATCCAGCTCTGGAGCCCTTAGTACAAGAAAGACATGGACCTGTTGGAGAGGGTCCAGAGGAGGGCCACCAAAATGATCAGAGAGATGGAACACCTCTCATAAGGTGAGAAAGTTGGGGTTGTTCAGCCTGGAGAAGGCTCTGGGGAGACCTTATTGCAGCCTTTCAGTGCTTAAAAGGGGCCTATAAGAAAGATGGAGACAGACTTTTTAGCAGGGCCTGTTACAATAGGACAAGGGGTGATGGTTGTAACTAAAGGAGGGGAGATTGAGGCTAGATGTGAGGAAGAAATTTTTTATGAGAGTGGTAAAACACTGGCCCAGGTTGCCCAGAGAGGTGGTAGATGCCCCATCCCTGGAAACATTCAAGCCAGGCTGCATGGGGCTCTGAGCAACCTGATCTAGTTGAAGATGTCCCTGCTCATTGCAGAGGGTTGGACTAGATGACCTGTGAAGGTCCCTTCCAACCCAAACTGTTCTATGATTCTATATGCACCAAGATAACACGGATCTTTTTTTTTTTTTGAGTCAAATCCTGTTTATACAGGTAAAAAGCTAAAGTTGGCTTTCTGTGATTAACAGGAAAGAGATGCTCCTATAAATACACATGGCAAGTCATCATTACTCCTAGAATTTCTTTTGTATGGGAACATAGCGCAAGATTGGCGAGGAGGTAAGTTAAATGTAAATACGCTCAAGTGAAATGCACCTGTCTGTTTTTTTAAAAAGCACATACATCACACTAATTGTTTTACTGACCTTGTGTGTTTGATGAGCAGAACCTCTGTGTTAGATAATATAGACCTGTGAGAAACTCTAGGCACCTTATCACTATGTCTGAGATTCCTGCTTTGTTGTGAGAAAGAGCGGGAGGCTGCGTCTTCCTGAAGCCTTGAAATACAGGCGAGCTCAGCAGGCCCAGTGATCTTCCAGCAGGGCTGAACTTAACAGCGCCTGCGTCCCTGCTTGTGTCCCCTCTGCCTGGGAGCTTAGGTGCTACTTCAGAGATCCCCCAGTAGAGAGGTAACTAAAATAAAACTTGCCCTTTGCAATGCATTCATGGCTTCTGGCTCTTCTTGCGACGTGCCTGCGTATGTGTACACAATTTCGTTGAAAAGAAAATGTCTCTTATGAAGTGTTTTCATCACAGAGCAAAATCAGAAGTTGTTATAGCTTAATAGTTCTCTACTGGCACCCTCGCTGGCCTGGTTGCTGTATGGTGTCCAGCAGCAGTCCTTAGCAGCAGGAAGCAGGCTGACACCACAGCAAGTGAGGAAATGGATTGTGCTTTCCCAGGTGTTTTTCTTAGTGCTGACCAATGGTTCCTCACCCTCTTGCTCCAAGATTTATTTAAGGGCTCATATACATGAAGAAATTGGCCAGCATTGCTCCCTAAGTGAATACTTACCTAGAATACAGCAGCTATATGGGAAGGAGTTTTCTAGCAACAGTGCCAGTCTGTCTCTCCCCAAAGGCAACCTTAAATCTAGCTACATCCTTTCCAGTTCTCTAGAATCTCTGAAACTTCTGTTGTAGATGAGTCCATGTGCATAATGTTCAACACACATCAGGCATTGCAGTGGGTCTATGGAGAGAGGAAACCCCTGGAACAGGGAAAGCTGACAACACAGGAAGAAAACACAGACACCAATTGTAGGGACTGCAAATCTTTCTGCTGAGACTTCAGCATCCCTGGAACACAACCCACACTCTGTTTATGCTTTTGGCACAAACAGTCCAAGCAACTGTCAAGCTGACCTTCTGACCACAACTCTGCACTTCAGGCCTATGGTGTCTCTCTTACCTCTCCCAGATCAGGGTACACCTTAATGAACAAGGAGAGTTAAGACGCTCTGTGCAGGGCAGTATTTTGGAACAGCTGATCAGTAGCTCCCAAATGCCATGTTGGCTGCATGGTTCCTTGAGCCTTGCAGGGGGCTGAAGCCATCTTGTCATAGTTCTTCTAGATGGGAGACAAAGCACAGAGGTACTTTTTTCCTAATACACCGTGAAATTGCTCACTTTCAATCTCTGACAGAATGGGTTGCCCTTGCCTAAAGAACAGTTCAAGGACGAAGACTGCGGCCATAACAAAAAATATTTTTCACAGAATCACAGAATATTAGGGATTGGAAGGGACCTCAAAAGATCATCTAGTTCAATCCCCCTGCCAGAGCAGGAACACCTAGATCAGGTTACACAGGAATGAGTCCAGGCGGTTCTTGAATGTATCCAGAAAAGGAGACTCCACAACCTTCCTGGGCAACCTGTTCCAGTGCTCTATCACTCTCACTGTGAAGAAGTTGCTTCTCAAATTTAAGTGGAACCTCTTGTGTTCCAGTTTGCACCCATTGCCCCTTGTCTAATCATTGGTTGTCACTGAGAAGAGCCTGGCTCCATCCTCCTGACACTCACCCTTTACATAGGTATAAACATTAATGAGGTCACCCCTCAGTCTCCTCATCTCCAAGATAGAGACCCAGCTCCCTCAGCCTTTCCACGTAAGGAAGATACTCCACTTCCGTAATCATCTTGGTGGCTCTGTGCTGGACTCTCTCCAGCAGTTCCCTGTCATTCTTGAACTGAACACAATATTCCAGATGTGGTCTCACCAGGGCAGAGTAGAGGGGAAGGAGAACCTCTCTTGACCTACTAACCACCCCCCTTCTAATACACCCCAGGATGCCATTGGCCTTCCTGGCTACAAGGGCACAGTGCTGGCTCATGGTCATCCTGCTGTCCACCAGGACCCCCAGGTCCCTTTCCCCTACACTGATCTCCAACAGGTTGTTCCCCAACTTATATTGGTACCTGGAGTTGTTCTTGCACAGATACAAGACTCTACACTTGCCCTTGTTATATTTCATTAAATTTTTCCCTGCCCAAATCTCCAGCCTGTCCAGGTCTCGCTGGATGGCAGCACAGCCTTCTGGAGTGTCAGCCACTCTTCCCAGCTCAGTCTCATCAGCAAACTTGCTTACAATGCACCCTATTCCCACATCCAAGTCACTGATGAATATATTGAATGGTACCAGTCCCAGTACTGACCCTTGAGGGACTCCACTAGATACAGGCCTCCAACTAGACTCCGTCCCATTGACCACAGCTCTCTGGCTTCTTCCCTTCAGCCAGTTCCCAGTCCACCTCACTACCTGATCATCCAGACCACACTTCCTCAGTTTAGCTGTGAGGATGTTGTGGGAGATGGTGTCAAATGCTTTACTGAAATAAAGATAGACCACATCCACTGCTTTACCATCATCTATCCACCTGGTTATGTCTTCATAAAAGGCTATGAGGTTGGTTAAGCATGACTTCCCCTTGGTGAAGCCATGTTGACTGCCCCTAATGACGCTCTTATCCTTGATATGCCTTGAGATGGCACCAAGGATAAGTTGTTCCATGACTTTCCCAGGGATGGAGGTGAGGTTGATGGGTCTATAATTACCTGGGTCCTCCTTCTTGCCCTTTCTGAAGACTGGACTGATGTTTGCTTTTCTCCAGTCCTCAGGCACCTATCTCATTTCCCATGACTTAGCAAAGATGATGGAGAGTGGCCTAGCAATAACTTCAGCCAGCTCCCTCAGCATCTGCAGGTGCATCCCATCTGGACCCATGGATTTATGGATGTCCAGATTGCTTAATTGTTCCCTAGCCCAGTCCTCATCAACTAAGGTAGACTCCTCCATTGTCCTGACTGCCTCTTCGGCCTCAGCGCTACGAGGCTCCCCAGGACAGCCTCCGGCAGAGTAGACAGAGACAAAGGCGGCATTCAGTAACTCTGCCTTCTCTGTATCTTCTGTCACCAGGGCACCCACCTCATTCATCAGTGGGCCTACATTGCCTCTGGTGTTTGTTTTATCTGCCATGTATTTGAAGAAGCTCTTTCTGTTGTCCTTGACCCCTCTTGCAAGGTTTAATTCTAAGGAGGCCTTAGCTTTCCTAGTTGACTACATCCTCTGACAACAGCCTTATATTCTTCCCAAGTGACCAGACCCTCCTTCCATGACCTGTAAACTCTCCTCTTCCACTTGAGCTTACCCAGCAGTTCCCTGTTTAACCACACAGGTCTCCTATCTCCATTCCTTGGCTTCCTACGATTTGGGATGCTCTTATCTTGGTAGAAGCAGTTCCTGAATGCTAGCCAACTATCTTGGGCCCCTTTACCTTCAAGTACCCTTACCAACAGGATTTCCCCTAGCAATTGCTTGAAAAGACCAAAGTTGGCCCTGCTGAAGTCCAGGGTTGTGACTGTGCTTGGTATTGTGTTCCTGCCACATGAGATCCTGAACTCCACCATCTCATGGTCGCTGCAACCAAGGCAGCCCTCAGCCTTTACCGCTTCAACTAGATCCTCCTTGTTAGTGAGGATGAGGTCCAGCAGTGCTCCTCTCCTAGTTGGCTCATCCACCATTTGCATCAGGAAGTTATCATGAATGCACTGGAGGAACCACCTGGACTGTGGCTGGCTGGCTGAGTAGTTCTTCCAGCAAACTTCAGGGTAGTTAAAATCCCCCACAGCAACGAGAGCCTGTGACTGTAAGGCTGCACTCAGCTGCCTGTAGAAGACCTCATCAACTTCCTCACCCTGATCTGGTGGCCTGTAATAGACACCTACAACAGTATCACCCCTGCCAGCTTGCCCCTTAATTCTCACTCGCAGCCTCTCAACTTGCTCCTCATCCATGCCTGGACAGTACTCAATACACTGTAGTTGCTCTCTCACGTAAAGAGCAACTCCACCCCCACGCCTGGCTGGCCTTTCTTTCCTGAAAAGGACATAGCCATCCACAACCACATTCCAGTCATGTGAGCTGTCCCACCATGTCTCATTAATTGCCACCAGATTATAAACTCCTGACTGAACACAGGTTTCTAACTCCTCCTGCTTATTCCCCATGCTGTGCTCATTGGGGTACAGGCATTTCAGGGAGCGAGCTGAGCACACTGATTTCACCCTACGGGGGTGGGAGGCCTCCCAGTCTTTATCAGTTCTAGAGTGCTGCCCCACTGATGCAAGCCCATCTGCAACCCTATCCCCCTTCGAATCTAGTTTAAAGCTCTCCAAATGAGCCCTGCTAATTCCTGTCCCAGCATCCTTTTGCCCCTGTGAGATAAACCTTTCACATGTATTACTGTCCGGACTGGTGTCTTATAAAATCAGCCATTATCAAAGAACCCATATCCTGGTTTTGTTAAAAAACAAGTTTCTTTTTTTAGTGAATTTGCCTGTCAGCTAAAGCCTTCATATTAGCTGCATTTTCCTGGAGAACCAGATACATGTTTTGGTAAACCTAGCAATGGAATGCAAACTTATTGATAAGTGTGGATGGACATCTCGCGAGAGGGGGGCCAAAAGGGGGAATTGGTGGGGGGAGGAGGTTAACAATACATTTGACAGTGTTTTATCGTCACCCCGCAATCTAAACCCTCGACAATCCAAAGCCCTGCCTGTAGCACTAGTCTTGTAGCCAAGCATTTATGGACTGGATTCTTCTATTCCGTCCCACGTTGTCACCCAAAAATGGAAGGAGGGAAGAGAAAATAACTTGCGCCCCAGACTCTTTCACCAACTGTGCCAAGGCCTTGAAATCTTTCTTTATTCCCTTCAGACTGCGGGATGCAGTTTCCTCCCCACCTGTCTGGAAGATCAGCAGTGGGTAGTAGTCTGTTGGGTACACCAGGTTGGGGAGTGCCCTGGTGATATCCCTGATTCGGGCTCCAGGTAGACTGCACACTTCCCTACGATGAGGGTCAACTCTGCAGATTGGGCCCTCTGTCCCTCTCAGAAGGGAATTGCCTATTACAATTACTCTTCTTTCTTTCTTATTGGAGGCAGTCTTGAGGCGTGGTGTCAACTGCCTCTTCCTATGTGACCTCATAGTTGGGCCTTCCACCACATCCTCACCTACCTCTCCTTCAAGATCCAGGGCCTCAAACCTATTATGGAGGGGCACCTGGGGAGGCAAAGCAGGTAGGGAGGGGGGTTGCCTGTAATACCGAACTGGGACTTGCTTCCAACCATCCTCGTCTTTTTGGTCCCCTACCTCTACCCAACAGCGACAGGGCAGGGGCTGTCTCAGGTCTCCCTCCTCTGCCCGACAGTGCGGGGGGTCCATCATCTTTTGGGGGGGTATCCCCCTGGGGCCTTTCTGGCTGGCACACCAGGGAATTACTCCACCAGTAAATTTCCTTCTCACACTCCCTGATGGTCCTCAGTCTCTCGACCTCCTCCTTAAGTTCCACCACCATGCTGAGCAGATCTTCCACCTGCTTACACCTCACGCAGGTGGAATGCCGGCCTCCCTCTCCTAGCAGCAGCAGGCTCTGGCATTCCCTACAACCAGAGACCTGAACAGGCATAGTTGGGGGCAGGCCCTCCATCTGGGTCACCAGAGTCTTTCTGGGGCAAGTTCTCTGTCTGGAGGAGACCATGGTAAGCTGCAGTCTGGGAGACTGCCAGTACATAAGATGGTCTAACAAGCAAGGAGGGACATAACCGCTGCACCCTGCTGCACAAGCTACCACACCCACTGCTGCAGCACAGTGTGGGTGGTACTCACATGTTTCACATGCTGGTCTCACCTCCCAGTGCCCGGTGGGCAGTGTCGCTTCCCTCCCTGACACTTATTCAAGGCTAGGAGCGGGGGTGTGATCGCCATTACCCTGGCAATGCCCACGCCACATCAGCTGCTCTCACAAGAGTTGCCAGGTGCTGCCGGGTCCCGAAACCTCAAGATCTGCTGCCGCGGCTCTGGCTGCGCCTGCTCCGATCAGTTGACCTTGGGGACTGAGTGCTACTTCTGGATTTTGAATGGTTTTAAATCTCCTGCCATTACTTTTCAGAAAAAAAGAGATGAGCTGCCCCACAGAAGGGAACAAACTGCTTCATCTGCACAGTGAACGAGATAGCAAGGGGCCCTGCAAGACAGATGATGGGACAAAATAGGTGAATGCTAGAATTAGCTGCTGGGAGAGGATTTGGACTCTTTACTGCCAAGATTTAAACTGGACACACATCTAGGAGAAGCTCGATGAGTACTGACTGTCTTGATACTTCCTGAGGTCCTCAGCCACCCCCAGTCCTTTTTGGCCCTTCATGTCAGCTGACAGGTCCCACACTATCTGAATGCCGTACTTGATGGGGCATCTGATGCAGCTGGGGAGTTAGTAACCCTCATTGCCAGAGCTCTTTCTATAATTTAAAGTAACTGTCTCTTTGTGGGAAATTTGAGGGATTTTCTCGAGGTTGTTGTGTGGATGAGTTTCTATTAGATGGAGATTTATTTCTGAACTAGCCAAAGGAATCTCAAGGCCAGCTTGAAGGCTGAAAAACAACACCTGCTGTGGGAGTGAGGCCTCAGGGCCTCAACAAGATGTAAATCAACAGACCTATTAGCAGTGAGACTCGGGCGCGTGGACAGTTCGTGAACATGGACAATATCCAATCAGCTAATGCATGCTTGGAGCGTGGACGTGTGAACAAGAAATAACTGCATATATAAGGAGGCTTGTTTCTGTAATAAATGGCTTCACTTGAATTCATATTGGATTGTGTGGAGTCCATGAGTTTTCGCCCTCGCATCTCTTCACCCTCCTCTCACTTTCCTATGAGGTTTAGGGGTAGAAACAAAAGCATCAGCCTGGCAGAGGACCTGTTCTCTGTTGAGGAGCAGCAGCAAGCATGATCATCTAGGAATAGAGCACAGCTCATGAGCAGTTCAGCTCCAGCTTTCACACTGAGGGGTTGGCACAAGCTCATCCCAATCCATGGCTGTGACAGGAGGCAAGTCAGGAGCCACAGATTGTACTGCTACCAATGCCTTCTAGCCTCATCCCATCACACATGTAATCCATCATCTCCTGCATGTCTCCAGGGCCATGGATATTTTGTTTTGCATCTCTCAGCTCTCAAACAGTTTTGGTATGAAACTCAGTAGGATAACAGTATAGTATTCACATCCCTTTTAGACTCTCCTCTTCCAGCATTCACAAGCATCAGTAATGTCTACTACAGGGAGCAGAGATGGTGCAGCTGGATATATGGTCTTCCATAGCTTGCATACAAAGCTGCAGTTTGTCCATGGCCATGGAAACTAGCACCTTGGGGTGAGGCCAAGTATGAAGAAGATGGGAATGCAGAAGCTGCTTTTAGGCATGTGATTTTAACCTCCAACATAAAGCTTAGATCTCTTAAAGACATTCTTCCTCTCCAGAAAATAACCTTCCCAATTCTAGGCAGGGAATAAGAGGCAGGGAAATAGGACAGCTGAAACAGAGGCTTCACTCTCCTGTGCAATGAAATGAAGGTAGAAGATCTAGTGCTACAGATGCAGTTTTGGTACATAAGGTCTTCCCAAAACCCTTAGTCCTATACCTAACTGTCTACCTATAGGTATCTGTGCTGTCCAATACTTCAAAGAGGAATTTCCTTCTTAGAAAAATAAAGTGGTTAAAAGGAAACTCTTGCCTCAGAACAAATGAGGTACCAGAAGAAGATAAAAGGAAGGAGATACTTTGAAGAGTGTAACAGTCCTGACTCTGCCATTAGATACATTTCCTATGGAAACAAGGAGTGTTTCTGCAGCTGTACAGAGTACAGGACTGATGTTTATGCTATGAAAAACAGGAATAAGCTGAGAACCTGCCCTTGGGATATCAGTCCACTCACTGGTGAAGGAAAAACAACAGTTCCCTTTATTTCCTTTGAACCAGTTATGTCAACACAGAGACTGGACTGTTACAGGGAGAAACCCTCTCAAACTGCCCTGAATTTACTTGCAGTGAGATGATTAGCAAATAAAGGAAACCATCAGCAAAGGCAACACACTATACAAATACATTTTATTTACAGATACCCATAGTAAGATGTGCAAATACTTTATATTAAACAATTTTCAGATTACACAACTTTAAGTAGTGGAAAAAACAAACTGCAGTTAATTACAATTATCTATATAACAGGGCAGTAGTAAAAGATCCATTTGTCAGACCACAGCATGGTTAATGATACTCAGGTGAGAATGTACAGATCTAGGTACTTAAAAAGTGAATGGGTCATTGCCACATACAGTAACATGCTTTTTCAAAGAGCAACATTTTTCTGGCATGTGAACACAATAACCCAGTTAATGCAAGATGGAAAATTAGGCTTTTAATTTGATCTGGAAACATATCTATTAACAATTTTCCTCCAAATTAAGAGTTATCTGTGACTGACACATGTAAAGCAACCTGTAAAAATCACTGTTACATTGTCCATTGTCCACGTAGACAAAGCAACACACAGATGACCTAAAATGATCAGTTACAGCCTACATCTTCACAGCTCTTCTACCAGAGTCTTCTTCAGAAGAGTCCAGAGTACTTGATTGCATTTAGCAAGCTGGCAGAAGAGCTGTAATCTGAGATCCAAACTCTTGCACCCACACCAAGTTCTTCCACAAGAGAAATCTCAATCCTCAAATTTCAAGAACCCCATGTTCTACCTGCAAGCACATGAACTGGATCACGTGTTGTGGGGTTTACTTTTAAATTCCCATCTAAATAGAGGAAAAAGTAGGAAACTGTGCTGATCTGAGAGAGTAGTTGCATTGGTTTAAAGTTGTATTTAAAACACGTGGACCATGGTCTCTTCTCTCCAGTGTCTCTCTCAAACCAAGGAAGTTCAGCATGTTTCTCTGTTCAGTGCAATTCCTGTTTTGCTTTTAAATAGAGATAGTGCTGCATAGTGCTTGGGAAAGACCAGCAAGGACTGTTGTGTGGATGATTACATGTAAGAGCAAGAAGTAAGTTATATCACTCTTCAATTATTTATCAGCAGTCCTGGCTAACCAGGGCGGTCCTACTTGACTGAAAGTTAGCAAATGTGATGCCCATCTACAAGAAGAGCCGGAAGAAGGATCCGGGGAACTACAGACCTGTCAGTCTGACCTTGGTGCCAGGGAGAGTTATGGAGCAGATCATCGTGAGTGCCATAACGTGGCACATACAGGACAACCAGGCCCAGTCAGCATGGGTTTATGAAAGGCAAGTCCTGCTTGATTAACCTGACCTCCTCCTGTGATGAGTTGACCTGCTTAGTGGATGAGGAAAAGGCTGTGGATGTTGTATACCTAGACTTCAGTAAAGCCTTTGACACAATTTTCCACAGCATTCTCCTGGAGAAATCATCTGCCCATGGATTGGATGGGTGTACTCTTTGCTGGGTAAAGAACTGGCTGGATGGCCGGGCCCAAAGAGCTGTTGTGAACGGAGTCAAATCCAGTCGGCAGCTGGTCACAAGTGGTATACCCCAGGGCTCAGTATTGGGGCCAGTTCTGTTTAATCTCTTTATCAATGATCTGTACGAGGGGATTGAGTGCACCCTCAGTAAGTTTGGAGATGACACCAAATTGGGTGGGAGTCTTGATCTGTTGGAGGGTAGGAAGGCTATACAGAGGGATCTGGACTGGCTGGATCAAAGGGCTGAGGCCAATTGTATGAGGTTAAACAAGGCCAAGTGCTGAGTCCTGCACTTGGGTCACAACAACCCTGTGCAACGCTACAGGCTCGGGGGAGAGTGGCTTGAAAGCTGCCTGGCAGAAAAGGACTTGGGGGTGTTGATTGACAGCTGACTGAACATGAGCCAGCAGTGTGCCCAGGTGGCCAAGAAGGTCAACAGTATCCTGGCGTGCATCAAGAACAGTGTGGCCAGCAGGACTAGGGAAGTGATCATCCCCCCATACTCGACACTGGTGAGACTGCAACTCGAATCCTGTGTTCTGTTTTGGGCCCCTCACGACAAGAAAGACATTGAGGTACTGGAGCGAGTTCAGAGAAGGACAATGAAGCTGGTGAACGGTCTGGAGAACAAGTCTGATGAGGGGCGGCTAAAGGAATTGGGGCTGTTTAGCCTGGAGAAAAGGAGGCTGAGGGGAGACCTTAACACTCTTGTCCTGGTTCTGTTAAAAAACAAGTTTCTCTTTTAGCGAATTTGCCTGTCAGCTAAAGCTTTCATATTAGCTGCATTTTCCTGGAGAACCAGATACATGTTTTGGTAAACCTAGCAATGGAATGCAAACTTACTGATAAGCACAGATGGACATCTCACGAGAGGGGCAACGAGAAACTGGTGACCGAGAAACTGACCAACTGTGTATAACATTCCATTCACATGAATACTTCATATAAAAGTGGGAGATCACAAGGATCTCATCCCTTTTCCCTTTTCCCTTTTCCCCTTTCTGCTTATGGCCGGCATTAGGAGAGGACTTTGCTAGTCGTCCCTGCGAACTGAGGCCTAGTGAGAGACTGAATCCAGCTCCGGTTGGCTGCAGAGTCCAATCCAGGACTTTGTGTGCTGGCTCTGCCGTTGCTGAGACTTTCAAGATCGGTTTTGTATATTTTATATTATTTTCTCTATTCTTATTAGTAGCATTAGTAAAACATCTTTAATTTTTCCAACTCTCTTCTCTCTGTCCTTCTTTTCCTGTCCATAGTGGGAAGGGGAAGACAGAGGGGCAAAAGGGGGAACTGGGGGGGAGAGGAGGTTAACAATACATCTGCCAGGGTTTGATTGTCATCCCGCAATCTAAACCCTCGACAACTCTCTACAACTACTTGCAAGGCAGTTGTAGAATGGAGCATGTTGCTGTTTTCTCCTGTGGGGGACTATGTTGGGTCTGCGGATTCCCTGACAGAGGGCATGGGAACAGAAATTAGCCTTGAAGATATTAAGGCCTACCCGTGAGAAAGATGGGAGTAAAGGAGTATCCGGAGATGTTAAGGTGTACCTGTGAGAGAGAAGGGAGTAAAAGAGTAACATTGATGATAGCAAAATTAGCCAATGAGATGTTACTGCTGTAACTTGTAACCAATAGTGAAGAGACACATGAATTGGTAAAACTGTATAAAAATGCACTTGTGGCAATAAATGGCATCTACTACTTTCATCCTGGAAGAACTTGGTCTATGTCGTTTGTCCGTCTCAACCTCAACATATGATGACCCCGATGTGATCCTGCATGAAGAAGGATCCCACATGAAGAAGAGACAGTGGTGAAGCTGTGACAGCCGAAGACGAGCTGGGGAGACGGAGCCTGGTACAGCTGATAGAGCAGCAGGGGGGAGCTGCCGAAGATCCGGATCCTTGAAAAGACACCACGTCAAGAGTTGGTGAGCTACCGGGAACATGGGGGGGAACTTATCTAAAGAAGAGGGTATTATATTATCTACATGGAAACTGCTTCTGAAGAAACAGGGTATTAGGCTTCTGGAATTGACTTTACGAAGGACTATGTTACTATGGGGCAAAGCACTACCCAAAGATCCAAAGAAACAACTGAACCGTTAATGACATGGCACTTGTTGCTAGAGACTTTGAGAGGATTAAAAGAGCAGTGGGAACAGGCAGAGACTGGGGGGGGGCTTCCCTGGACTAGATTTGGAAAAAAAAAAAAACACAAAACCACAAAAATGTACACTGTTCCGAACCCCCCTGTTACTAATGATTCTCCAGCACCATTCAAGTCCATGTTACCTGATGACTCGGATGAGGGTCTGCAGCATTTTCTTGAAAAGTTAAAAGGAAAAGGAGTATGTGTACGTGTTGCCCCGAGATCAGATAAAAACCATGAAAGACTCAAGCAAAATTAGACCTATGCAGTATAACAGCTATAGATCATGTAGGACAGAACAATGGGGATTCGTTGAAAGGTGCGGGTACCCCCCAACTCTTGGAAGAGACACTAATTGGCACACCACAATTACAGGCACGATTAGTTTCTGAAATCCTGAGGCAGTCAGCAGACCTTGCATATCAAGCTATGACAGAGGTGCCTGAAACCGACAAAGCAGTCAAATCATTTATGACTATTAATCAGGATCCCAATGAGAATTACATACCATTTATTGACCATCTTCAAGAGGCCATCAATAAGCAGGTCGAAAACTTAGAAACTAAGGAAGTACTGGTGTTGAAATTAGCAGTAGAGAATGCTAATGTTTGCTATCAACATGTTATCTGTGAGTTTTACAGTACATATTATGTGTTTCTGTATATTGCCTTTCTGAAAATCAAGCAGCTCGTCAGGAATGTGAGTTAATTGTTTTACTGGTTGTTGTTACAGTTGTTTCTTTGTGGTACTGATTGTGTAAGTGCGCCGTAAAACCTTCTCCCCACTTTTCTCACTCGCACTGCAAGCAGCCCTGTGCTTCCCCTCCCTCCCTCTTCTCACAGTTTTTTTACTTATGAGATGGGGTCAGAAATGACTGTTTTCAGATGTGTTCCTAAGAAATCGGTATTGAGAAGTGTTTTAGAACATAGGAAAGCACTTGGAAATATGAGGAAAGAGGATCTTGTGAAATACTGAAATCAGTGGTGGTTGCTGTATAAGTTAAATGAGTGGGTCCATGGATTCCCTGATGGAGGGCATGGAAGAGAATTTAGCCTTGAAGATATTAAGGCCTACCCATGAGAAAGATGGGAGTAAAGGAGTATCCGGAGATGTTAAGGAGGTACCCGTGAGAGAGAATGGAGTAAAAGAGTAACATTGATGATAGCAAAAATAGCCAATGAGATGTTACTGCTGTAACTTGTAACCAATAGTGAAGAAACACATTAATTGGTAAAACTGTATAAAAACGCACTTGTGGCAATAAATGGCATCTACTACTTTCATCCTGGAAGAACTTGGTCCATGTCATTTGTCTGTCTCAACCGTGACAGTCTCCCAAGTAGCAAGTGATAGGATGAGAGGAACTGTCTTCAAGGTGCACCAGGGGAGGTTTAGATTGGATATATAGCAAAGATTTCTTCATAGAAAGGGTTGTTGGGCACTGGAATAGGCTGCCCAGGGAAGTGGTGGAGTCACCATCCCTGGAAGTATTTAAAAGACACACAGATAAGGTACTTAGGGAAATGGTTAAGAGTTGGACTCAATAATTTAAAGTTCTTCTCCAACCAAAATGATTCTATGATCAGAAGTTACTTATCCAGATCTTTTCGTAACAGTCCTACAATCATACCTGCAATGTGAGAGAAGCCCAGAGCAGGCAACTGAAGTTGTAAATCCCAGCTGGCCTGTTACACCCCTGAATCAGCACAAACTGTACATACAAAAACCAGCCAGGTGGAGGGAGCTGCAGACAAGGCCCTTTCACTCCATCATCCCTGCAGGAAGCACAGTGGAGGTGGCTGGTGGCAGCTATAAAGTACACTGGTCATAGTCAATCACAAAAACAGAGAGACAAGTGCATTGATAACCTGAAGTGATGATAGGGAGAGTGACTGCTGAGGAAACTGGTTCTTTCCCATGCTATCTTCACATCTCATCTGAAGAGACCAGCAGTTTCATAAGCTCCTAAAACAACTAATCTGCAGTCACATAAGCATAAGGCATGATGGAGCAAACCCTCAAGGCTTCCATTGCTCAAATGTTCCATTTACCAGCTCATCTCTGAGTGTATAGCCAGCCTTTGGCATTACTGCTGGCCAAAGCTCATTATAATAACTTTTGCTTTTTGGCCACAGAGTTAAAAGTTTAGCCCATAGCCCTACATTTTTTTTTTCATAATCATAGTACATATAACATTTTTTTCATAATCCACCAAATATTCAAAAGACAAGTTTGTGGAGAAAGCCTTTAAATTGGATTGGGTCAGCAGACAGTCACTGATGCAGCCTCCTGTTTTTGCCCTCAATGTAAAATTTAGTTATAACATTGAGTAGCGGCCAAAGCTGCTAGTTCTCTGGATGACTAAACCACAACTCAGTTTAACAAACATACTGGGTGCAGATGCAGGCCACATCCACTTCTTGATCTGCTGACATCCAGTGTACAGTACAAATGCGAGAGAATTTCAGCTTCTGTAGACTTCACAGGAGTGGAGTCTCCACTTCCCAGGCAGCCAGCCAGCCACTGAAGTTTATGGTAAAAGCACAGAGTAATCTTTCTACAGTGGGTTTTCTTTTTTTATGATTCAATATTTTTCAGACCAGGCAAGCAGCTTTGAACTGATTGTTAAAGGTGAACTAGGAAGACATAGGAGAAGAAGAAGGTGCTAAAGATTACAAAACAAAGTTAAATCAATCTTTTATACTCTAAAAAGTGACTGTGATGAAAACAGGACCTTCCTGAATTTGAAGAAACTCCAAAGTTAGCAAGAACTAAAAAGAGAACTCCAGATTAAGTCTCCACTGAGGTACAGAGAGAACAGATACAGTTAGTACAGGAAATACACATACATTAGAACTCCTTGACCATGTATTAATGTCAATACACTGATGACTAATTATGCTGATTCTAAAAGCAAAGGTAGCCTCAGGGATCAACAGAATGCAGTACTGTACTTCAGTTAATTATTATATGCATGCCTACTGAAGGCCACGGCAAGTGAAGAAGTGTTCCTGTTTCCATGCTCTTATGAACAAATTAATTAACCTTACAGCTGGGAAGGGACATCTTGTATCAATCACACCATCCTCTGCCATCTGCATGAGAGACAGAAACTCAGTCCTAATTCCAGATGTCAGTTTGAGTTTAAGAACAAAAATATCCTTTGCCAATTCAGAAAATAAAGCCAAACGTGTAATGCCTTTATATTGAAAAAAAAAATCCCTTTTCACAGAGGAGAAACAATTTACAAGGTAACTCTGAACACTGAGCCTTATGTGCAGACAGGCTGGTTCTGCATACTATCTGCAATTTCCCAGTGTCCAGTGTTCCATTTGCAAGTTGCATCAATAATTTTGAACAGTTTTACCTTGCAGTTAAAAATGTGCACTGTAACATTTGAAGAGAGCTGTTACTACTTCAGTTGACAGCTTCTGTGATAGTGCAGGATCCAATGCTGTTTCTGACACAGCTCATGATAGAAACAGCAAGCTGAGAAAGGCTCTGTTAAATGGGTGGAATTGCAAGAGCTGTTAACATCAGACCCTGGATTCCGAACAAAAGTCAGCAAGTATCAGCAAGTCCTGATTTTTTTTTTTCCTCAAGGCTTTGGATCTTTGATATATTTGGAAAAAAAACCCATTTAAAACAATTAACTGTAGGATATCCTACTCTCAGGCAACAAGTTGTGATTGCTGCACATTTTAAAACACCTTGTGTAGTTTGTACACCAGATACATCATAGGCAATGGGGAAGATCCAGCATTTGTGTACACATTAACATATAGGCAAGCACTGATAGATGTTACAGGTAAGACTGATCCCAAGACAAACCAGCGCATTGATTTGTGTCTACACCACATCCTAAAACACATGGAACAAGTGACAAGTAACAGTACAAACCTGTTGCAACTTCAACACATACATCTTAGAAAAAGAGACTACACATACCCAGACCTAAGACAGTGACGAGTTTCTGAGATAACTTTACAAAGATCAAGGTACCAGAAGAGGAAGGCACATTAACCTCTGGTTGGTCTGTTTCTGTATTATTTGGATGAGTCATAGTGATTTATATACCCGGAGACTGTGAGAGGCCTTGAAAAGCAAAGGAGACCCGGTGAACAGGCAAATAAAAAGTACAAGTTTAATGAGATTTCAAGATTCAGCACCTGAATTTTCCCTTTTAATAAGCGAATCTAGAAAAGCAGTTCCTAAGAAAACAACATACTGACTCCTAGAGTTTTGTTCTGAGGTCAAAGAATCAACATTTAGGACTATACAGACATCACAATTAAGTGTTTTACTTGGTGTTTTTTTGGGTATAGAAATGGTTAGGCAGCCCACATTTTCTCAGCTCTGCCAACCCTGGTACCCTGGTTTCGATCTGTGTGCATTTTCTTAGACCATATCACTATGATACTAGATGGAAAGGCTGTCAGAAAATAGCACCCAATTTTTAATTGGGAAAATTCCTTTCTGTCAAGAGCATTCTTCTAACTAGCCAAATACCACATGGTTTTGATAAAGAAACATCAGCATCACAATCAAAAAGATACTTCCTAATTTAAAACCTTGAAAATACCGTGGAGAAACAAGAATGACAGGAATATCTACTTGATCTCTCTGAAAATGTTTCTGATTAAGCCCTTTCACAGTTATCTCCTGAGCAATTAATTAGTATCCCCTCTATGTTTTTAAATTCCTCAGGAGTCCTGATGTTGTCCCAAAAGGTGAAATCATTAGCCAGTGTGCAGATACCAATTCACACACAGGGTCAAGATATTTGCTTTATTTACAGTTCTGCACAGAAAGGGTGCTAGGCAATCCTTCACAAAGCTAGCACACCAGAAGTAAGCTGTACAATATATATATACATTTCAACTTTTAGCTACTCCTAACATCTTTTACATATTCCTGCCTACTCAGAGTTCATTTGTCTAAACTTTGCCAGCTTTGGTTTAAAGGTACAGTTTACTTTTATTCTTCTATGTATGCTCAGTGAGCAGTGGGTTTCTCTGAGTAGGGGGCGTTTTTTGAAGTGGAGGTTGTGATCTCCCCCTACCATCTTCCAAAGGGAAGAAGACGGCATGGCTGAGTCAAGACCTGCTGGTTAAACGAAAGGGTAAGAAGGAAATGCACAGGCAGTGGAAGCAGGGACAGGTATCCTGGGAAGAACATAGGGACACTGCCTGCTTGTGTAGAGATAGGGCCAGGAAGGCACAGCTACATGTATGTCAACCAGAAAAGGAAGGTCAAAGAAAGCATATCCCCCCTTAGAAGCAAGACTAGTAAACTTGTAACAACGGACAAGAAGGCTGAGGTCCTCAACAACTTCTTTGCCTCAGTCTTCACTGGCAAGTTTGTGGGAAACTGCAGCGGGTCTGTGGAATCCTTGACAGAAAGTATGGGAAAAGAGATCAGCCTTGAAGATATTAAGGTTTACCCTTGAGAAGGATGGGAGTAAAGGAGTATCCGGAGATATGGAGTTGTACCCGTGAGAGAGAAGGGAGTAGAAGAGTAACACTGATGATAGCAAAATTAGCCAATGAGATGTTACTGCTTTAACTTGTAACCAATAGTGAAAAGAAACATGAACTGGTACAATTGTATAAAAATGCACTTGTAGCAATAAATGGCATCTACTACTTTCATCCTGGAAGAACTTGGTCCATCTCGTTTGTTCGTCTCAACCGCGACATCTGGTGACCCTGACGTGATCCTGCCTGAAGAGGATCTCACATGAAGAAGAGACAGTGGTGAAGCTGTGACAGCCGAAGACGAGCTGGGGAGACGGAGCCCGGTACAGCTGATAGAGCAGCAGGGGGGAGCTGCCGAAGATCCGGATCCTTGAAAAGACACCACGCCAAGAGTTGGTGAGCTACCGGGAACATGGGGGGGAACTTATCTAAAGAAGAGGGTATTATATTATCTACATGGAAGCTGCTTCTGAAGAAGCAGGGTGTTAGCCTTCCGGAACTGACTTTAAGAAAAATATTACTATGGGGCAAAGCACAAGGTTTAGAGGTTAATTCCATGATAGCATTTAGTGTGTCACAATGGATGGACTTGGGAGATAAACTGTTTGATAATGCTACCCAAGGATCCAAGGAAGCAACTGAACTGTTAACAACGTGGCGCTTGTCATTAGACACTTTGAAAGAGTTAAAACAGCAACAGGATCAGGCAGAGGTGGCAGAGGGGGATGGTCTTCCTGGCTCTCCTGGGTCAGATTCAGAGGAAAAGGCGAGATCATGTACCACTCCGACCCCCCCGTTACTAAAGATTCGTCAACACCGCCCAAGTCCGTGTTATCTGATGATACTGATGAGGATCCGCAACACTCTCTTGGAAAGTTAAAAAGAACAGAGGAGGAGCGTACGTATGTGTGGCCCCGAGATCAGATAAAAGCTATGAAAGACTCACATGAAAAAGCAGCGTTGGGTTATATACGATCTCGGGAGGGGCCGCCAGAGCACCGGTCAGAGCAGTGCATTCAACCGACTGCTCCGCCGTTATCAGTCACGGTTCAACCGTCTGCTCCACCATCATCAATCGCAGTTCCGTCATCTGCGCCGCTGCCATTAATCACAGTTCAACCTTCTGCCCTGCTGCTGTCAGTCACGGAAGGAAAAAGTGGACATTCTTTTTCCTATCCTCTCTTGCCTAGAGATTCAGATGAGGAGGATTGTCCTGTGGTGAGCCAGACTGAGCCAAATAGCATAATTCCTATAAATTCGGGTCCCCTCAACCTGCCCCCACCCCCCTCCCGCGCTGCTGCAGAGCAAATTCCTGAGGGTGGGGGTGGAGCTTCAGAGTGTAAACTGAACTTACCAAAAAGCTGGGATTTACCTCCAGCTTCGATTACAGTTAGACCGAGGGACCCCATGTGTTTTTGGAAGAAGGCGAAGGCCAAAGCTATGGAAATAGGGGACTGGGATCTATCAGAAACTATATCAGTTCCTTCCCCTGTTACCGAGCTGCCACTTGTTGAATCTGCTGGATCTATGATGTTTCCTGTAGTATATCATAATCCTGCAGGGGGGGAACCCCATGAACACGTTCGTTATTCCTGGAAAGTAATTCAAGATTTGCAAAAAGCCACTGCCCAGTACGGGCCTAACTCCCCTGCGGTTATGCAGCTGTTACGTTTGTTATCTATGGAAGCTATGACTCCCTACGATATTTCTCAGTTAGCTCAGGTTATTTTTCAACCTGTACAGCTCACAGTGTTCTGAAGTATTTGGCAGCAAAGGGTTGAGGCACAAGCAGTGGTAAACATACAATACCCAGACACTGATCCCCATTCTGTTAGTGGTGTGGATGTATTGCTGGGCTTGGGGCAGTATACTAATCCACAACTTCAAGTGCAATGGTCTCCTCTGGTGCTTGAGCAAGTGAAGGCCATAGGGATGGAGGCTATAATTAGAACAGTGGAGTTGGTGGAAACAAAACAAAGATGTGCCACTATCAAGCAGGGTCCTAAAGAGCCGTTTCTTTCCTTTGTTGAAAAATTACAAGCGGCTGTCAAACGTCAGGTGTTTGATGTGAATCTTCGGGGACTGTTGGTAAAACAGCTAGCTTGTGATAATGCTAATGCAGATTGCCAGAAACTGGTTGAAACTTTGCCAGGGGATCCAACTTTAGAAGCAATGATTACTGCTTGTGCCAAGGTCGCTTCAGTGGAACATAAAATGACTGCACTCACTGCTGCTATGGCAATAGCTAGAATACAAGATCAAAAGTGCTATGAATGTGGTCGGAATGGTCATGTAAGACTCGTCTGTCCACGTAAAAACAAACAGGTTTCAAAAGCTGCAAACAGATCTGTCTATGACACAGCCTCAGTAACTTGCTTCAAATGTGGAAGAAAGGGACATTTTTCCAGGCAGTGTCATTCTAAGTATCATTCTAACGGACAGTCACTGCAACAGGGAAACGACAAGAAGAGCGCGAAGGGGTGCGTGCAGACACAAATGTCTCCTTCAACAACGCTTTGCAACCCTGGCAGTCCGTTTCTGGGGTCAGTGCACACGCAGCCCTCTGTGACAGACTATCAGGAAAAACCAGCAGAGCAGCCGGGATGGATATATCCACCACCCACACAGTCACTATAACAACTCAAGAGGTGCATAAAGTGCCCCTGGATGCTTGGGGGCCAATTGGCAGGGGACTGAGTGCCATGTTAATAGGACGATCAAGTAGTAACCTGCAAGGTTTAATGGTACATGTGGGGGTTATTGATGCGGACTATACAGGACAAATTTGTGCCTTGGTTTCCACAGTGACACCACCTGTGACAATACAGAAAGGAACATGTTTAGCTCAACTTGTGCCTTTTTTGAGTTCTGTTCCTAGGACTGAGCAAGTTCTTCGTGAGGACAGTGGATCTGGTTCAACTGGAAAGCCACTTGTTTTTTGGTCTCAAACAGTGTCAGAAAAAAGGCCACAAATGGTTTGTACACTCATAATGAATGCTTTTGTTCCCAGCCAGGTGAAGCTTACTGGACTGCTTGATACAGGACCAGATGTCACTATAATTTCACAACAAGACTGGCCTCCTTCTTGGCCCTTGGTTTCAAATACTGTGGGGGTGATGGGATTGGGTGGAGTCGCAAACAGTTTGATGTCAGCTAAACCGATAGTGATTGCTAATCCTGAAAACCAAAGGGCTACAGTGAGACCTTATGTGACCCCAGCCCCACTGAACTTGTGAGGGAGGGATTGCTTAGGGCAGTGGGGAGTATGGATAACTACGTTATTTTGCAGGGGTCACTGTGATGCAGAGTGTTTGTCAGCCCACTTTAGCACTAAGATGGCTAACTGAAAGACCAGTATGGGTTGATCAGTGGTCCCTTGCTCAGGAAAAACTTACAGCCCTGCAATCTCTTGTGATGGAACAGCTAGCTGCCGGACACATAGAGATCTCACATAGCCCTTGGAATACTCCTCTGTTTGTTATCAAAAAGAAATCTGGAAAATGGAGATTATTACATGACCTACAAAAGGTTAATGAGGTTATGGCAACTATGGGAGCTTTGCAACCAGGTTTACCTTCTCCTACAATGATTCCAATGCAATGGGAAACTGCTGTAATAGATTTGAAAGATTGTTTCTTTACTATTCCTTTAGCAGAACAAGACATGGAAAAGTTTGCCTTTACTGTTCCATCTGTAAATAATGGAGAGTCAGCAAAAAGGTATCATTGGAAAGTGCTGCCACAAGGGATGAAAAATTCACCTACCATATGTCAGTGGTATGCGGCAAAAGCTCTGAGTCCGGTACGTGCTTTGTTTCCATCAGGGTATTGCTATCATTATATGGATGACATCTTGTTGGCCGCAGCAACGCCACAAGAATTGAGTGAAATGGAAAATAAGGCACGTGAGTCATTAAATCAGTATGGGCTGGTTGTTGCACCTGAGAAGGTGCAACGACAACAGCCATGGCTTTATTTGGGCATGAAAATTTTGGATCAGACAGTGACACCACAACCTATAAAACTGAAAGTAAAAATCAAAACACTGAATGATGTGCAAAAATTGACAGGAATGATCAATTGGGTGAGGTCTTATGTAGGAATCCCCTCTTCTCAATTGCAGCCATTGTTCGACCTATTGTGAGGAGACACTAATATTTCTGCCCCACGCACTTTGACAACAGAAGCACAGCAGGTAATTGCAGAAATTGAATAAGCAATCAGTAGTAAACATGTATGGAGAATTGATTTGACAGTGCCTGTACATGCAATTGTTTTGATTGATCAATGCATTCCTTTTGCCATGATCGCACAATGGCATGAGAAGTGGGGAGATCCTTTACATATTTTAGAGTGGGTCTTTTTGCCAGCCAAGTCAAAAAAGACAGCCCCAGGTCTTTTTGAACTGCTGGCTCAGGTGATTATTAAAATCAGATCACGTTGCATGAAATTAATGGCAAGAGACCCAGAAATGATCATGCTTCCTGTGCAAAGTCATTATTTTGAATGGTGCATGGCTAATAGTTCTGCACTACAAGCAGCTATGATGAATTATACGGGTCAAATCAGTTATCATTTGCCCTCACATCCAGTGATTAAATTAGGCACTCAGGTGAGATTTGGTCAGAAGCAATTGAATCAATTGAGCCCACTAAATGGACCTACAGTATTTACAGACGGATCAGGAAGGACAGGCAAGGCAGCCATTGTTTGGAAGGATGGGCCACAGTGGCAACATCAAGTAGAGTATCAGGAAGGATCACCACAAGTGGTCGAACTTAGAGCAATGATCATGGCGTTTCAGGCCTTTCCTGGCCCTGTGAATATTGCGACAGACTCTGCTTATGTGGTTGGGCTTGTACAACGGTTGGATAAAGCTGTATTGGGACACGTGTCTAATGAAAAGCTATTTGGTATTTTAAAACTGTTATGGCTTGAAATTCAGAAGCATCATCATGCATATTATGTCATGAATGTTAAAAGCCATACTACGTTACCAGGTTTCATAATAGAAGGAAATGCAAAAGCAGATTCTCTAGTTTCAGCAGTGACTTTAGGACCTGTTCCTGATGTTAAACAACAGGCAATAGCTTCACATAATTTCTATCATCAAGGTTATTGTGCTTTGAGACGACAATTTGGCATCTCAAATTCTGAGGCACGTACTATTGTTGCTGCATGCCCCGATTGTCAAGGTCAGCATATTCCTACTTATTATGGCACCAATCCCTGTGGCCTTTGAGCCTTGCAAATTTGGCAAACTGATGTTACACATGTACCTAAATTTGGGCACTTGAAGTATGTTCATGTCTCTATAGACACCTTCTCTTCTGCTATCGTTGCCACTGCACATACTGCAGAATCTGCATGGGATGTAATACGTCATTGGCAGTGCACGTTTTCCTTCTTGGGCGTTCCGCAACAGGTAAAAACAGACAACGGCTCAGCACATGTATCCTGGAAAGTTGCTTCATTTCTACAGCTTTGGGGGGTATCTCATGTTACAGGTATTCCTCACTCTCCCACAGGGCAAGGTATTGTGGAATGCGCTCATGGAACACTCAAATGTTTTCTTCAAAAACAAAAAGGGGGAATGTTGGGTGAGCCACCTGATGCACGCTTGGCTAAAGCCACATATGTTTTAAACTTTTTGCAGGTTTCTGATGATGCCCAGATGTCACCCATTCTACGTCACTTTTCTTCTTTAGTGGCTCAAAAGAGGGTGGGTCCAGGGGCAAAAGTGTTGGTGCGGGATTTGCGCACGGGACAATGGATGGGTCCACATGACTTATTAACCTAGGGGAGAGGCTATGCTTGTGTCTCTACAGATCAAGGACCACAATGGTTGCTGGCACGAAATGTGAAACCTGTGTTATCTTCCTGACAATGATTGCTGCAGCTGTTGCATCTTGGATGCCTGCATAGACAAAGACTAACATGTGAATTACTTTAGCCAGCATGACTAGCCAGGACTCCATATGCCTAGTTATGGCATCTCCGGAAAACCCGTTCCACACATGCTTGGTTGGCATCCCCCTTGACAACTACAGCAGCATCACACAATTGTTTCAAAATAGTGTTTGGTGCAAAGGCATTGCAACGAACTGTAATAATACCAACATGGCACTTTGGATTAATTGTCTCCCGGAAATAGATATTGAACCACAGGAACTGGAATTGCTGGGATCTGTGCCCATGGATGCTTATATCCAGCTGATTTGTGAAAAGTGTCAGGACAATATGCTAAAGCATTAATGGATAAAACTGCAAAATGTTAATGCTACCCTTGACAACTACAGAAATGAAACTTGGTGCAATGCCTCGCAGAAGAGTCCAAGGGGTGTCATTGATAATGTGGGACAGTGACCCCGAAAACTCCCATATGGTGTATTCTTGATCTGTGGAATTCCTTCTAATACTGTTGGAGGACCATGTAGTTTGGGATGATTAACTCTCTTAATGCCCAATGTATCCATGATAGTAGATCACAGAAGAGCAACACGGGAAAAACACTTTTTGCATGCATATAAGTCAAAACGTGATGATAGAGTAGATTTGTGGGGATCGGGATTAAGGGTTTTAGGATCTCTTGTACCTGGTGTTGGCACAGCTAAAGCTTTAAATACTTTAGAAAAATTAGGATGTTGGCTAGCTAAGCAAAATAACAGAACTAAGCTTTTAAGTGGACTTTTGTTAGATGTAGATTCTGTAAGACATGCTACACTGCAGAATAGAGCTGTGATAGACTTTTTGTTATTAGCTCAAGGGCACGGGTGTGAAGATTTTGATGGTATGTGCTGTATGAACTTGTCAGATCATTCTGAGTGAATTCATAAAAGTATACAATTGTTGAAAGAGGGGGTACAAAAGTTACAAGTTGATGATGGATGGGATTGGTTAAATAAATTGTTTAGTGGTTGGGGGCTTTCAGGGTGGTTGTTATCAGTAGTGAAAACGGGACTGATCGTTCTGATGATTGTTGTGGTTGTGTTACTAATGTTGTCATGCATGATTTCTCTGCTGCAAAGGGCCCTGCAGTGGACAATGAAGGCAACTTTTTTAGCACAAATACAAAAAGGGGGAACCGTGGGAAACTGCAGCGGGTCTGTGGAATCCTTGACAGAAAGTATGGGAATAGAGATCAGCCTTGAAGATATTAAGGTTTACCCTTGAGAAGGATGGGAGTAAAGGAGTATCCGGAGATATGGAGTTGTACCCATGAGAGAGAAGGGATGTACCCGTGAGAGAGAAGAGAGTCGAAGAATAACATGGATGACAGCAAAATTAGTCAATGAGATGTTAGTGTTGTAACTTGTAACCAATAGTGAAAAGACACATGAACTGGTAGAATTGTATAAAAATGCACTTGTAGCAATAAATCTACTACTTTCATCCTGGAAGAACTTGGTCCATGTCGTTTGTCCGTCTCAACCGCAACACAAGTTCTCTTCAAACACCTCTTGACTGGATGATGTTTAATATCTTTACCAATGACCTGGACGAGGGGATTGAGTGCAACCTCAGTAAGTCTGCAGACAACACCAAGTTGGGTGGGAATGTTGATCTGTTGGAGGGTAGGAAGGCTCTACAGAGGGATCTGGACTAGCTGGATCAATGGGTTGAGGCCAATTGCATGAGGTTCAACAGCATGGAGGGTATTGGTCTCTTCTCCCAAGTAGCAAGTGACAGGACGAGAAGAAGTGGCCTCAAGTTGCGCCAAGGGAGGTTCACATTGGATATTAGCAAAGATTTCTTCATGGAAAGGGTTGTGAAGCAGTGGAACAGGCTGCCCAGGGAAGTGGTTGAGTCACCATCCCTGGAGGTGTTTAAAAGACGTATAAATGAGGTTCTTAGGGACATGGTTTAGTGCCAGAGTTAGTTTATGGTTGGACTCTATTATCTTGAGGGTCTCTTCCAACCAAAATGATTCTATGAGATGCAAGATGGGGACTGGTGGAGTAAAGTCCCTCCCACTGTAAGAGAAGATCAGGTTCGTGACCACATAAGTAACCTGAACATACTTAAGTCCATGGGACCTGATGAGATGCATCCCAGAGTCCTGAAGGAACTGGCTGATGTATTTGCCAAGCCACTCTCCATGATATTTGAGAAGTCATGAGAGTCAGGTGAAGTCCCTGGTGACTGGAAAAAGTGAAACATCACATCCATTTTTAAAAAGAGTAGAAAGGGGAACTAATGACCTGTCAGCCTCACCTCTGTGCCTGGGAAGATCATGGAACAGATCCTCCTAGAAGTTATGCTAAGGCACATGGAGGACAGGGAGGTGATTTGAGACAGCTGGCACAGCTTCACCAAGGCAAGTACTGCCTGACCAACCTAGTGGCCTTCTTTGATGGAGTAATTACATCAGTGGACAAAGGAAGTGCTACGGATGTTGTCAATCTGGATTTCTGTAAAGCCCTCGACACGGTCCCCTACAACATCCTTCACTGTAAAGTGGAGAGATATGGATTTGATGGGTGGACTGTTCAGTAGATGAGGAACTGCCTGGATGGTCACACCCAAAGAGTAGTGGTCAATGGCTCAATGTTTGGATGGACATGGGTGACAAGTGGTGTCTCTCAGGGGTCTGTTACTGGAACCAGTACTATTTAACATCTTCATCAGTGACACAGACAGTGGGACTGAGTGCACCCCCTCAGACACCTTGGAAAAGTGGTTTATGGAAAATAAAGGTATCAGACCACCACAAATAGATCTCAGAGCTCCCACCTGACTGCTGAAAGATACTGTTGCTTTTCCAAGATGCAGTAACTGACAGCCCATCTGTTCTTAGTTTCTTGCAAACAAAACAGGTGACCTCCATCAAGGGCCTAGGCAAACCTACTTTATTTCACATCTGCACCACGTGAGGGACATTAATTCACAAGGTCAGTAAATGCCCCTCATCTGAGGGGCAAAAATTAAGATACCAAAATCATCACTCCACAAAGTTGGATCATAACTTTAATCTGTTAACCCTGCAGCTGCAAGCTATATAGAAAGCATGTGCTCAGGTGAAGGAAGAGGATGAAATTCTGGAGAAGAATAACTGATACATAAGTATCTTAATCCTTATGATACAAAAAGCTGCCAAAGACTTGAAATGGAGGCAGCAAATATATCCCCATAATGAAGTTCAGGTGTATTCCTCATTAAGAGTCACAAGAGTCACCACAATGTTAATGTAACCTCTGTGGACAGACTAAGTCCAGTAAGATCACTGGGTACTCTTGCAGTGAATCTTAAAAATGGATCTATGTGAAAAATGAACAACTGAGAGTAGGAACAAACATTTATTAACTGTGCTCTGGTATTTACTCACCTTGGACTAACACTAGCAGCAGTAATGAAGGAACCAAACAAATGGACTCACTTCTTTACAGCAATCCCAGAAAGCACCCAAGGAAAGCACTAGCAATTTTCCCTGTCTGACTTGACTGTTCAAGGGAGAAAACTAGAGGAATTACCAGGAATAAGGTATTTTGTGAAGAGGGTGAGCACCACCCTCATTGCTGTGCTCAAGCCAACATTGCAAAGAAGCTTCTGCTTCCTTAGGAATGTCCATCATATAACACCCAATTGTACAAGCTGGGTATTACTGAACTCATAATTAAGTCACTAGTTTGACTACACGTGATTATCAATACTGAAAATGTAATACCCAAAGATATCCAAATTAACATGGTAGTCCACTGAAAAGAGTTGAGCAGTAAAATTAACTGGTTCCTACACTCACCAGCAGCACAAAAGATCCCACGTGACTGAAAAGTCAGTAGTAGGAAGAAAAGTCTGAAGGTCTGTAATGATTAAAATTCTTTTCTCTCCTTCAAGTGCCTAATGTGAGATAAACCCCCCAGGAATAAACTGTTACTGTGTAATCCTCCCATTAGTGAAACGTACAATGGCGACTGCCTAGTTCTACAGTCTGAGCCAGCCTCAAAGGTCTACTCAGTTTAAAACAGCAAACTGAAGGTCTTGTAGCGTGGCTTGACAAAATGCCAGCAAGCCCATTTCTACTTGACAGAGGTCACCTCTGCAAGTACAATATTGCTACAGTAAAGACTGGGATGATTTGGGATGGAGGAAGCAACCCCAAACAGAGGGCAGGAAAAAGCAAAGGAGGGAAATAATTAAGAAACACTGGAAAAGATAAGATGGCCTGAAAACACAAATGCCACTGGGTCTCAGCAGAGCACAGTGAGCCATTCAAGAAGCTACTGAAGCACAGTCACCAGACTGAATTCCATACATCACAGGGGTGTATCTGCCATTTAAACAATGGGGTGTACCCAACTCATCTCCATGTGGAGCTAAGAGATTCCCTGCTGTACAGCCATTGCCGCACTTTGATGGGAAACCTGCTTTTCTCACCATGATCCTGGAATTCTGATATCTAAACCAGTAGGGCTACAAAACCAAATCAAGTAAAGAAACCTAGCTTTTTCTCCTATTTCTCCTATCACTTTGGACAACTTTGGACAGTTGACATATCATCACCTTTCTCTGCCTCAGTTTCTAACACTGACTGGACCAAAAGTGACATATGACTAACCACAAAATATTCTGAAACTTAACATCTGTATCGCTAACAAGGAGAAGTGTAAGGTCTTGCACCTGGGAAAACATAATCTTGAAGTGTAGCACAGGCTGGGATCTACCTGGCTGGGGAGTAGCTCTGTGGAAAGGGACCTGGGGGTCCTGGTGGACAACAAGCTCAACATGAGTGAACAGTGTGCTGCTGCGGCACAGAAGGCCAACAGGATGCTGGGTTGCATTAGCAAGGGAATCACCGGCAGAGACAAAGAAGTCATTGTCCTACTCTACTCAGCACTTGTCAGGTCACACCTGGAATACTTTTGGTTCCTGTTATACAAAACAGAAGTGGACAGGCTGGAGAGGGTCCAGAGAAGGGCTGCAAAAATGATCAAAGGACTGGGAAGCTGCTGTATGAAGAAAGGCTGAGACAGTTGTGTTTGTTCAACCTTGAGAAAAGAAAGCTTAGGGGAGACTTCATCACCATGTTCCAGTATTTAAAGGTTGGCTACAAAGAAGATGGAGACTTCATTTTTACTAGGAGTTACACAGAACAGATGAGGGGTAATGGGTACAAGTTAGTCCTGGGGAGATTCTGATTGGACAAAAGAGGGAAATTTTTCATGCTGAGAACAATCAGCCACTGGAATACTCTCCCCAAGGAAGTGGTAGATTTCCCAACACTGGACACTTTGAAGATTCAGCTGGACAGGGTGCTGGGCCATCTTGTCTGGACTGTGCTTTTGAGAGAATCACAGAATGTTAGGGATTGGAAGGGACCTCAAAATATCATCTAGTTCAATCCCCCTGCCGGAGCAGGAACACCTAAATGAGGCTACACAGAAATGTTTCCAGGTGGGTTTTGAATGTCTGCAGAGAAGGAGACTCCACAACCCCCCTGAGCAGCCTGTTCCAACATTCTGATACCTTCACCATGAAGAAGTTTCTTCTCAAATTTAAGTGGAACCTCTTGTGTTCCAGTTTGCACGCATTACCCCTTGTCCTATCATTGGCTGTCACCGACAAGAGCCTGGCTCCATCCTTGTGACACTCACGCTTTATATATTTCTAAACATTAATAAGATCACCCCTCAGTCTCCTCTTCTCCAAGCTAAAGAGCCCCAGCTCCCTCAGCCTTTCCTCATAAGGGAGATGCTCCACTCCATCATCTTTGTTGCCCTACGCTGGACTCTCTTCAGCATTTCCCTGTCCTTCTTGAACTGAGGGGCCCAGAAATGGACACAATATTCCAGATGTGGTCTCCCCAGGGCAGAGTAGAGGGGCAGGAGAACCTCTCTGATCTACTGACCACCTCCTTCTAATACATCCCAGGTACCATTGGCCTTCCTGGCCACAAGGGCCCAGTGCTGGCTCATGGTCATCCTGCTGTCCACCAGCACCCCCAGGTCCCTTTCCCCTTATACTGGGACCGGGGGTTATTCCTACCCAGATGCAGGACTCTACACTTGCCCTTGTTATATTTCATTAAATTTTTCCCTGCTCAACTCTCCAGCCTGTCCAGGTCTCGCTGGATGGCAGCACAGCCTTCTGGAGTGTCAGCCACTCCTCCCAGCTCAGTGTCACCAGCAAACTTGCTGACAGTGCACTCTACTCCCTCGTCCAAGTAATTGATGAATATACTGAATAATACTGGTCCCAGTACTGACCCTTGAGGCACTCCACTAGATACTGGCCTCCAACTAGACTCTGCCCCATTGACCATGACTCTCTGGCTTCTTTCTTCAGCCAGTTCACAGTCCACCTCACTAATCGATCGTCCAAACCACAGTTCCTCAGTTTAGCTGCGAGGATCCTCCCGGGTCCTCCTTCTTGCCCTTTTTGAAGACTGGACTGATGTTTGTTTTTCTCCAGTCCTCAGGCACCTCTCCCATTTCCCATGACTTAACAAAGATGATGGAGAGTGGCCTAGCAATAACTTCAGCCAGCTCCCTCAGCACCTGCAGGTGCATCCCATCTGGACCCATGGATTTATGGATGTCCAGATTGCTTAACTGCTCCCTAACCCAGTCCTCATCAACCAAGGCAAACTCCTCCATTGTCCTGACTTCCTCTGGGGCCTCAGGGGTATGGGGCTCCCCAGGACAGTTGCCGGCACAGAAGACAAAGAAGTCATTCAGTAACTCTGCCTTCTCCATATCTTCTGTCACCAGGGCACCCACCTCATTCATCAGTGGGTCTACATTGCCTCTGGTGTTTGTTTTATCTGCCATGTATTTGAAAAAGCTCTTTCTGTTGTCCTTGACCTCTCTCGTCAGGTCTAATTCTAAGGAGGCCTTAGCTTTCCTAGTTGTCTCCCTGCATCCTCTGACAACAGCCTTATATTCTCCCCAAGTAACCAGACCCTCCTTCCATGATCTGTAAACTCTCCTCTTCCACTTGAGCTTACCCAGCAGTTCCCTGTTTAACCACACAGGTCTCCTATCTCCATTCCTTGGCTTCCTACGATTCGGGATGCTCTTATCTTGGTAGAAGCAGTTCCTGAATGCTAGCCAACTATCTTGGGCCCCTTTACCTTCAAGCAGCCTTGCTCATGGGATTTCCCCTAGCAATTGTTTGAAAAGACCAAAGTTTGCCCTGCTGAAGTCCAGGGTTGCAATTCTGCTTGGTATTGTGTTCCTGCCACATGAGATCCCGAACTCCACCATCTCATGGTCGCTGCAACCAAGGCAGCCCTCAGCCTTTACCGCTTCAACCAGACTCTTGTTAGTGAGGATGAGGTCCAGCAGTGCTCCTCTCCTAGTTGGCTCATCCACCATTTGCATCAGAAAGTTATCATGAATGCACTGGAGGAACCACCTCGACTGTGGCTGGCTGGCTGAGTAGTTCTTCCAGCAAACTTCAGGGTAGTTAAAATCCCCCACAACAACCAGGGCCTGTGACTGTGAGGCCACTCTCAGCTGCCTGTAGAAGGCCTCATCAACTTCCTCACCCTGATCTGGTGGCCTGTAATAGACACCTACAACAGTATCACCCCTGCCAGCCTGCCCCTTAATTCTCACCCACAGACTCTCAACTTGCTCCTCATCTGCCCCTGGACAGTACTCAGTACATTGTAGTTGCTCTCTCACGTAAAGAGCAACTCCACCACCACGCCTGGCTGGCCTGTCTTTCCTGAAAAGGACATAGCCATCCATGACCACATTCCAGTCATGTGAGCTGTCCCACCATGTCTCAGTAATTGCCACCAGATTATAAACTCCTGACTGAACACAGGTTTCTAACTCCTCCTGCTTATTCCCCATGCTGTGCTCATTGGTGTACAGGCATTTCAGGGAGCGAGCTGAGCACACTGATTTCACCCTGGAGGTATGGGAGGCCTCCCGGTCTTCATCAATACTAGAGTGCTGCCCCACTGATGCAAGCCCAGTTGCAACCCTATCCCCCTTCGAATCTAAAGCTCTCCAAATGAGCCCTGCTAATTCCTGTCCCAGCATCCTTTTGTCCCTGTGAGATAAACCTTTCCCACTTATCAGTGTCCAGACTGGTGTCTTATAAAACCAGCCGTTATCAAAGAATTAAAGAAAGATTGGACCAGATGATCCTTGTGGTCCCTTCCAATGTGATATTCTATGATTCTATTATTTAAAACTACTGAAACAGGCTAGAAATTAAGTTATCTCTGGCCCAATTTGTTTGTGTGCTTGCAGCACTATCTAGTTGGTTTCCAGTTTTTTTGGGGGAGCTTTTCATACAGCAACAAGGATGGCTCCTTCCCTATGAGAAGTTACCATCTTTGCAAGGATGGACCCTGAAAGCAGAATTCACAGAAGTATGTGAGACCTGAGGAAGTTTACATCATTGTTTATATTCTTCTGAGAATCATCCAAAGCTTCCTGTGTAGAAAAAAAGGGAAGAAAATAGTCAGCAGAGAGGAACACTTTCCAAGGGTGCTAAGGTGACCTCTTCAGTAACACCTAGAAACTCTGCTAACTCTGCAGAAAGATCAGCCTCTGTGTTTAGAGGCTAAAGCTCAGTCCATACGAATACCCTTTTTGCCCCCTCACCCAAACCTGGAATATACTTCAATTAATAGATCAACATCAGGGCTAAGATTTCCAGACCAGGAGTTTTCCTTTGGTACTGGTGACACTAAATGCCTAACTAGTAACTGTTGTTTCAGCAGAATTGGAGGACACTCAGACTCAAGTGTCTAGTTTATTTAGAGGAGGAAAAGAAAAAGCACCTCAAACCAAGTCCAAGTAAAAAAACCTAACCAAGCCCAAATAAAAAAAACTAACCAGAACATGTTCCCTGTGACAGAGAGGTCTTACACAGTAGCTGGAGGAGTAATCCTCGAAATACACATCCTGCCATACTTCACCAAGATTTGTTTTTCTCTGTATGCTTCCACTTTTCAAAACCTCTAAAATAACCAAAGCAGTATGTTGCCATCACAGAGCAACACAGGCACCATTACATCATCTTAAAAAAACAATGGACAACTCTAAATAAAATTTGAGAGCTCCTTTGCTACCCCATGGTATATAATTTGCCCCTTTTCAGAGAAAAGCCTAAATAGCCACACAAATAGCACCATGAACTGATTCAGTTTTAGCAACCAACCCACAAGGGAAGCAGATTTATGAAACACCACAAGAAGATCTGTTTGCAAAGCATGCATGTCAGTGCTCAGTGTGAGAAAATTATACTTCTGGGACAGGTGTACATCTAGGAGAGCTCTTCTCTTGCCAGGATTTCCACCTGTATGGGAGAGAACTGCATTCCTTGCAGGATTTCCATCTCAGTCTCCACTACCAGCTGGACATTAAGCCTGAGTCTCACTGCTTGTCATTAGTGATGAAGATACTGAGTACAAAGATGAGAGGGACTGCAAGGACACATGCAGAGTAGCTCTAGGCAGTCTGGCAGGAACTGTGTAAGGGACTAGAACTACTCTACAGTGGTGGCTGTGATCTCCAGCAGAGACAGTAGAACAGAGCATGTCCCAGCCTTGTCTTTCTTCTCAGCTTCAGCCAATTGCCCATTTGGCATCAAAGCAATGAGGTACAGGCACACTGCTTCACAGGTGACAGGAGCAGGGGAAAGGCATTCATCCCAGCAGAGGGCAGAGGCATCAGTAACAAGCCCAGATTTTGGTGCCTGCTAGGAGGAACACCCTGGAGTCCTGCATTTTAGCTGAGTATTAGGCAAGATCATCACCCTGAAATGCACATGCTTCATGGCTGGACCTGAAGGGCACTGGACCTATTCTCCCCACCCAATCCTATGTGAAGTTTGAAGGATTTTGAATGCAGAAGGGTATTTGGGGAAGGACTGAGCATCTCTTATAGCAAGCAGAATGACAGCAGATGCTAGCACAACATGAGCTAACAGCAAGTCATCTTGCTACATGGAAAGCTTCTAGCTTGCATTAGACAAGTCCAAGATGCACTCTTTAAGCTTGGAGGGAAAAAAAAAAGTTTATTTATTCCATTGGCTTATTAGAGAAGATGGCCAACCAGAACAGGTAAAATGGAAAAATTTCCATAACCTGGGACAAAAAAGGTCCTGCGTTTTAGGCAGTTTATGAAGAACCTATGAGCTACTGCAGCAGCAGCAGCATACTAAGGAACCTTGGCTCATCTGGAAAATGGATAGATTTAGTTCATTTTGGATTACAAGAACACTCATGTCCCTAGCCCCCATTTCCTCTCAGCACCTCTGCAGGCCCTCAATGTAATACAGAACAGCCTATGCAAAGTCCAATTGTGCAAGCTGATACCTGGGACAAGCAGAGAAGGAATAGAAGTTCAATTTTTGCTCCTGGCACTGCTGAAAACTGCAATTCAAATACAAATGCACTTCTCAGAACTCCTGCACTTCTGCAGTTTGGGCTTGATGGGCAATACCCCTGGGGAATCCATCCCTGGGCTCCAATGAGTACAGCTTAAAATTACCATATTTCTCTATGTATAAACAGTGTCATTAGACTTGTACTTTTAAAAAATAAGATCAACCCAGGCCAGGGCCAGGCTCTGCAGATAAAGTAGTAGCTTTTCTCTTACAAATATTTTTAATATTTTTTTAATTACAATTAGTCCTCACTCCAGGTAATGTAATTGACACAAAGCATCTGCAGACACACAGCCCTTAGACTTTCACAGAAAGCCCAGGAGCAACTACTCTATAAGAAAGGAATCCCACCTCACAGCAAAGTAGGGGAGGGAGGCACATGGCCAAGATAGCCTAAATATGGGGGAAGAGTCATTTGAAGTAAATACAATTAAAAAAAAAGGTATTTCAAAACCCCTTCATATAAAGGCTCAAGGAGGTTAAAGCAAAAAACTGGTTCAAAAAGATGTACAAGACTGTTGGAGACCAACAGAAAACTCAGGCAAAAAATAACTTACATTTAAATCAGAAATCAATGTCATCACACACAATTTTGTTGTTAAAAAAATTGAAAGAAAAGTTGAAATCTGTGTAAAGATCAGCATTTATAAAGAGTTATCATTAGCTCCAGAGACCAGCATAATTCCCATGAAGTCCTGATGGAAGGGGGCCTCCTGCCACAAAGAGTTTAGTTCCAGATGAGTCGTAACAGTGGGTGTAAACAGCATTTGGGAAGAAAATTATGTCAGAAAAATAATTCCTCCAGGTTTCATCATGATTCTGTTAAAGGAAAGTTTAGATAGTTATTGTTGCCAAACCCAAAACCTTCATAAAAGCAGAAGGTAGCTTCCAGAGCCTACAAAAGTTTTTTGTTTTTGTTTTTTTTCTTTTAATACTCCCCTGAAGCTTCAGACAGATCAACCTGAAGATACCAGAGTTGTCCTGAAGCTTTTTCTGAAGACATTTGGGCCAAACAATGGAGGGGGGAAGGTGAAGGGTAGGTAAGATATCAAGTTTAGTTCGTTTTTAAAGTTACACACAATGATACAAAAGATGCTAGAGAGAAGTTAGACAAAGCCATTAACTGCTTTATGATAACATACAGGAAATTGAGCTCAAGCACCTGCCATGGCATTATCCCAGGAAGCCAATTTCTAAAATTGCACACAATTAAATTAAATCTCTCTTACCAAGTACCACATTTTTATAGGAAGACAATGTATTTTGTGTTTGAGGTTCTGAAAACTAGAAGTTAGATTACATTCAAAAACATAAAGATATAAAGTCTAGTTCATTTATGAATCAGTGCATAACAGTAGTCAGTATGCCTTATACTCAAGCAACCAACCATTCAATACCCTTTAATAAAGCTTTTATAGAAAGCAATTCTGCAGCACTTCTTGCTTTTTCATGATTACGATTATCAGTTACATAATCACTGTTTTACTGGGATGCATTTCATACAATAGTTCCCATTACTACAAAAAGAACGGGTTCGAGCCCTACGGCACTCCTGTGTAAAGGGTCTCCTACAGCTACAAGTTACTCACCAGCCAGCCTTTCCCAGTACTCAGCTTCAATATTTCACTTCCTCCTAATTTTTGCTTCTGTCCATAGCAGCCACGTGGGGGCTTTTCATCCAGGAACCTCTGGGCTCTGATATCATAAAACAATAAGGAACCTTGCCCCGTTCCCACTGTGATGATGTGCTCATAGAAGCTCACCGATCGAATACCTGTCAAACAGAGAAGGGACATACAACGCAGTAAGGAAGATGGATGCTTTGGCTCTGCAGTGCTGCTGCTTGATGTCTAATATTTTATTTAACTACCTACTAGTATTCTCCACAACACAAGTTTCCCCACTGCTATGGAGCAATGCAGATAAATCCCATGGATACTACTGAAACAGTAGCTTCAATTACATATACTACTTTTCTTCTGAGGCCATCAGCTACACTGATGGTGCATAGTAAGAAGCTTCATTCTCAGCAGGCCTCAGCTCTGCCAGATAAACAAAGATCATAAGCCATTTAGGATCAGGAGCAGCTTTGTTCTGTCTGCCATGAGCCTCTACGTGAACACACCATGAGTGAGTACATGGCAGCAGACAGAGGAAAGAACGTCACATTGGTTTCCTCCATGAGCTCACACTCTATCTAGCTACCTGCCAAGCTGCAATATGTGACTATGTCAGAAAAATTACTGTCCCAGCTGCCACCAAGTGCATTTTGCTGATCAACAGGCTAGCTGTAAGCAAGTATAACCATAATAATCACTAGTCACTTTGCTGCTAAGATAGATCAGGCTCTTAAATAATTCTGAGGCTATCCCTGCTCAAATATTCTCACACAAACGCACCTTATTCTTTGTAGCTGGCACTTTTAGCACTTCACCTAGTGTGAAAACAGACTAAGAATCCTATAACCCAAGTACCACTATGTTACACCAGCACATGGGAAGTTACAAGAAGTTTCCAGTCCAAAAAAAACATTCTAGCACAATTCAGTTACACTGTTAGATTGGGTAAAAGGAGTACATTTTGTTTTCACAAAATCTAAATCTGAAGCCTCAGCTAAACAAGGATCCCTTGGAAATAGTATTGGGGAGATTATGCATGTAGGAATTTGCAATTTGTATAATGTCCTGTCATCTCATCTCTATTTATTGCACACAAGGTTTGTTCTGTGTAAGCACTCTACCCCAAACAACTCTTCTACTCAGATTAAACCCCACCACACCTATGCTTTTCCTTCCTGCACAACATGACACCAGGTTATAAACTCTAAGGCTTTTTAAACCCTCTTCAAAGTACCACTGAATTACAGCCTAAACAAGCATTCAAACAGGAGGAGAAAAGAGTGAGTTATGCCAGTTACTGTCACCATACCAAGTGAGACTGAATGTCACAACACTCGTAACATCTTGGAATACACCCAGCAGGACACGTGACAGTAGACATCCAAGAGGTGTAGATGCAGCCAGGGAGTTTCCCCTTCCTCTTTGTACAGAGTCCTAACTAGAAACACATCCTCATCCTTCTGCTTCCACAACCTAATGTTACATCCACAGCCACCAGCATCTGTGACACACACTTAGAACAGGCAAGGTCACATTGTCACACTCCAGATGTGAGGTGAAATCTTGGCTGCAGGCTTAATAGATGGGAAACCACTGTTCAAGTCTCACATATGTTAAAATAGATTTACCAGATTCATATAAAAATATCCACTTTAGTTCAGAGAACTACAAATGCATCTGAGCAAGTTGGAGACATCTCACAGCCCCCCACTCCCCCCCCCCATCCCCATTGCAAGGGCCTGGCTCTGGCAAATACATGCAGAAAGCTTTAAGCCCTCTGCAATCGGCAAGAGCAGTCACTTGAATAAGAGGAGAAAGGCACAAGAGAGGACCTCTTCTTATTTTTGCTCCAAAAGTGCTCAACAAATAACCTAGCAGAACACTTACTTAACAGAAACAGGTGATGGAGTATGAAAGCAGATGGCATATACTTTTCAATGCAATTTATTAATAAAAAGCTATAAAATGCAGAACAACTGTGGATCTTCCTCTAATAAAAAAAAAATAACTGAAGGAATCCATGATGTACACACTACTAAGAGGATGTTTAGAACAGGTTTTTAAGAACAGTACTTCAAATTGGCTCCTAAGGGGCTGAAGTACCTCAGATTAATCATTCCTATCAAACTAAAAGCACAACCTGTGCCTAAAACTGATCACGGTAAGCTCTCCTCTCGCAGATCAAGAACTAGAGTCCAGGGCCTGCACTTCCCTGTACAGCTGCTAAGAAAAGCAACACAAGATGCACTAAAAAGCATTAGCTACCTTCTCATGTAGAGTAGTCAGGGTTACACTAGGTTAAAAACAGCCCCAGTTCCAGTCTTATTAAGCTACAACCTTTCTCTGACCTGCTTTTGTATACAATGCTAATGATTTGAAGTTAACATGGATTTAACACATTCAGTAGGTGCATTTGGAAGCTGAAAGCACATTCAGGTAACACTTCAAAGCACTTAAAAGTCAACCCAGATTTTAGTCTGCAAATCAATAAACAGCCTCCTTTCTAGAGGTGCTGCACCACTCCAAGTCCCAATGAGATCAACAGAAAGTTGAAACACTTGGTATCTTGAATTAATATTACTTAAGTGCCTCCACCACCATGTCAAAAAAAAAAAAAATCCACCTACTATGCAGAACAGAAAACAGCATTGAACAAAGGCTTTCTCTAGACATGAACTAGCACCCCAGAGATACTACCTACACATAGATCATTCCCCCAGCATAGATGATCACATACTCAATGCAGAAACTTTCAGCCACCAGTCACCACTGGGCACCACACTCCAGTGTCTTGGTATTTCTTCCCTATGATACTGAAGGGTGACCATGTCAGGACCTCCACAGAGCCCTCACTGACAGTGGGTCAGGACAAAGGCTGTTGCTGGTGAAGCACCTTTTCTTATATTATAGAAACTTCTCCCATATCTGAAAGAAGCAGATCCTGACATTTGTCTAGACAGCACTGTTCAAACTCCAGTAACCACATAAATAAAACTTTCCTAATCCTTACCTCCATCCATTCTCTTTTGATAACTTGCCCAATAAAGAGATAGATACCTAGAGCCAAGCTAAATAAGGACTGCAATTGATTAGTCTGGGATTAATATGGCTTAAAATGTGCATCACAGCACAGTGCCTTCTCATGCTCAGAAGGTTATGGGAAGAAGCTTATGGGACCATGTACCCTGCAAGCCCTCATACTTGGCCCTGGTGTAAGGTTAAATTGGACATACTGCATCCACATCAGAAAAGGAAAACAGCACTCAAATCAGCATTTTTTTTAAGACTGAGCTTGTGAGCTTTTGTATATTTAAAGTAAATAAATACACATTGAAAATTAAGAGTCTCGCTCATGGCTTTAAAATAACAAAGTAAGCATTCACTCACAGAACAGACTCACAGTATGACAGCACTAAGCAGACAACATGCTTTTTTTCCATTCCCAGAGAAAAATGCAAGAACAGACAGTATTAATAGTGGTACGAAGACTGGATTTGCTTTGAGATGAAGTAAAACAGAATAAGACAGTAAAAAATAAGTAGAAGGCACACTATATACTATTAATGATTTAGTCTATCACATGAAAAAGACTTCCTATTTATTAAAAGCTTATCTTACTGCAGCCTTAATAGCTACTTCTGCAGGCAAACCATTTGAAGCACCCTTTGACAAGTTTCTTACCACTGCCTTGTTCTTTGGAACAGACGGATTTTACATTGTGAGAAGGCTGCCTGGGATCCAGAAAGGAGACATGTGCCTGTGATCCTACTGCATACACTGACCACTGCTGACCATAAGCCAAACATACGTTCTCCCTGCAGTATGGCAACTTTGTGGAAAGTAACTGGAAACAGAGGAAAGACAAATCAACACATTATGAGAAAAGATCAAAACATTAATAGAATGATTCTGTAAGCTAAGTTTAAGGAAGTTACAGTGAAAATTATGTGGTTTAGGCCCAGCCAACAACTAGAACCACATGGTTGCTCTCTCCCTCCCCCCCCTCCCTCCCCCAGTGGGATGGGGAGGAGAATCAAGAAACGAAAGGTAAAACCCATGGATTGGGACAAAAAAAGTTTAACAGGACAGCAAAAGTGAAAAGATAAACAATAACAATAATAACAATGAAAGAACATACAAAGTGAAGGATATACAATGCAATCACTCACTAACCCAGAAAACTGATGCCCAGCCCGCTCTCAAGCATCAATTGCAAACACCAGTCTTGTATACTCTATCCCGGAAGAGCAGAAACCCCAGTCCACAGTTCTCACTTGAACACAATTGTGCTGAACAGTCAGTCCCAGAACAAGAGACCTGGACAGCAGCAATTCCCCAAGCAGCAAGTCCCTCCTCTGGCAAGCTCCTCCATTTTTATACCAAGCCTGACGTCATATGGTATTGAATATCCCTTTGGCTAGTTTGGGTCAGCTGTCCTGGCTGTCCCCCCTCCCAGCTTCCAGTGAAAATTAACTCTATCCCAGCCGAACCAGCACAGAAAAAAACCCAAAATGCAGCTAAAAAATAAGTTCATCACGACAACAGAACTTTAACAGAAAAGCAACAACCTGATCCAGAGAAGAGAAACCTGAAGGAGATTGGATGCCTCATCTGAACCAAACTGAGATGATAAAGGCTGAAGCCAAGTATTATGCAAAGAAGAATGGACATTTTGGTAACTGTTTTACATCTATCTAAGCTGCTGTTATTTCTTCAACAGGAGTACACAGACATCAGCTCTCACCTGAAAAAACTTACCTTATACACTAGCATAGATATTACTGCATTTGATCTGCAATTACACTTAAATAAATGCAAATTACTTTATGAACACTGCTAATCAAGTATCCATCATACTCTAGTGGAGTGGAGCATCTCACTTATGAGGAAAGGCAGAGGGAGCTGGGTCTCTTTAGCTTGGAGAAGAGGAGACTAAGGGGTGACCTCATTAATGTTTATAAAGATGTAAAGGGTGAATGTCACGAGGATGGAGCCAGGCTCTTCTTGGTGACAAGCAATGATAAGACAAGGGGCAATGGGTTCAAACTGGAACATAGGAGGTTCCACTTAAATATGAGAAGAAACTTCTTCACAGTGAGGGTGACAGAGCACTGGAACAGGCTGCCCAGGGAGGTTGTGGAGTCTCCTTCTCTGGAGACATTCAAAAGCCGCCTGGACACATTCCTGTGCGACCTCACCTAGGTGTTCCTGCTCTGGCAGGGGGATTGGACTAGATGATCTTTCGAGGTCCCTTCCAATACCTAACATCCTGTGATTCTATGAAACAGTTCACTTCAGCTCACCCAGAATTGGCAGAAAGTTAAGAGTACCTCCCACCCTCCAAAATAAAGGGAGTGGGAAGTTTCTCTCCCCAGGTTCTAGTTTTTAGGACATTTAATTTTACATAAAGCTTTTAAGTGTTTTACAAACACTGCTGCTCTTTCTTCAAGCATTTAAAGGAAATGAAGAATAGTGAACAGCCTTAACTGCTAGGCAATTTTTTTAATTTTATACCAACAAACAGAAAAGCACCTTTGATAGTGTGTGCTCTGCTTTCCAAAGATGAAAATACCCATCTAGGGACACAGCTCCCAGTTCCTATTAAAAAAAAAAAAAAGGTAAGAGTTAGCTTCTGTATTATAGATGTCCTTACAAACTCTCTACAAGGCAGGCTGCATACTCCAGACTGAACTCATCCATGATCCTGTACATGCTTATCAAGATAAATTTTCATTTTATATTGATCTTGACAGAACACAAAGGTGTTAGGTAGAATAAGAATTAGTGAAACAGTAAATAACAAAAAGAAACTTTCAAAAGTATAGATTTTGTTATTCAATCAAATAATGAATTATTAGACACTACGAGCTGGGGTTGGCAATTCTCTACAGCAGCTCCTGTACCGATTCTGACCCTGAAGTAAACATTTATTTCCAGGCACTACTATACTGAAAAGGCTACATGTAGTCTTCATCACAGAGGAGTAATTAACAGTTATAGTGAAAAATAAAGCCTGCAGGAACACCATGCTTCTGATGGCACACCCATCTTTGCTTCAGACCTTCTCTGTTGAGGGCTGAAAGAAAAGTAGTAGGAGGTGAATTGCTACTCCCACTTACCCCAGTACAATTCATCTCTAGCAATAACAAGAGATCAGCATGGGGGAGGTTAACATTTACTGTTTGTCAAACACCAACAAAATAACACGAAAGTAAGCACTGATGTGTCAGTCACCTAGCTTGCTGAGCAATCCAGTAACAATTCAGCCATCAAAACAGCAACCAGCTGAATGTTAGCTGGTCTTCACGAAAGGTGAAGAAAAGCAGCAAGAGCACTCAAGAGTGGGATTCAAGCTGCAGTAGGTGTTTTGGTGCTTTATCTGCTTCTCATAAACATTCCCCATCTGCCCCCCTTAGAGTGCAAGTCTAAAATCAAATCCATGGGAAAACTGTTCCTTCTGAAAATATATGATTTTTTAATTTTTCTACTGGACTTCTCCAAGCACTTGGGGAAGAAGTAGACACAGCAGATAAATATGACCATCTCATATGTGAAAGATGCAAAAGGATCAGGGAAAAAATATTAGGTTGCTTCTCCAGTATATTTGATTTAGATTACTTTTTTCTTTTTCTAATACATATGGACAGTCTTGCTTATCTTACTGACCTTGTTCTTATTGTCGAAAGCCAATGCTCGGACTTTGCAGTTGTCAGGATTGGTGTTCTCCTTGGGGATATCCTTCAGAGCTCTGTGTGTTATGTGGGCATAGACAGGAACTTGAGAGAGATTATGCCTGACATTGCTTTTGGACAACACATCCTCTGTGACTTCCCAGAGACCCATCGAACCATCCCGGGAACCTGAATAAATAGTCCATAACAGCATTTCACATATACATAATTCCCCTTTTTAAAAAAGAAAGTGCAATAAACAATAGGGTCTAAAAGAAAGAAAGGATACTATTACTATTAATTTACTTTAACTGAACACACTATTGGTGCCTATATATTAATTATTAACAAAATCATTATTTTACTAAGCTATAAAGTTAATGACATAAACTCATTGTCAACTGGTTTGTCTACAGTTTCCAAGTACCTCATCTGTTTTCAAACTTATTAGGATGCATCAAAAACCACAACCTTGTACAACAATCACCATTAGAGATTCACATGTAGAATAAACTCAGAGGTGACTGAATAGCCTATGAGTTCAGCCTGGCTTACCAAGACTGAGATTGACAGAGTCTGTTAAGCCAATACAAAAACCTCCAAGGAAACTCCATTGGGTTTACATCAATTTTGGATCATTTGGTTTCTGCCAGTATGCTTATGGATATGTACACACACATTTGTCAACCGAACAGAAACAGCTATTTCAAACCACAATTTGTAGGAATTTGTATCAAACCTATTTTTTAAATTATTTTTTTAAACGCACAGGAACTGAGGCTGAACAAGCAAGGACTCGTTTTATTTTTCTACTGAATTTGAAGATATTAATCCAAAATATGAATCAATAAGCATAACAATGCTGGATAAAGAAAGCTGAATGTCTTTGGTTCAAAGATCAACACAGGATTAATCCAAGCTCCTATTACCCATCCCTTCTGGTGTTTGGGCAACTCACTTCCATCTAAGGCAGCTCTGATAAATTTGACATGTAGCTCAATTTCTTCCCTATGCAATGTGTTGTGGGTGGTGTTTTGTTTTTTTTTGTTCGGTTGGTTTGGTTTTGTTTTGTTTTTAATGCAGATATTTGGGTTGGAGAGTTGCAAGGATCAATTTTTATATTAAACTCCAAATCAAACTCCAGAATTAGCTTTTCTTTATTTGTTTGTTTTTCTTTTTTTTTTTAAAAAAACCAATTCAAGTATTTGATTTTTATATGAGACTCTTAAGATTTTCTGTCACCTGCAGTTTGACACCTCCCTGTATGGAATACTACACCCTGTCAGCACAAAAAGACAGTGAATGACTACATTAATGCAACAGCATATTAGTATTGTTGCCTTTACTTAAGTAATACTTAATGAAGTCACACTGATCATTCAACTATTTACTAAGAAGTCAGTAACTGACCTTTTCTATTACAGTCTTCTGTATTAACTGCCATAGTATGTGTACATATATATACACACACACGTGACTTTACTGATAGTTTGATAAAACAAACTGAGTTTTCATTAATGAGTCTTTAATAGGATTTCAGGAAACCAATACTGCTCTGCTGTATTCCAAAGTTAAAAACTGATAATCAACACCCCTCTTGATATTCTTATTGTGTAGAATCCTTCCCTTTAATGCACTGTGTTTAGATAATATCCTCTCATGACAACACCTACTGTAGAGACAGTAACATTCCCTCTAATACCAGAAAAAAAATCAAATCTAGACCAGGGCCCTACAAATAGTACTGTGCTTTGCTTTATTTTAAGACCAAGAATAGTTTAAATAGGTAAAGTAGTTCAAAGTGGTTTCAAATGCCTTGAAAAAAAAAGGTGCTTCCCTAAGACCTATCAAGTGCTGTACATCAGTATAAAATTGTAGGGAGAAAAAAAAAAAGACTTTACCAGAAACAGCCATAGTATCATTGATCCATGCAATTGAAAATATCCAGTCCTTATGCCCATCCTAAAAGAAAAAGAGAGATTTTCTGTGCCATTATATTCTAGAGTGTCTCAAAGCAGACAAGTATTCTTCACTTTTATTTTTTTTAATTAGTACAAACTCAGAAAGACAGACCTATGTTAAAAACATTCAGATAAGATTCCAATATCAAGCTGGAGCAGTTTAAGTACCTAATAGTAATTTTAACTTCTTTTTTTTTTTTTTAATTTTGAAGTGTATAATTAATAGAGAGCAATTAGAGATTGAAAACCAGGTCTCTGACCAAGGACAAATTGATCTCATTTCTACAGACTTAGATTTTTCCATTCTGAGAGCACCATTCTTTACTTCTGTAAAGTAGCTACATACTTTTATTTCCTCAAATGCACATCTCTACTATAAAAAGTAAATAAAACATTATGTTTACAATTTATGACCTGCAGATTAATTTTTCAAGACTATTAATTCAAGAATCTTTTCTTTAGCAGGTGAGAAACCTGTGGAGAAAAAAGACCTTAAGGCTCTAGTTCTGTATGAAAAGCTGCAGAGTCACAGTAGCACACAAATGAATAACAAGTCATAGAAATCTTAAGAGTCAAGCCTTTCTGCAGACGGTTATCTGCTACTGCAGAAACTCTGACCCGACTGACCTCTGCTGTTGCAGTTAACATCTATGTGAAGTCCTGAATCAGAAAGGAGAAATGAGAGAGAAGTGCTTCCAGGACATCACTATACTCATTTCAGCCTTTTTATTCTTAGGACTGGCTATTTTAAAAAGGCCTCATGATTTTTCAGGAATATAAGCAGTACCAGAGTGTATCAAACTGCCATAAGCCACTGAGTTAGAACTAATCCTCAAAGCCAAGTTCCACTTCTGGAATAATACGTACATAAGCTGCACTGAAGAAGGGGAAAATTTGAACAACTTTTATCATCTTTTCAATTTCTCAAAAGAACTTTTTCACTAAAACTAGTTTCAGAGGTCATCATCACAATTAGACTTTAACAGTTAAGATTTTGTTACATTCTCAATGCTTAAAAGTAATCTGAAGTAAATCTGAATGGTGAGGAAGAAGAAATCTGACTCAGAACCCTGAGAATCATTTCACATGTCACTGTCAAAAAAGACAACTCAATCAGGAATGTTTTCAAGCTTTCAAAAATTCACTCTCCACTACAAGACTCCCAGATCTTAACCTTGATCTGACCTTACGCACTTCAAAGTAGTAAATCTTGTGACAAAATAAACTTTCCCCAAATACTCCCACTTACATCTCCCACACAGACAGGATCGAGTGTAGGTAGACGATAAACTGCAAGACTGTTCGGGTTGTCTCCACCTGTGGCCAGAAGGGTCCTCGAGGGGTTGAGCTCAATGGCATGGATACCACATCCCTGCTGATTCACCATGCCAGATTCACGATCTTTCAGAATAGGAATCTTGGTAATTTGACCAGTCTGGACATCTACTACAAATAACTGGAGAAAAAGAGCAGGAGATGTGTTATTATCAAATAGATAAGTGTTGTGGTTTAGCCCCAGCAGGTAACTAAGTACCATGTGGCTGCTCACTTGCTCATCCCTCCCCTGGTGGAATGGGGATGAGAATCAGGAAAAAAAAAGATAAAACTCATGAGTTGGGATAAAAACAGTTTAACAAGACAACGAAGGAAGAGATAAACAACAACAATAATAACAATAAAAGAATACACAAAGCGAGGGATACACAATGCTGTTGCTCACCACCTGGCAATGCCTAGCCTGCTCACAAGCAGCAATTCCCTCCCCCAACCAGTTCCCCCAGTTTATATACTGAGTATGATGTCATATGGTGTAGAATATCCCTTTGGCTAGTTTGAATCAGCTGCCCTGACTGCGCCCCCTCCCAGCTTCCTGTGAAAATTAACTCTATCCCAGCTGAACCCAGGACATCATCCATCCCTTATTCTATACCATCTATATCACACCCAGATCTTACACTTTCAAACTGATCATCTCCACTTTTCCTACCCTTTATATATATATATACACATACACACAGATACACACAGACAGATATCATTCCCTTAGTCTATGGGCCATCCCTCTAAAATGTCCACTGAGTTAATTTAATCCATGACTTTGGACTCCATCTCTCCTAACAGTCTTTCAGGGCAGGAGAAATGGTATGTGGTGTTGAATTGTTGCATGATGCATCCAGAGTCTGTGGCTGGTCTATCTGGTGTGGTCCATGCCCACAGTTTGCAGGTTGAAGATGTTGATCTTGAGGAAGTTGCTGAAGCCAGTTATGATTCCATCACTGCTGCACTTTGCTCAGTTTAAAAGTTCATTCTTCATTAATTTGGGTGATTCTCACTATAATACCATTCATATGGCATATAGCACTACAGTAGTGATGACGCACTGGCAGGGTTATTTAGCAATTAGCATCATACAGTTTAATTCATTGTCAATTCTCACCCAAAACCAAATCCCATTGAGGTACACATCAGATTTCCCCATCCTTCCGCATCACCAATCAAGTGTACCCAGGTCCTTGAGCAAAAGCAAACCTGTGAGTGGGTCTGCCTTTGCCTGAGGCAGAACTAACCTGTACTGTCTTCCCATACATATTCTTCATGTGCATTAGAAGGACTTTATCCCCTCCAAAGTATGTGGAAGTTTTGATTGGGCAGGGCCAGCCTGTGACAACCTTGAAGCACTCCCCCCATGCTTAGCAGAACAAAGACCTTGTTATACCTTAAACGTCTGTTTTTTGTTACTTTGGGAGGAAGAGACAGATGACACCTCATCTTATCTTTCCCGAAGTTTTATGGTCATGGAGGCAGACACCTTGGAAGAGAAGGACAATTAACAGTGTTGCTGTGAAAGGCCTCATGGCCTAATTGGGATGATAGAGATGAACCATCTGTCAGACAACCAACTACCAGAAGAAATCATGAACCAACAGCTATCCCTGACAAGCAAGACAACTCCTGGTCAATACTGTGAACTTTCCCCTACTTTGAAGACCCCAGACCCATTTCCAGAAGAGTCTTCCTAATTAGCATGAAGAGCGAGCAGAGGGAGGAGATGAATCGCCTTCTCCTATCTCGCATGTAAATGAACTGGGTTATAAAACAACCTCACATACGATACAAGTTGGTGGCGTGTAAATCTTCAACGCGTCCCCCCCTCCAGAGGTTGTCACGGGACCGATGTACCTGTGGAGTGGTGATATCTTTGTCTCTGTCTCTCTCTCTCTCTCCCTTTCTCTTTCTGATATCTTAGTTGTCCTCTTCTCTCTCTCTTTTCCTTTTTCTTAAACATTCTTTATAAGTAATACCATTGTAAGTTCTGCTGCTAAAGTCTTGTTAAGTTTTGCATTACAGTTACTAATTGTTGCCAATCCACCGTTTTTAGAAGGGTTTTTGCTGTCAATGTATTGATAAGTTTTGTGGTACTATAACATACTTTTGCCAAGTCACTGATTGCTGTAATTTGTATACCACCATGTGTTTTTAGTAAATTCATAATTGGACCCCGGGAGTGATTGTCTGTCATTCACTTTGCATTGCTGCGCAGAATTACCCGGAGCTAACTCACGCCTGATCTCATCTGTTGAGTCAGGGCGCGTGTCGCGTTCAGAGTTAACTCATCCCTCATCCCATCTGTTGGGACGGGACACAGCTGCATTAGCCTTGGTGGGTTTGTGGGAGTATAATATATTCAATCAGCCAGTCTTCCCAACATTTATATTTTAGCCATCGCCCCCCATACCCTACAGGCTTTAACCATTTGGCTTGGCTGATTGCAGCGCATGTCTCACATTCATGGATAACCTGTGCAATAGCATCCACGATTGAGTCTACTCCACGATCATGAGCCCATCTATATGTTACATCTCTTCCTTGATGGCCTGAGGTATCATGGGTCCACTAAGCTAGAAATAGCTTGCCTTTATGTTACCAGTCTAAATCTACCTGAGCCACTTTAATCTTAGCAGCCTGATCGACCTGCTGGTGCCCAAATTTTAGGCACGAGTATCTATGTTGCATACTTTTACAGGCAGGCTCTCTAACCGGGGAGCAGTATCTTGCCACAATGTGGCAGCCCAGATAGGTTTGCCTCTGCACTGCCAGTTGCTCCTCTTTCATTGCTGTAACCACTCCCACAGGGCATTTCCCACCATCCATGAGTCAGGTTTTCACCTCTGCAAACTGACTCGATTCACCTTGTCCCTCAGTGGCTTCTGCAGTTCAACATGTAGGACTAGACACAGCAGCTTTCTACTTCTGATGTTTTCCTACAAGATGGCAGGATCCATCAGTAAACACGGCATACCACTTCTCATTCTCTGGTAGTTTATGATATGGTGGGGCCTCTTCAGCATGTCACCTCCTCCTCTGGCAATATTCTGAAATCTTTGCTTTCTGGCCAGTCCATGATCACTTCCATGATCCCTGGGCGACTGGGGTTTCCTATACGAGCCTGTAGTGTGATCAGTGCAAACCACTTATTCCATGTAGTATCAGCTGCATGATGCATAGATGGGACCTTCCCTTTGAACATCCAGCCCAGCACCAGCAAAGTGCCAAGAGAACCTGTGTTTCAGCACCAACACTTCTGAAGCAGCTTGAACCTCTTAATATGCTACCAATATCTTTTTTCAGTTGCAGTATAGCGGGCCTCAGATGCTTTGTGTATAGGAATAGCACAAGAATGGCGAGGAGAACTGTAAATATGCTCAAGTGACTGCAGCTGGGGTACAGAAAAACACACAAATCACAAGTAGAACCTCTGTGTTTAGATAACAGGCCTGTGAAAAAAGGCGTAAAGGCACCTTATCATATATCCTTGGGATTTCTGCAGGCAAAGATCCAAACAGTGTGGTAAACTGCGCCTGCGTGAATCCCTATATACAGACTGAAATGAACAGGCTCACTGTTCTTCAACCAGGGCTGAATTCTGTAGCACCTGTGTCTCCGCTTGTGTGACCTCTGCCCAGGAGCTTAAGTGCTGTTTTGGAGATCCCCTGGTAGCGAGGTAACAAAAATAAATTTGCTCTTTGTGTCACATCTGTGGCCTCTGGTTGTTCCTGCAACCTGCCTGTGTTGGCTCACACATTTGTTGTGGTCAGCAGTTGCTACAAACAGCCATGCCATGGTTTGCAAAAAAGTGGGGGACCGGGGAGGCCGTGCTGGTGACTCTTTGTATTCCAGCACGGCCCAGTATGGAGCCCTGGAACCCCATGGCCACTTTCCTGGCTAAACTGACTCTGCACGAGGCATGGCCTGAGATGGGTGAGGGGGCAGTGATTACCCCCCAGGCAACTGAAATGGCTATGCGCATGGTGCCATGCAAAGTGGCATAGGATTCTTCTTGCAAGTTAGTGGAGAGATTACGATGGTTCTTAGTTACCACTCTTAGAGCTCTTGACCATGAAGTTGTTGCATTACAGAGTAAAATAAGAGAAATGGAAAAGGAGGTTAGGATTTTACAATATGCAGAGGTGATCGCACAAGAAGTAACTACTGTTCAAGCAGAGCAGTGCTATGAGCTGCAAAATAATGTAGAGCAGATGGTAGCGTGTATTGCTAATAAACAAAGGGATAAATATGGAAAGAGTAAGTTTTTGAATTCTCAGGAGAAACTGATTCCTCAAATTGTGCCATTGTTTAATGTGGCATAGCGGGTAATTAGACCTTCTGTTTCAGTACATATCAATCAACGGGAAGTTAAAGCAAAAGACAGCTCTTCCACAGACCCTCAGAAAAGCATGGCATCTCTTGCACTGTTGTTCCATATGAATTCACTGCATTAATATTAGACACCTGTAGTTTGGCAGATATCCTCATGTCATATCCCACTTTGTTCATTAAAGACACCACACTTGTTAAAAGCACATACTATTTGAGCTGGTTAAGGATTTAAGGTTCTTAACTGATAACGGACATCTCTATTCCTCTTTTAAGATCCTGACCGTGTATTTGGGACATAAGGTAATTTGTCATGCATTTCACCCAGAAATAAAGGAAAACCCTATAAGGCTGAAGAAATGCAGTTCACTAATGCACCAGTTTTTCAATCACTGAATCACCAGCCATACAAGTTTCCAAAGAAGTTGAAGCTTATACACCATAAAACGCTCTAGAAATACAAATTTCACAGGCAAGAGCATAAGAAAACTGAAAATTACTTACAGACAGCCTCATGGTCAAGGCAGATCAGTGCAAGTTTTTCTTTTCCTTTGGCTAGAGACTGACGTGCCAAACAAGAGTATAGAAGACCTACCTATTCTAAATTCATATGTAACTATTGCAGCAAATGGATGACCTTTTCAAAATTGACTCTTTCTAAAAAGAAAGTCCTGTCACAAGAGAAAAGCATCTGCAACCAACATCTAAAGGCTGGCCTGACTTCCAACGTCAGCAAACAAGGGGATAGCCCAGGTTCTGTTGACTGTGAGAGCAGATGTGGGTTTTTTAGAGAGTAGTTCCTACTAGTGACTGTTATCTAAGTTATTCAAAGATCATCTAAACAGAAAAGCAGAAGCAAACAAACAAAAAAAGAGTTTACATATTTTCTTATTTCTCAAGATCAGCTTCACTAACCTAGAAGCTACAGTATCACCAAGAAAAGGGTGATAAACTAGAAGGACCATCTCCCCCCGTCTTGAGACACAATAGAAACCAGACAGAAATCTGCATGATAAACCATAGCAGAAAATATAAATATGCTGTGCTACTCCTACATTCTAGGAAAAAAGAAAATATGATCCAGTACTCGTACCTCTAGTGAGGGATATAATAATCTCACAATGCAGTAATGAAACAAGTTCTAAATTTGAAGAGCAGAGCAACTGCTTTTAACTACTAATTTCCTATATCTAAAGTCTTGGATAACAATTATCTACCACTTCTGAAAGCTTAAAATAGTCAGATGGAAAGCATCTAGTAATTATTAACAAATTTAGCTACTTCAGTTTAATTAGCACAAGACTTCTTGTGGATGGGTTTCTATTAGATGGAGATTTGTTATTGAACTAGCAAGGCCCAAAGGAATTTCAAGGCCACTTTGGAAAGCTGAAAACAGGATCTGCTGTGGAAGTAAAACAGTTCAGCAGCTACAAGGTAGCAACATGATGTAAATCAATAGACCTATCAGCAGCGAGACTCAGGCGTGTGGACAGCTCATGAACATAGATGATACCCAATCAGTGAATGCATGCTTAGAGCGTGGACATGTGATCAGGAAAAAACTGCATATATAAAGAGGCTTGTTTCTGTAATAAATGGCTTTGCGTGATTCACATTGAATCGGAATGCTGAGCCCTTTATTCGGTCCAACAAACGGTGACCCCGATGTGATACTCTGAATGGCATCTCACTACGATTGGGGAAAAGTCTGGAGCGGCCCAGCCAGAGGTAGATCAGCTGGACTGAAGACCGGACGGAGGCATACAGACACCCCGGGGATAAATTCGTCGACGGATCACCGGAAAAGGTGAGCGGGTGGGGGCAGGAGGAGGGAAGAGTGAAGTTATGGGGCAAAACATAACCTCTGAAGAACAAGCCATAGTTAAGATCCTCCTGCATATTCTCTCTGAGAGTAATACTGGTTGAAGGAACTGGATTATGTACTGCTGTGTGGATGGGTTTCTATTAGATGGAGATTTGTTATGGAACCAGCCAGGCCCAAAGGAATCTCAAGGCCACTTGAAAAGCTGAAAACAGGACCTGCCGTGGGAGTGAGGCATTTCTACAATAACGGGGCCTCAACAAGACATAAATCAATGCACCTATCAGCAGTGAGATTCCAGTGCGTGGACAGCTCGTGAACATAAAAGATATCCAATTAGTGAATGCATGCCTGGAGCGTGGATGTGTGATGAGGGAACAGTTGCATATATAAGGAGACTTGTTTCTGTAATAAATGGCTTTGTGTGATTCACACTGAATCGGAATGCTGAGTCCTTTATCGTTCCAACACTGTGTTCACACCACAAAAGAGTCTTGGAATCCCGAGGAATAGGATGGAAATATTCAGGCTCCGATACTGAGTTTGAATGTGATCCTGACTTAAATGGAAGGGAGGAGGTGGGAGCACAATCCCCCATACAAATAATGTGGCAGCAGGAACAAGCAGATGGGGGGGGGGGAAATCACATGTCCTTACGCTCCAAAAGAGTTAAGGGAATTTTTAGAGATCTCTCAGCAGAAGAACGGGGAAGGAATACTGGCATGGATTTTGTGAGCTTGATGTAGCAGAGCTGCATTGATCCCTTTCTAGCAGATGAAAAAGATTTATTAAGCCCTATAGCCAATGATTGTGGAGGGGTTTGGTTAGATGGAGATATGTTGTTGAATTAGTCAGGCCCAAAGGAATCTCAAGGCCACTTCGAGAAGCTGAGAACACAATCTGCTGTGAGAAAGAGGGGCGTTTCTTCATTAACAGGGCCTCAGCGTGGCGTGAGTCGTCGGACCTATCATCGGTGGGGCTCCAGCGTGTGGACTGCCCACGATACTCATTTAGCGAATCCATGCTTGGAGCGTGGACGCGTGATTAGAGAATAGTTGCGTATATAAGGAGGCTTGTTTCTGTAATAAATGGCTTTGCGTGATTCACATTGAATCGGAATGCTGAGTCCTTTATCGCTCCAACAAATTATGATCAGATACAACGAAGATAGGCTCCCTCGGAAACTGGTGTACAATGGAGATGGGTATTAATTTAGTGTGGCAGATGGGGATCACTTATGTGTTGATTATGGGATCCTACCTATCTGGACAGGGTAGCAGCAAAGAGAAGTATTAAAATGCAGCTTTTGAGAGGTGCGCCTGCCTCACTGAAACTATACCAGCAGTGAAAAACACTATGGGTAATGTAGGCGCTCGAGCAACTACTTTGAGGGAAACTGGGACTGTAATTTCAGAACCCTCTGTTTGGGTGGTGAATAAAGGAAAGCCGACAAAACAGATAGGAGTTATACCATGAGTGATGAGGAGACAAAAAAGGAATGATTTTGTACAAGCCAGAATCCCACAATTAGAAATAGGTGGGATCACACCATCAGAGACGGATTTGCTGATGGCAAAAGTTAATCCTTATGCAAAAAATCCAACTACCCGTAGCCCCACTGCCAACACTGTGCCCACCCCCCCATCCTTCCTGCCACCTCAATGCAAGACCAGTTTGCCTTTACCTGGCTTTTACAGGCCTGTCAGTCTGACCTCGGTGGCAGGGAAGGTCATGGAGCAGATCATCCTGAGTGCCATCACGTGGCACACAGAACACAAAGTGATCAGGCCCAGCCAGGATGGGTTTATGAAAGGCAGGTCCTGCTTGACCAACCTGATTTCCTCCTATGACAAGGTGACCCACTTAGTGGATGAGGGAAAGGCTGTGGATGTTGTGCACTTAGATTTCAGTAAAGCCTTTGTCACTGTATCCCACAGCATTCTACCGGAGAACCTGGCATCTCATGGCCTGGATGGCCGTACTCTTCGCTGGGTAAAGAACTGGCTGGATGGCTGGGCCCAAAGAGTTGTGGGGAATATAGCGGAAGATTGGCGAGGAGGTTGGTTAAATGTAAATACGCTCAAGTGACTTGCAGCTGTCTGTAGAAAAAGCACGTACATCACACTAATTGTTTTACTGACCTTGTGTGCTTGACAAGTAGAACCTCTCTGTTAGATAACATAGGCCTGTGAGAAACCTTATCATTGTGCCTGAGATTGCCGCGTTGTTGTGAGAAAGAGCAAGAGGCTGTGCCTGCTTGAAGCCTTGAAATACAGGTGAGCGCAGGCGGCCCACTAATCTTTTTACCAGGGCTGAACTGCTGCAGCGCATGAATCCCCGCTTGTGTTACCTCTGCATGGGAGCTTAGGTGCTACTTCGGAGATCCCCCAGTAGAGAGGTAACTAAAATAAAACTCGCTCTTTGCAAATGCATTTGTGGCCTCTGGCTCTTCTTGCAACGTGCCTGCACTTGCGCACACAGTGAACAGAGTCAAATGGAGTTGGTGGTTCCTAGGGACATGGTTTAGTACTAGAGTTAGGTTAGGTTCTGGTTAGACTCGATGATCTTCAGGGTCTCTTCCAACCGGAATGATTCTATGATTCTATGAAAGCAATATACTCTCTGAGAATTGCCTCAGGGATACAAACACAGTCCCTCCATTTGACATCAAATTACACTACCGAATATTTTAGGTTGGTGCAAAAGGAATTGCGGTTTTTGCATTGTTGAAATTTGCTGTTTGATATTGGAATATATTCTTAAATACATATGGTTATGTTATACATAATTTTCATGTGCTTTTCTCACTTTATGGTTGTTTGCTACTGACTTATTACTTGCTGTTTATTTTATATTTAGTTTGGACTATGGAAATTATGTTAGACAAAAAGCAAATATGAGTGATTTTCTTATTCGAGTTCAAAATGGGTCATAAAGCAGTGGAGACAACTCACAACATCAACAATGCATTTGGCCCAGGAACTGCTAATGAACGTACAGTGCAGTGCTGGTTCAAGTAGTTTCACAAAGGAGACGAGAGCCTTGAAGATGAGGAGCAAAGTGGCCGGCCATGGGAAGTTGACAACAACCAACAGAGAGCAATCATCGAAGTTGATCCTCTTACAACTACACAAGAAGTTGCCAAACAGTTGTTTGGCATTGGAAGCAAATTGGAAAGGTGGAAAAGCTCGATAAGTGGGTGCCTCATGAGCTGACTGAAAATAAAAAAAAACAGTATCACAGTATCACAGTATGTTTGGGATTGGAAGGGACCTCAAAAGATCATCCAATCCAATCCCCCTGCTGGAGCAGGAACGCCTAGGTGAGGTCGCACAGGAATGTGTCCAGGCGGGCTTTGAATGTCTCCAGGGAAGGAGACTCCACAACCTCCCTGGGTAGCCTGTTCCAGTGCTCTGTCACCCTCACTGAGAAGAAGTTCTTTCTCAAATTTCAGTGGAACCTCTTGTGTTCCAGCTTGATCCCATTGCCCCTTGTCCTATCATTGTTTGCCACTGAGAAGAGCCTGACTCCATCCTCGTGGCACTCACCCTTTATATATTTATAAACATTAATAAGGTCACCCCTCAGTCTCCTCTTCTCCAAACTAAAGAGCCCCAGCTCCCTCAGCCTTTCTTCATAAGGGAGGTGCTCCACTCCCTTAATCATCTTTGTTGCCCTACGCTGGACCCTCTCCAGCAGTACCCTGTCCTTCTTGAACTGAGGGGTCCAGAACTGGACACAATATTCCAGATGGGGTCTCACCAGGGCGGAGTAGAGGGGAAGGAGGACCTCCCTCGATCTACTGACCACCCCCCTTGTAATACACCCAAGGATGCCATTAGCCTTCCTGGTCACAAGAGCACAGTGCTGGCTCATGGTCATCCTGTTGTCCACCAGGACCCCCAGGTCCCTTTCCCCTACACTGCTCTCTAATAGGTCATTCCCCAACCTATACTGGAACCTGGGGTTGTTCCTGCCCAGATGCAGGACTCTACACTTTCCCTTGTTAAATTCCATCAGGTTATCCCCCGCCCAACTCTCCAGCCTGTCCAGGTCCCGCTGGATGGCAGCACAGCCTTCTGGCGTGTCAGCCACTCCTCCCAGCTTAGTGTCATCAGCAAACTTGCTGATAGTACACTCAATTCCCTCGTCTAAATCGTTAATGAATATATTGAATAATATTGGCCCCAGTACTGACCCCTGAGGCACTCCACTAGATACTGGCCTCCAACTGGACTCCGCACCATTGACCACCACTCTCTGGCTTCTCTCTTTAAGCCAGTTTGCAACCCACCTCACTACTCTATTGTCTAGACCACACCTCCTCAATTTAGCTGTGAGGATGCTGTGAGGGACTGTGTCAAAGGCTTTACTGAAGTCAAGGTAGACCACATCCACCGCTCTGCCATCATCCATCCACCTTGTTACATTCTCATAAAAGGCTATGAGGTTGGTCAAGCATGACTTACCCTTGGTAAAGCCATGCTGACTGCCCCTAATGACCCTCTTATCCCTGATATGCCTTGAGATGACACCAAGGATAAGCTGTTCCATTACTTTCCCAGGGACAGAGGTGAGGCTGACCGGTCTATAATTACCCGAGTCCTCCTTTTTGCCCTTTTTGAAGACTGGAGTGACATTTGCTTTCCTCCAATCCTCAGGCACCTCTCCCGTTTCCCAAGACTTGGCAAAAATGATGGAGAGCGGTCTAGCAATGACTTCAGCCAGCTCCCTCAGCACCCGCGGATGCATCCCATCTGGACCCATGGATTTATGGATGTCCAGACTATTTAATTGCTCCCTAACCCAGTCCTCATCGACTAAAGCAAACTCCTCCATTAACCTGGCTTCATCTGGGGTCTCAGGGGTACAGGGTTCCCCAGGACAGCCTCCAGCGGAGTAGACAGAGACAAAGAAGGCATTCAGCAATTCTGCCTTCTCTGTGTCTTCTGCCACCAGGGCACCCACCTCATTCATCAGTGGGCCTACATTGCCTCTGCTATTAGTTTTATCTGCTGTGTATTTGAAAAAGTTCTTCTTGCTGTCCTTGACCCCTCTCGCCAGCTGTAATTCTAAGGAGGCCTTGGCTACCCTAGCTGCCTTCCTGCATCCTCTAACAGCAGCCTTATATTCCTCCCAAGTGGCCAGTCCCTGCTTCCATGACCTGTAAACTCGCCTCTTCTGCTTGAGCATACCCAACAGATCCCTATTCAACCACGCAGGCCTTCTGGCTCCCTTCCTCGACTTCCTACGTGTGGGGATGCTCTGATCCTGAGCATGGAAGAAGCAATCTCTGAATGCAATCCAGCTCTCTTGGGCCCCTTTTCCTTCAAGCAGTCTTGCCCATGGGATTTCCCCCAGCAATTGCTTGAAAAGGCCGAAATTAGCCCTGCCAAAGTCCAGGGTTGCAATTCTACTTGCTATTCTGTTCCTGCCACACGAGATGCTGAACTCCACCATCTCGTGGTCACTGCAACCCAGGCAGCCCTCAACCTTTACTGCTTCGACCAGACCCTCTTTGTTAGTGAGGATGAGATCCAGCAGTGCACCTCTCCTGGTGGGCTCCTCCACCATCTGCATGAGGAAGTTATCATCAATGCACTGGAGGAACCTCCTGGACTGTGGCTGGCTGGCTGAATGGTCCTTCCAGCAAACATCAGGGAAGTTAAAATCACCCACAACAACCAGGGCCTGTGACTGTGAGGCCGCTCTCAGCTGCGCATAGAAGGCCTCATCAACTTCCTCAGTCTGATCTGGTGGCCTGTAATAGACACCTACAATAGTATCACCCCTGCCAGCCTGTCCCTTGATCCTGACCCATACACTCTCAACTCGTTCCTCATCCGCTCCTGGGCAGAATTTAGTACATTGCAGTTGCTCTCTCACATAGAGAGCAGCTCCACCACCACGCCTGGCTGGCCTGTCTTTCCTGAAAAGGGCGTAGCCATCCATGACCACATTCCAGTCATCCTTTTGAAGTGTCGTCTTCTCTTATACTACACAACAACAACAAACCATTTCTCAATTGGATTGTCATGTGCGACGAAAAGTGGATTGTACACAACAACTGGTGACAACCAGCTCAGTGCTTGGACCAAGAAGAACCTCCAAAGCACTTCCCAAAGCCAAACTTGCACCAAGAAAAGGTCATGGTCACTGTTTGGTGGTCTGCTGCCAGTCTGGATCCACTACAGCTTTCTGAATCCCGGCAAAACCATTCCATCTGAGAAGGATGCTCAGCAAATCAATGAGATGCACCGAAATTTGCAGCGCCTGCAGCCAGCATTGGTAAACAGAAAAGGCCCAGTTTTTCTCCATGACAACATCTGACTGCACATTGTGCAACCAACGCTTAAAAAGTTGCACGAATTGGGCTACGAAGTTTTGCCTCATCCGCCGTATTCACCTGACCTCTCGCATCTCAACAACTTTTTGAAGGGAAAACACTTCCACAACCAGAAGGATGCAGAATGCTTTTCAAGAGTCTGTAAAATCCTGAAGCACGGATTTTTATGCTACAGGAATAAACAAACTTGTTTCTTGTTGGCAAAACTCTGTCGATTGTAATGGTTCCTATTTTGATTAATAAATATGTGTTTGAGCCTAGTTATAATTATTTAAAATTCACGGTCTGAAACTGCAATTACTTTTGCATGAACCTAATAGCACTACGGTTGGATACTGTTACTGTTTGCCATTATATTGATGATCTGTTGATTATGGCAGTGTCACAAGAAGAAAATGAAGCAGCTGCCAAATTTGCGAGAAAATGCATTTACAGGACCAAGGCTGGGCAATTAATCTGACTACAACACAGGGCCCTAGTGCTACTGTAGTATTTTTAGGAATAGTTTGGCATGGACAGATTAGAGAAATGACAGATAAGGTACAGTAAACAGTCCAGTACCAGCTGCAGTAAAACAATTACATGCCATTTGTGGAGTTTTAGGGCATTGGAGAACTTTTATTCCTACAGGTTCTGTGGAGGAGGATTCCCCTTGTGAAGGGTTGATAGAAGAGCACAATAAAGTTGATTCAGTTGAGTCACAAAATAATAGGAAAGTAAATAATATGACCTCTGTCGAGCTGCATGCTCAAGCTCTAAATGTCCATCTAGCTTGTGGATGTCAGTCAGCTTATACTTGCATGCACATGGGACATTGCTCACAATCAAACCCCCTTGCTATTATATACTTATAAAACATGCACACATCATTGTGCTACTTGTACACAGTTACATTTAAAGGCACTACGTAGGCCATGGGGAAAAAATAAAACGGGGTCAGTGGGCCTTGAATATCTAACAGGTTGATTATATGGACCCCCTGCCCGCATCTAGGGGGTGGCAATATATATACACTGCTGTGGACACAGTATCAGGACTAACTACAGGGAAAATGGAATTATTCACACCAATGGGTTGTGAAGTGGGACTACAGCCTATTGATCTAGATGTAAAAATTAACATAATAACTCTTGAGAATGCTGTATGGCTTTGTACCCTGAATTCTTCCCTTATGTTACATCCTTGGCTAATATCAGATTCTTGAGTTCTTGTATTTCAGATATCTTCAGTGAACACCTGTGCTTTATCTAGAGGAGACAGCACTGGAACAATGTTACTGGTGTCACAGACCCAACATCCAATTGAAGTCCAATCTGAAAAAGTGCAGGCCATAACTTTCCAGTCTGTGTGGGCAATTTACCCACACCAGGTTGTTAAACCCAGAGTAATACTGGCTGAAGGAGCTGGAGCAACAGATTATGTACTGCTGGAAGGTAACAACACTCCTGTTTTCCTTCCCTGTCACAGGTTGGCTCATCGTGCTTTGTAATCTTGTATCACAAGCACATGCGCAGAACATATTTCTGCAAGATTAACATGTAAATACTTCTGGATTTGTTCAGCTTCTACTGTACCCAAATCATTTGCCTTTAATGTTTAGGAGAAATTAACAGCTGCACATCTCTTAACAATGTGTTTCATTAACAGCTAACCCAGTAGCTGTATTACAGAATTGTACTATGCTAAGGGATTTTGACATTAATGTTTCTTATTGTTTCTTCTTAGTAGGTAGTGGCTGTAAATGCTGCTTCAATTTTGAAGGCATGTGTTGCTTCAACCTAGATGATGAACTAGCCAGCATGGAAGACAACATTTCACATCTTTGGGACAAATGCAGCAAGTGAAATAATCTACTGTTAATGCTTGGCTGAATGACTCATTTAATTCCTTGACAAGATGAATGGGACACCTGATTTAAAGCATTATTCTAGAGATACATTTATTCATTTTTCTGTATGTGTTTATTGTGTGTCTCTGTAAATTGCTCTGTGATACACACCACAAGCCCAAATGAACAACTCTGACGTTGCTGGCCCCAGCAGAGGCAGTCTCCTGAGCGAGAGGGTGGAATGTGTGGGAATAGCACAAGAACGGCAAGGAGAAGAATTGTAAATATGCTCAAGTGACTGCAGCTGGGATACAGAAAAACACAAATCACAAGTAGAACCTGTGTTTAGATAACAGGCCTGTGAAGAGAGTTGTAAAGGCACCTTATCATACATCCTTGAGATTCCTGCAGGCAAAGATCAAACTAGTGTGGTAAACTGCACCTGCACGAATCCCTATATATAGGCCAAAATGAGCAGGCTCACTGATCTTCAACCAGGGCTGAATTCTGCAGTGCCTGCGTCTCCACTTGTGTGACCTCTGCCCAGGAGCTTAAGTGCTGTTTCGGAGATCCCCCTCACTACTGTGAGGTAACAAAAATAAATTTGCTCTTTGCATTGCATCTGTGGTCTCTGGTTGTCCTCAGATACATCTGAGAACTGAGTAGCAGTAAAAGAAGCCAGTGAGTTGACTAACTCTGAATTCACATTTTCAGAGTTAAGACCACACAGTCAGGTGCTCCACCTTGCTGTGAAACTCTGAAGCACTACTAGCTCATGGGCACACATTTTTATATCACTGAATTTGTTCACTGCCAAAATCACATTTTTCAGTTCTCATTTGTGTCTTGCTCTCCATATTTAACTTCAGGAGGCTGGCAGACAGTTAACACATGTGGACAGATAGTAAAGGATGGAAAAGGGAAAAACTTCTGCTACTAAAGGGCATCTCTACCACCCACAGCATACCTGGCAAAGAAACTACCAGACTCTGAAGACAGACATGGGTATCACATGCAATTGACAGAAAACCAAATACTCTTGAGACAAGAAACACCACCTGGCTATTTACTCACAAGCCACTGAAAGAAAGGTGAACAGTTATGTCAATTACAGGCATCAGAGTTTTGATAAGAAACCTGAAAATCGCTATGAAGCTTACCCGGTTCGTGTCTTTGATACCCTCCCTACTCCATCCCCTGCTGTGCCTTCAGCACCCCCGAGGGTTCAGCAGTCCGGGGCGGGGGGAGGAAAAATGCCGAGCGGGTGTCTTCCTACACTATTACCCAACCCTGATGAGAACAGCGAGTCCAAAGGATTGGAATCAGACAACTTGCCCAAAGAACCTGTGAAAGCTGAGAATGCTAAACTCGTAAACAAGTGTACTATCAGTACTTTTACCAATTTGTATCCGCCTTTATGGTCTTTTAACCCTCCAACTTCCATGAGAGAGCAGAAGGAGTCACTGGATAAGAACTGGACAAAAGAACTGTGTGACAAATTAGATCAGCTAATAGCGAGTGAATCCAACAGTCGGCAATGCGGTCATGCTGATCGTGACGGGAAAGGGGGTGCGCCTGGGAACTCGGGTTATACGCATAATTACGATGCTAGATAGTAGTGGCGAGAACATGCACTGTTCCGAACCCCCCTGTTACTAACGGTTCTCCAGCACCATTCAAGTCCCTGTTATCTGATATGACTCGGATGAGGATGGGGGTTTGCAACATTTTTTTTAAAAGTTAAAAGGAAAACAAGTATGTATGTGTGTTGCCTCGAGATCAGATAAAAACCATGAAAGACTCAAGCAAAATTAGACCTATGCAATGTAATAGCTATAGATCATTTAGGACGGAACGATGGGGACTCGTTGAAAAGTGCCGATTGGGCTCCGGCGCGCGCTGACCTGTTTTGTCAGGGACACCCAGCGGCATCTCCACCTGGCTAGGCAGTAAGCGGTTCAAAGGTGCAATGCAAAAATCGAGATACTGTCTTGAAGAAGTGTAATTGTGATCTGTTCGCATATTTGAACTCTGTGTTTGGTTTTCATAGCTGAGCTCAGTATTTTAGTTTACGTATATATATATATTTGGTACCAAAAGAATTTTGTTTGGGGAGATGATTACAAAATGGGAACCAGTTCCACTGCTAAAATTCCACCTTGCTCCCCCTTCGGATGCATCCTTACACATTAGAGTAATGGCTTATATTGTTATCTAATAATTTTGAGACCAGAAGAGAACTGAAGTTGTTAAACTCTGATTCGCACTGAATTTACGTGTTTGTTGGAGGTATGGGAAAGAAAACTAAATGCTATGATAGATGTGAACTTGGAGGAGGTTGTATTTAGAAGTTGCTAGAATATAACCTGATTTGGATCTAGAAAAATGGAATAATGGATTGATGTTTATTATACTGTTTTTTGACATCTGCAAATTGTAAAAGGTAAATGGGGCTGAGGAACGTAACAACTGTTGAGCTAATTGGAATTGCGTATAAAATGTATTATGTTTGGAATGAAATGGGCAAACAAAAAAGCAAAACATCCCAGGTCTGTGCTTGAACATAAATTTCAGGCCTATGTCGAGCTGCAAGATAAACTCAGCTCATTGTAACTGAGGAGTTTGCCAGAGCCTCCCACTTCGTACCAGCGATTACGCCAGCTGCGTGGCCTTGGCTACATCTGAACTGCAGCAAGAAGAGAAAGAAAAAAGAAAGGAAAAATCTGGCTGCTCGCTTTTAAAGCAGTAAAAGGGGGGTTTTCTCCCCCCCAGCAATGTTGTAATACTGAATGGAGCAGTCTGAGGGTGAAATTTAAAGGCATCTCTAGCAGATGTGTAGTTCTAATTAAACTGGGACATTAAACCAAAAATTTGTTAATAGACTTATTCTGTGGTAACTAGTTGTAAAAGACTTCTTAGTAAATTCACCGTGATAGTTTTTGAGATCCTGGGAAACAAAGACGGACAGACGGACCGACCGTTTTTTGAGACCAAAGGAATGCCAAATTTGGAACAAAGTTTTAATATATGAATTCTTGTATTTGCCAGAAAGCCCTATACCTCTCTTGGGTCAGAATTTGTTAAGTAAATTGTAAGCTCAAATAATGTTTTCTGAGAATTCTGTTTAGTTGCATGTCCCACAAGAAGCTGCTTGGATGGTGCAGATCTGCTTGCTGCAAGTGAGGAATCTCCAAGGAAATTTCAAATGCTGTATTTCCATTAGTATTAACAGCCAATGTTTCGATAAAGCAAATACTACACTGATAGAACTGAAACAGGACTTGATCCGGTAAGGGAAAGCAATATCCAATAAATATGACAGCCAAAATGGAGTTAGAAACTTCAATGAATAAATTTATGACAACCTTACAGGCTGACTGCATTCGACTGGACTTGCAGATTTGTCTGTTTATAGCTACAACATAGAAACAACCTGTGGCTATTGTGGGACAGTACGATGAGATTGCTAACAGACTGATATACCAATTGTTACTCTGATCAAGAAATGCAGGGAATTAATTTAAGTCTTAATAGGCCATGACCCTTTTGTCATATATGTACCATTTGTGGAATTTAATTCTGATTTTTTTTTTTTTATTTGTATTCTATGTCCTTGTAAATTGCTCTAGCTGGTTTTCTTAACAGCACAGCTTTTGGCATGCATAAATTTAAATTGCTGCAGAACCTGCAAGTCTTTAACATCAGGTCACAGACCATACTTGTATCTGGTCTGATCCTACATGCTTGCACAGTTTTTGTTGATGGTTCTGGGAAGTCTCATAAAGCTGTAGTGCTCTGGCATGAAGATAACAATTGGCATCATTCTGTAAAAATTATTGAAGGTTCAACCCAATTAGCAGAACTTGGCGCAGCTTTAAATTACTTAGAGCTTTTTAAGGAGGAACCTCTAAATTTGATTTGTGATTCTGAGTACGCAGTCAAGGTCCAACGCACGTATCTGATTCCAAACAAAAAGGGGGAAGTGACTGCACTACTCCACATGACAGACTGAGCAAAGCATTATATGTTTTCAACTTTTCACACCTCTCACAAGGGTTTGATATTCCACCTATGATTCGCCATGGAACAAGTTTAAAAGGCCATCTGACAGACCTTAGGGAAAATCAGTGTCAGGTCAAAGTGCGCAGTGGTGTTACAGGTGAATGGGAAGGTCCTTTCCAATTAATAACTTGGGGAAAGGGTTATGCTTGTGTCATTACAGGCCAAGGATTGAAGTGGATTCCCACAAAATGGGTCAAGCCATGGCTGAATAAAGACAACAAAGATTCAATGGATGCAGCTGGACAGGAGGGAGATAAGTTGTGAGGACTGTTTCAGATGTAAACCATGGATCCTAATTCAGTGTTATAGATGCTCACAGACCTGGTGGTCTAGAAGCCTATTAGCAAGCAGGTGCTGTACCTTCTATGGAGAATGGCAGTGAGACTCCAGCGTGTGGACAGCTCGTAAACATAGATAATATCCATGCATGCTTGGAGCGTGGACACGTGATCAGAGAATAGTTGCATATATAAGGAGGCTTGTTTTTGTAATAAATGGCTCTAGCGTGATTCACATTGAATCGGAGTGCAGTGTCCTTTTATTTGCTCCAACAATTAGAAATCATTTTCCCCACAGAGAGTCCATATTCACAGATGGAAGAGAAACTTCAACACCAAAGATGGGATCTGGGTCCCCCAGAGTCCTGGGCTAGAGTACCATGACTCTGAGAATGATAAACTCCCATTCAACCCTGAACTTGTGTGGTATTTGCTGCTCCAGCTAGATCCCTATAAGTCGATGGGGCCTGATGGGATTCATCCGAGGGTACTTAAAGAGCTGGCTGATGTCATAGGAAGATCTCTCTCCGTGATTTTTCAGTGCTCCAGGGAATCTGGAGAAGTCCCAGATGACTGGAAGCTGGTAAACGTTGTCCCAATCTACAAGAAGGGCAACAGGGATGGCTCTGGCAACTACAGGCCTGTCAGCCTCACTTCTGTGCCTGGAACAATTATGGAGAAGATTGTTCTGGGAGTTATCAAAAAACATCTGAATGACAACACAGTCATTAGTCCCAGCCGGCATGGGTTCTTGAGGGGAATGTACTGCTTAACAAACTTAATTTCGTTCTATGACAAGGTTACCCACCTAGTTCATCAAGGGAAGTCTGATGACGTGATCTTTTTGGATTTCAGTAAAGCCTTTGATATTGTCTCTCACAGTCTCCTCCTGGACAAGATGGCCAGCATACAGTTGGATAAACACATAATGCAGTGAGTGAGCAATTGGCTGATGGGCCGGGCTCAAAGAGTTACAGTAAATGGGGTTATATCAGGCTGGCAACCAGTCACTAACAGGGTTCCAGAGGGATCTATCTTAGGGCCAGTGCTCTTTAATGTTTTCATAAATTACTTGGATGCAGGACTTGAAGGAATACTAAGTAAGTTCACTGATGACACAAAATTGGGAAGAGCTGTTGACACTCTCGAGGGCAGAAAGGCCCTGCAGAGCGATCTGGACAAACTGGAGAACTGGGCAATCACCAACCGCATGAAGTTTAACAAGGGCAAGTGCCAGATTTTGCACCTGGGACATGGCAACCCTGGCTGTACATACAGACTTGGGAACGAGAGGCTGGAGAGCAGCTCCGTGGAGAGGGATCTGGGGGTTCTGGTCAATGGCAAGTTGAACATGAGCCAACAGTGTGCCCTGGTAGCCAAGAGGGCAACCGTGTTCTGGGTGCATCCAGCACAGCATTGCCAGCCAGGTGAGAGAGGTGATTCTCCCGCTCTGCTCTGGTGCCGTCTCACCTGGAGCACTGTGTGCAGGTCTGGGTGCCACAGGATAAAAAGGATATAAAGCTACTAGAGAGTGTCCAGAAGAGGGCTACAAAGTTGGTAAAGGGTTTTGAGAGGAAGCCACCTGAGGAGTGGCTAAAGTCACTGAGTTTGTTCAGCCTGGAGAAGAGACCTCATCACTGTCTACAGCTTCCTCACAAGGGGAGGAGGAGGGGCAGGCGCTGATCTCTTCTCTCTGGCAACCAGTGACAGAACCTGAGGGAATGGCAGGAAGATGTGCCAGGGGAGGTTTAGGTTGGACATTAGGAAAAGGTTCTTCACCCAGAGGGTGCTGGAGCACTGGAACAGGCTCCCCAGGGAGGTGTCACAGCCCCAAACCTGACAGTGTTCAAGAAGTGATTGGACAATGCCCTCAGACACATGGTGTGAATTGTGGGGTTGTCATATGCAGGGACACAAGTTGGACTTGCTGATTCTTGTGGGTCCCTTCCAACTCAGGACATTCTATGATTCTATGAAGTGTGCATTGTATTCTCACTGATACAACCCCAGGTCTACAAGACTAGGTTATAATTCTATGAGATGCACAGAACAGACATGGGATCTCTTAAACAAATTAAAAGTCTCTAAGAAGAAACAAGAGCTGGTGGTTTACAGCAGGGCATCCAAGGCAACATATCAATCTACCAAAGAGAGGAAACATATCAGCTAGCATTCAGGAAGCAACCCATTTGCATCTTGGAAAAGCCACCTGAGAAACCAGAAGAGAGCATTTGGTAAGGAAGTTTTAAAATTTTTAAAATAGAAATATACCTAACAGGCCTGCCTGGAGAGGTTAAAAAAAAAAAAAAAAAGCAAACAAAAATATTAAATTCCAGACAATTATATTCTCAAGCAACTGGAAACTAATAATCTTCTTGTATTTAGGGAATGATTTGATTTACAGCTTTTGTAATTTTTCATCCTTAATTTCACAATTAGTAAAAGAATTATGTCCTGAACACATACACGGAACTAAGGGAACAAAAGAAGCTACAAAATTATTATTGGAACTTCCTTTTAGAAGCTGCTTTATTCTTTGTAATTTCCTGAAATAGTAATTAAAATAACCCCACAAAACAAAAAAAAAAAAAAAAAAACCAAAAAAACCCAAAAAAAACACAACAAAAAACCATGACAAAACACAAAAAAACCCTACAACAACACACACACAACTTCAGCATTCTCCCGTTCAGTGTTTTTGTTTGCCATAAACTTGTCTCCTATATACATTTCAAAGTTTCTCTAGGAAGCTTGAACAGAAGACACTGAAAATAGACAGTAGTTTCTTTCAAGACTTCATGGTATCAGCCTTTGGTAATTTAGATGCCATGATGATACACCTTAAATATCCGCACCTCTCAGAGCTTTACCTACTCATTCATCTGAATTTGTAAAACATTAAGAGGCCCACTGCATACAAGATCAAGGAGATTCTTGCAAATATGAATCCTGCCTCAGAAAAGCCCAGGTGATTGTGTTTAAATTTTTTAGACACTTGAATGCTTGTATACGTTCCATAATTCTAAATCTATCAGAAAAAGGCATGCATCTTTAAGAAACCCAAATATTTGATTTACAGCTGGTCAACAGCTGGTCAACTATGAACACCAGGATCCACTGGAGAACAATACAGTTATTTCACATACACAATCATACCCAGGGATATTTTTAAGGATAAAAAGTTACCCCTGTCCTGGTTTTGTTAAAAACAAGACCAGTTCTCTTTTAGTGATTTTTCTTTCAGCTAAGTTCTTCTAGGTGGCTGTACTTTTCTGAGTTTTAGCCTGCATATTTTTCCTAGGATGCTGTACTCAGTGCTAATAAGAGACCAACGGAATGCTGAAGAAGCTCATGTTTAGATTTATTACTATGGTAGCCAAGAAAGACTGATAAGTTTTCCCACATTCCATCATGAGAGGAGTGTGTTTGAGGAGGGGTGGATGGAACAGGTGACTTAAATTGAACAATTAAGTATTCCATCCCATAATCATCATACCCCCTATATACGAGGGTGATCATGAGGGTCAAGCTCTGTTTCACCATGGCCGGCATCTAGAGAGGACCCTGCCTGTGATCTATAGGCCTCAGGCCCTGTAATCCCTGCAACCAGTTTCCAGTTTGCTGTGCAGTCCCGCCCATGACTTCCAGGGGCCTGAGCTGCACCTGCTGGAGCCACGGCAGCTCCACACACCCAGCTCTGCTGCTGGAGTGACGCCAACTCCACATAGAGCACTCAAGATTGGTTTTGTATATTTTGTATATATTCTCTATTTATTAGTAGCATTAGTAAAAGCCTTTAAAACCTTCCAACTTGAAGTCTAAGTCTCTCTTCCTTCCTCCTTATCTTTCCTATCATCTTTCCGATCTAAAGGAAGAGGGTGGCAGAAAGTGAGGGGGTAACAGGGAGCGTCTGCCACGGTTTATTGCCACCTTGCCTTAAACCTTGACAACCCCAAATAATTGAACAAGTTATAATCCTCATTTTAAAAGCGCAATTGACACAGAACTCCATATTCTCTTCAGTGTTTATAATGACTAGTACCTTTGAGTAACTAAAAGCAAACCTACTCCTCTATGATAAGAGTATATTTTTGTTTTGTTAGTAAAAATAGTTAATCCTTCTGGCACAGCATAGCCAAGAGCAACTTAGAAATTAAATGCTAAAAACATTCAAGCTTTGATTAAAATAACTGCTATGGCTTATATTTTTCTGTTGCATTAACTTTAATTATGTGCAACTCCAATACAGCAAGCCCCATTAAAGCCAAGCAAGTTGTTTTAGATTTACTCCCAACTTAAATGCCACAACTTCAGCGTATGAGAATCACAAAGGAATTCTTTATTAGGTCATTTACTCAGGAGATTATAGAGAAAATCTTATAATTATGAGTTCAGAGTTTAACGCTCTTCTTGTTCAAATGTGAACATAAATCGTCCAAGCTAAAACTATTACAGTATTCATAATTCATATACAATCTTTCACAATGTTAAGTGACTTCTTTTATAATTGTTATATTTTTGCTTAATTAAAAGACAAGGCCCATGTGTAATGTTAAGTCTAGCTGTGGAAACATACACTTTATTGCAGTGTATGCAGTGGGAACAACAATATGGTTGAAACCCTCTTTAGTTCTGTGATTTTTTTGGTCCAAAACAATTTTCTACTACGTTGCATTAATAATGCACTTGCCCATTTATCTTTGCTGTAGCAGCGCTGGAACTACAGAAGTTAAAGAACACAGCAAAATTGTTGCAGCTTTATAAAGCACACAGTCATCTTGCAAGATTTTCTGAGAGCTTGTGTTTCAGCAAGAGTTTGTCTCCTGTAAGCTGTTCCGCTAACAGCACTGGCTGCTGGCTGCTGGCTGGCCAAGACGATGAAAGAAGGTAGAGAGATTCTATTTCAGGCTTATTCCTGTTAAAAGACTGTTTTGTTTATACAGGTAGTCCTCGCTGCTTAAGAACTACTGCATGAAAGCCTCCTGCTGTGTAACTATGAACAATAACAAAACATCTGAAATGAAAAAAAAACAAAAACAAAAACCACTGTCCCTTGCAACTCAGATCACTGAGCGTGGCTTCTGTGCAAAAAAAGGTTTAAGAACTGCTTAATCTATACATTGCTTACAATGCTTGATTCATTTACATGGCACTAACCAACTTGCAAAGAACAAATTTGGGATTTTACACTAATTCAATCAGAACTTCATACATGAAATTCCAACCTCAGCCAATGAAGTTGGGCTACTAACTCCAGCAGAGAGAACATCACATAAGCAGCATGATCTCCTCCATTTATTAATCACATAGGACATTATTTTAATATTCCTCTATAAAGTGATGTTTTGTATTTGAAATGTTAAAGAGTCTGAACAGGTTTCAATTTTTGCTAAAGCATATAAAGGTATATAAGCAAGGGAAGTTATTTGAACACTGAAAACCAATTCAGAGTGGAAAAAAAAAAATCGAAGTGAAAAAGCTGAATATCTGAAATTCACTTTTTAAGCTTGGAACATTTCTAGCTACTCCAAAGAATACCTGGAGTTTTTAGTTTTGTAGCAACTTTTCAAAGTCAGCAGCACAGAACCATACATAAAATGAAACCATATACAACTGAGCATAATGGAAAAAAAAAAGTCTTACTAGCAACTTCTACTAGGCACATTAGCTACCATTTAGCAAAACTAGCATCATTCATTAACTTTGCATTTGGAGGACGAGAAGAAAGATACAACCCCATTGTTGCTCTCTATCCCAAAATCAGATGTAAATCACTCTGTGCAGATCAGACAGAATACTGCCATCAAGGTACAGGCCTTGCATTCAAGTTTCCAGCCATCTGCACAGTGCCATATTTTCAGATGAGAATGGGTGATCATTAAGTATTACCTTCACTCAAATAATTTGTGCACAATTTGGACTCTACGCCTAATAACTTTCTTTGGCAGTCTACATACTTCAATTATGGTAAGCATCATTTGGGGGTGGAATAATTAACAGAGGAAAGAGAAGTGGCACTTACTGTGTTACATTTTGTCCCACATACCACTTGTCGGTGGTTGAGCCACTGGGAGGCAAACACTTTATTAAGGGTTCCAAGGTGAAATTCTCTCTCCTTCAGGAGGCCAGGAAGCTGCTGGGCTGCGTATCCATGCAACAATTGGTGATAGCTGGATTCATTCTGCATCCTGACCTCTCTACCTTTCAGGTAGCACACCACAGACCTTTTCACCAGGGGGAGTCTTTTCCTTTTGTGAACAGAGTGATCCCCTTCATACTGTAGAAAAGAATAATGGAAAATAGATAAAGCGACTAGAACAAGCTTAAGACACGACCCTTCTAAAATCAAAGATATTCTCAGCAAAATACTGAAGTCTTCCAAATTACCCATAGAATACTGTACATGAAGATTAACTCAGAAATGCTGATTTGGCCTTCAGCAACATAAAATCAAAGATAAAAAATTGCTAAAGAAGTAACGCTAAAATGATATTGAAAACAGTCCACAACGGTTCAGCACCATTGAGACGCCAGATGTTTATATAAACGAGAGGAAACCGAGAAGCACTTTAAATAGAAGAGGGCAGCTCCGACAGCCCCCCCGCAGTGAGCTCGGCGGCTTTGGGAGCCGTCAGACACCGACCGCGCCGTTCATCGACCTCCTCTAGCCCGGTGTCGCCCCTCAGCCCATGAGCGGCGGGGACTCGGTGGTTACGGGCCGAACGGCTGAACCCAACGGAGGCAGCGCCGGGCGGGGGAGGGCGTCAGGAACCAGGGAGAGCCCCCGGCGCCACCGTGACAGAAAGCAGGGGCTGGCTGTTGTATCGCACCAAGACACCCCCCGCGACCGAGGCCGAGACTACTCCTCCCCATCCTCCCCCAGACACTTTCCCCAGGCACCGGGAACCCCCGCCCTCCTTCCCCACCCCAACTGGGCACTGGGACACGGCAACCTCCGGGTCAGTCATCCCTCCCCTCCGGGCACCGGCACATACCCCCCCACCAGGGATAAAGGCTCCCCTCCCCGGCCTACCTGCTCCCCCTGGAGCCCCCCGGGCTCTGCAGCGGTGGCCGCCGCTTTCCGCTTCTTGCTAACTGTTTTCCGGGCCATAGTAGAAGGAGAAAGAGGAGAGGCCGAGAGCCCGGCCTAGGCCCCACATGGAGCAGGAGGAGGAAGCAGCGTCTGGGGGATGGGGCATATAAGTGCGGGGAGCCAGACCCGATCACTGTGTCTGCTGCAAGCCCCACCAACCACACTTCACAACATCTTCCCCACGATTTTTTTTACGACAGTCGCGTCTCGTCTAGTCTTTGCGGCGGCGCTCCCGCCCCGCCCGAGAGCCTCGTTTCCTAGCAACTAGAGGAGGCAGGGCGGCGAGCTGGGACGCTCCGTTTGCGGTTGCCAGGCAGCGTAGTCCCGTCGGGGCGGGACGAAGCCCTCTGGGGGCGGAGGGTCGGCGGGGTTCGGGGTGAAACTTTCCGGCCTCGCCCCACTACCCTGCATGAATCGGCGGAGTTGGCTGGTGAGTCCCTCGGACACCGTCAATTTAAGCATAGGAGAGGCACAGGCTAGCTGTTTTCTTTCTTCATTTATTTTTGAGCAAGCAAAGCTTGCTGGGCAAGCCCCACACCTGTACTGCTCGTGTGAGACAAAAAGCAGCTATATCAATCCGGAAAGCAAGGAGGAGTGGGTTGATGCTACAGCACTGGGGAGATATGGGAAGGGTACTCTGGCAGCTCAAAGCAGCAGAATTATACGGGTTTGGTATCATCCACTGAGGGCCAGTCTGCGAGAGTTTCCTGTTGATTGTAACATGCACAATTTATATTTGAAGTTCTCCATCTCTCCTGTGGGAAAATCTGACCGCAAGCATAAAACTCCTCCTCCTCCCCTTCCACTGCCAGCCTGGAAGGGCTAACACCTGGCTCCAGTTTTGCTTTGCAAAGCTTCATCCCAGGTTTCCTTTAGGGAGACCCTTTTAACTAGCAGGCAGCCTGCTTCACCTGTCTTCTCCAAGTGAATTATGGGGGGTCTGGTGCATGTTGCTTGGTGCACAATGAGGTGCTTAGTCAAACTTTGAAGTGTTCTATTCCATCAAGAAACTCCCTTATTGCAGGGGAATTAAAGGGCAAGGAGAATATTTGTATTTAATTATGCTGCTTTAAAACTGAGGAGGATGGATGTGTGCTTTTCTTTATGTCCACATAACTCATGTGCACTTTCTCTTATGCTTATAGAGGCAAAAATTAGAGTAACCCAAACCCAACAATCGTGGTTTTGCAGGTGACATTGCAGAGAAAAGAAAAAGGGAAGAGAGAAACACATGATCTGCAGGCAGATCGCAAAAAAAGCCAGCTCCTGACCACTTCAAATGCTCTGATGCTTCAAGTCACATGAAATCAGTAAACATACTATTTTCCTGATAAAGAAGACATTTTTTTATGCCATTTTTTTGGTGTTTTCATCTAACAAACCTCAAAGACAAGGATGCTGTGAAAAGCCAAATTGAAAAAAAATACTGTAAGAGAACCTCATAGGCTTTCCAGCTTCCCCTGAGGATAAAAAAGGATAATTCTAGTTTGGTGGTTTTCAGTTGAGATTTACCACGATTAATCCCCATTTCCACATTCTCCCTCATACATGCACAACTACCACCTGCATTTGGACAAAACCCCTTCATTTCGGATCAAGGCCCCCTCAGCCGTGCCGGGCAGGCCCATAGCCCCTCCCGAGGGGACGAGGGCAGGCGTCGATGCGGCCATAGCCGCTGAGGGACAGGGCTAAGGCGTATGTGACGAAATACCCCCTCTGGGCCCGGCTCCCCACCTTCATCCAGCCGCTGAGGAAGCCTATTGCTGTGCCCAGGTGGGAGGGGTAGAAGATACTAGAGGAGCTCTTGGGCAAGGGAAAAGGGGGGAAAAGGGGGGAAAAGGGGGGAAAAGGGGGGAAAAGGGGGGAAAAGGGGGGAAAAGGGGGGAAAAGGGGGGAAAAGGGGGGAAAAGGGGGGAAAAGGGGGGAAAAGGAAGGGGGGAGAAGGGGGAAGGGAAAAGGGAAAGCTCCGCCCCGCTCAGAAAAAGGCGGTGCGCTCCTCGCTCCGCCCCTTTCTCCGCTGAGTTGACGTCATCGTGAACATCTCCCGATTGGGCTGGCAAGGACAGGTGACCTTGCGGCGTGACGCCAGCGCGTTGCTGGGGAGGTGAGGTGGAGAGCAGGTAGACAAGATGGTGTCGTCTCGTTGTGGGGCTGGAGGTGGTGGTGTGGGTTTTGTAGGGGTAGATGGTGGGTAGTGACTGTGGGGATAGACAGAGCCGCCAGGCACCGCGCAGGTGCTAGTAGGGGGTGGAGGTACTGGTGCTGGTTTCTTTTACAGCGGGGCCTGGGCAAGGGAGCGCAACTGGCAGCTCCCTGGGCCCTCCGCTGGGCCAAACTTCGTCGCTGCTTCTCCTCGTCCGAGATGAGGAATCCTCCATCTCTCCGTCGTGATTCAGCAGATGTGAAGTGTCGGTAGGGCGGTTGCGGGGCCACTGGCTTCCTGGGGAGGGGGGCTCGCAGGTTGAGGGGCTGCTCCTCTGGCCGTGGAAGGCAGTGAGCCTGGGGGATCTGCGTTAGCATGTAGCCTTGCTCCTCCTTTACGGCGTCTCAATGCTACTTTTTTTAAATGGAGGTAAGAACCTGCACAGTCAGCTCAGAGGGATGGAGTCCTGGCACTCTGTCCTGGGCTAGACATAGGGGACAGAGGGAGGTGAGGCAAGCAGGGTGATACTACTTTCCCTACACTCTTCTGCTTTCTGGTAGTCTTGGGACTGTCTGAGTCAAGGGAATATATTTTTGCTTAATAAATCTTGATGGACTTGTCTTCTAAGAGCTGATTGCTGTTGAAATCTGAGTAAGTGGGATTTGGAAATAAGTTCCTCCCCAAGGTAATTAAATTTTCTGTGAAGAACCAAACAGTCTGTTTTTGTTTTAGGGGGGGTTGTGTGTGTTTTTTTTGTCAAGCCTGCCTTCAGGTAATTTGTTAATTTCTGACTCTTGTGAAAACTGTAGTACTCATCTTCACTATGCCACTTGTGACTTTAGGTTTCTACTGTATTCACTCTTTGGTTGCATCTTCTTGTAGGCCGAAGAGCCAAAATCTTGTTTACTTCATGAGTCGTAGCCCTCTACATCTCTGTTTATGCTTAATACCTATTTCTGGTTCTTTTCCAGTTAGCTTTTCTGCTTTTGAATGGGGAAGAGGATCATATCTTACTCTGCATTGGAGATGCAGATGTGCACACTGGTGTAAGAATACTTCGGTTTTGTAGTTTCCAACTTCCTGATAATGCCTTGTGTTCTTTTTAGCTCAGTGCTTGTTAGCAGTAAAACATTTAACACTTTTATGAACCTATTTAGTATAATTCAATAACTGTTTTCCTGAATTTTGATAGCTCAAAATCTATCCTTTTAAAGGGAAAGTTAGGATTGCTTTGTTTAAAAGAAGATTGTTTGTGTAAAAGAAAATACAGTAGATGGAAATGAATAATCGCCTTATCAAGTGTTTTCCCCACATTACTTAAAAATTCCAAACAAGCCAAAAAAAAAATAGTCTTACAGAAATCTTATTACATTGATGCTGTCTCATTAGAATAGAGATAAGCAGGTGGACTCTAGCACTTGGCTGTGCAACTAATATTGCTGCCATCCTCGACTCAGTAAAAAAGTATTCATGTCAAATTTAAGCAGTTTTAGTTGGATATTTCTAGATGTGACAAGTATTGCAAAATTAAGGAACAACAGAGTTGTGACTGGTGATGTAACTTCAGTGGCTGTGCTACTGATAGAAGGCATACTGTGTCTCAGCCTGTTATGGGGTTTAGAGGTTTTTGTGTGAGCTTGGTGGAGGGAATCTTACTCCAACTGTGATCTAGGGTGTTAAGGAAAAAGAGGAAGAGGTGGTACTTGACTTCCTTAACATCCTTGGAGCATGGGACTTTCTGCTCCTGTGCAGACACTCCTGCAACTGTGGGCTTCCTAGGGCTGATCCTGCACACCTGGCATCTCTGCTGTGCAACAGCATTTTTCAGGGAAGAGATGGGGAAAAAACCCCTATTTTGGCCTCCTCCTCTCCTTTTTACCATACAGAACAGAGCTATGTGTGTAGTACCGTACTAGCTATGGAGAAGGGAATGGGACTGAGATGGTATGTGTGGTAGCAGCATAACAAAGTTGGACCAATTTATTCAAGACCATGAGCAGGATGGTATTAGGTTGGTGCAAAAGTAATTGCGGTTTTGGACCATGAATTTTAAGTCATTATAACTAGGCTCAAACATATCTTTATCAATCAAAATAGGAACCATTACAATCGACACAGTTTAGCCAACAAGAAACAAGTTTGTTTATTCCTGTAGCGTAAAAGTCTGTGCTTTGGGATTCAACGAACTCTTGGAAAGCATTTTCTGCATCCTGCTGGCTGTGGAAGCGTTTCCCCTGCAAAAAGTTGTCAAGATGCTCGAAGAGGTGGTAGTCGGTTGGCGAGAGGCCAAGTGAACATGGCAGATGAGACAAAACTTCATAGCCCAGTTCGTGCAACTTTTGAAGCATTGGTTGTGCGATGTGCAGTCAGACGTCGTTGTGGAGAAGAATTGGGCCCTTTCTGTTGACTAATGCTGGCTGCAGGCATTGCAGTTTTCAGTGCATCTCATGGATTTTTCTGCGGAATAAACTCTACAACTCGAGATGAGTTGTAAAGCAGGTATGTTTATTCTGGCGCCAGGGTGCAAGGGAATTGCTTCCCAAAGCTTGCACACCTTTCACTTCAAAAGGTAGCTATTTTATGTTAACACATCATACGTATTCAGAATAGGGGTTGGATTAGTTCCAGGAGTAGGAGTGGTTATTATAATAATTTCTCAGAACTTATTATCATAGGGCTCCTCCTCTTGACACACGCGTGCTGACACCTGGTGGTCACGAGCTGGGGTCTTTTGGATGAAGGCTTACAGTCTCCTTCACTGTGCGCTTTTAACCTTTGGTCTCGTATGCTGAGTTGACTGAAGCCCAAACTGCAGACCTGGTTACAACTGGATTGTCTTCTCCTTGCATGCTGGATGCTCCTGTTATTTCATCCACCAAGGATGCAGGCTCCTTGTTATCTCTGTTACTTAAGCTGACCCCATTGTATACATTCCTAACTGTTATCGAGTTACACAATACATTGCTGTATACACAGTAAATTTCTACTAAACTGTATATCAGCATCCTTCTCAGATGGAATGGTTTTGCCGGGATTCAGAAAGCTGTAGTGGATCAGACTGGCAGCAGACCACCAAACAGTGACCATGACCTTTTTTGGTGCAAGTTTGGCTTTGGGAAGTGCTTTGGAGGTTCTTCTTGGTCCAAGCACTGAGCTGGTTGTCACCAGTTGTTGTATACAATCCACTTTTCGTCGCACATCACAATCCAATTGAGAAATGGTTTGTTGCTGTTGTGTAGAATGAGACAACACTTCAAAAGGATGATTTTTATTTTTAATTTTCGGTCAGCTCATGAGGCACCCCTTTGTCGAGCTTTTCCACCTTTCCAATTTGCTTCCAATGCCAAACAACCGTTTGGCAACTTCTTGTGTAGTTGTAAGAGGATCGACTTTGATGATTGCTCTCTGTTGGTTGTTGTCAACTTCCCATGGCCGGCCACTTTGCTCCTCACCTTCAAGGCTCTCGTCTCCTTTGCAAAACTTCTTGAACCAGCACTGCACTGTACGTTCATTAGCAGTTCCTGGGCCAAATGCATTGTTGATGTTTTGAGTTGTCTCCAATGCATTTTGAACTCAAATAAGAAAATCACTCATATTTGCTTTTTGTCTAACATAATTTCCATAGTCTAAAATAAATATAAAATAAACAGCAAGGATTAAGTCAGTACCAAAAGCCATAAAGCGAGAAAAATGCATTAAAATTATGTATAACACAACCACATTTATTTAAGAATGTATTCCAGTATCAAATAGCAAGTTTCAACAATGCAAAAACCACAATTATTTTTGCACCAATCTGATAGAACTGCTACTTAATGACTTCAGTTTTCTGGACACACAGAGCCATGATTCAAACATGTCAGTGATTCATTAGATAGCCATTGCAATTGGTTTACTTAAACCTTTTAGGCAAAACCTTTATTCTAAGGATAGGGGGAAAGAAAACATGTAGTCTTTAAACTCAGCTTTTGTAAGCTCGTGGTTTTAGTCTCAGAAACAAAACTAAAGGTGATTGCACCTTTCTTGTCTCACCAGCTGGATCTGACCTGCAAGTTTGATACTTCTCCCAACATCAAGAAATTGCAAGGAAGATGTTTCTGCTCAGGACTGGAGTGTGCTGCCTTTAGGTGGTGTAGGCCACTGAAGTTTTCTAATATACAGCACAGCAAGCAGCTCATTTGCTTATCATATTCTGTTTTTGTAATATATCCAGTATAGTTGAGGGCAATCTCAGTTTGACTTCTCTGCACAAAGATAAATTTCTACTTTTCTACACTAGACAAGCTTGCTCAAGACAACTTCCTGTGTTCCCAGTGAATTCAATTCCAGAAGTGGACTTGGTGTGGGTACCACCATTTTGCTGAGCCTGTTCAGTTGTCTGCTGCTGTTTTCATATGTCAGAGTATTTTTTTGTTTTGATAGCCAGTAATGATACTTGTGTTAATTGTATTTAGTGTACATCTACTTAAGCTAAATGATTAATATTGAACTTGAATTGGGCTCATCCACTGACCTGTGAGTAATAAAACCATTGCCATACAGCTCACTTATTTAGCAGGGAGAGCTCAAAGTGGGCTCATCCAGGCTGTCGTGCTTATAAAGTGGTTGACTCATAGTCAAATTGCATACAGTAGGAGAAGTATGCATGAGATTCCCTGCGCCCACAAGTTACCAGCATTCAGTGTGCTGTTCTGCTTCCTTGTGGGTCTCCTGGAAGGAGTTCTTGGCCTGGCTATGGCTCAGGCCCTTACATCCACTGGAGCCTGGACCAAACTGCTGCTGGTTTGGCTGGCGGGGAAGGAGGGGTCAAGTGTATCCGCCACACTAGGTCATGTTTTTAATGCAGTCATTCAGTTCTGTTTGGACTAGGTGGAAAAACATGAAAGGAGGCTTAACTGGTACTATATCTGAAGATGAAACAAAATTGTTTCTTATTTAGGCATTACTGCAATGGAACCATGTTTTAATTAGCTTGATTCACTTTTTTTATATTTCAATTTGATTTCTTTATTCTGCTGAGATGGTCTGGGAAGGAATGTGTCCCTGCTGAGACTTCAGCTAGGTGAATGTATGAAAATAACTGAAGTGAGCGTTCACATTGAACAGTGAGTAGTTTTTTGGGTTTTCTGTGTGTGTGTGGTTTTTTTTTTTCCTTGTCTGTAAGTTTTGTCCTTCAATGCAGCAAAAACCTGGGGTCTTTTTTAGATGTATGTGCTTATTTTCTTGTCTCAGTCTTGACAAGAAGAGTTGGATGTAGACATATCTCTTGGCTTAGGAGGACACATGAATTAAGGATAAAATGAAGTAGCATCAAAAGTTGAAACTGTATCAGTGGCACGTTGGTGGGTGGATGAAGAACACATTTAAAAAAAAAAAAAGTGTGTGAAGAATGTCACATCTATAGCCTCTAAGATGAAATACACATTTCTTGCATTAGCGCTATCAAAACAAAGGCAAACCAAGCTTATGAGGTATGTTTTGTGGAACCTCAGGAAGGTTTGAGATGGTTTGAGTTTTATGTTGTCACTTTACAGATAAGTGTTTTGGTGAGCACAATTTTCCAGGTATGCTGCGATTAGTTCTTAGGTGTTTCACTAATAGGAAGTTTTTAGAACTTTTGCTTTCATGTATCTCAAACTTATGGTAAATAGGCGTGTTTTCTGGAAAACGGGAAACACCGAGAGAGGAAACTGAAAGAGTATAGATTTAGCTTAAGGAAGAAATCTTTTTTTTTTTTTTTTTTTTTTTTTACAATGGGGGTGGTGAGACACTGGAACAGGTTGCCCAGAGAAGCTGTGGATACCTCATCATTGGAAGTGTTCAAAACCAGGTTGGATGGGACTTTGAGTAACCTGATCTAGTGAAAAACATCCATATCTGTGGCAAAGGGGTTGGAACTAGATAATCTTTGAAGGTACCTTCCAACCCAAACCATTCCACAATTGGCAGCTTCTAAATTAAGTCAATTTGCAGGGAACTTGCATTCTCAGAATGTGACTCTTAGTTGAGAGAAATGAGGTATGTTAGTGGAAAAAAGGGATGTCAATGACTGGAAAAGTTCAGCAGTTTTAACCGCATTATGGGAGAGATTCTGTAGGGAGTGGAAGAAGGCTGTTGGTGGTCGTATGTGTACTTAAACTGTTTGAACCGAGGGTGCAATTGGGTTTTGAAGCAGTGGCTCCCATGCAGAGTTAAAGTTTTTAGCCTGCTTGCTGCAGGGCAGGAAGAGTTGTAGGTGGAATGGTTAATTTAACAGGCTGTATTTTCTGTCAATACCATACTGAGTTTTGTTGGGAAAATATTAAATGTGTGATGAGAGTGAGTGATGCAGGTGACCCTAGTATAAGAGGAAAACTTGATGACTCTATAGTACACTAACACTGGTCCCATTATTCTTGTACAGTGCAGTACATATGTATTTTGCATTCAAATATATGAAATGGCAAGTGATGTCTGACCTGCTAGCTGACTTTTATTTTTTCATTTTAAAACTTTTGTCCAACTTGATTTCTTAATTTATTATTTTTGTCTGCTTTGTTAAAGTAATTTCATAAGCATTTGTATTTCACCAGTTTTCTAACTAAAAACATAAATATCAATAAATAGTACCATTTCTCTTCTGAGCTGTAACAAGGAAAAGGTAAGTTATATAGCTTTCTTTGGAATAGATTTTTTAAGTAGAGTTATTTAATTGCTGTAGTGTATTTATATGCATTAAAATCCAGTTAATGAATATTTGTCAAAAGGATAAAAATTGCTTTCTGCAATAAAACAGAGTTCTTGTGTCAGTATTGGGAGTAGGTCCTGGTATTGTCAACAGAATTGAGCTTTTTTTCTTGATAATATAAGATCAGCTACCTGTCCATCTCTCTTGGTCAAAGAGCATAAGAATAAAAAACTTGAAACTGCACAGATGGTTATTTTTGGATTAAAAAGGGAATGTTCTGATTAATGGCAAAAGCTGTTTTACTCTATGTTGGCAGCATTTTGGGAACATTTGTCTAGCTCATAACTGAGACAAGTCTGAAGTATTAATATTCAGGTACTTCGGAGTCAGCTTGTTATATATTGAAGTATTACTGCAACAAATAGAGCAGCATTTTTAATTAGCTCATACTGCTTTGAGTTCCAGACATACATCTTAAATAAATCTTTGCCCAAAGAAGACAATATGTAGGGTATTTTGTTGCTGAAGCTAGCAACTTTGTCTAGCTAGCGGTCTCATTCAAGAAGGGTTATAATGAAATATTAGCTTTCTTTTGAAGTGCTAGGGTTAACTAGAAAAGTTAATGCACATACATGGCTCTGGCTAGTGCTAAGATGGCTGTTAAAGATTTGATTTGTTTGTAGTATGAAGTTGTTGGAGTGAATAAAGGACTCAGCATTCCGATTCAATGCGAATCACGCAAAGCCGATTTATTACAGAAACAAGCCTCTTTATATATGCAGTTATTTCCTGATCACACGTCCACGCTCCAAGCATGCATTCACTGATTGGATATCATCTATGTTCATGAGCTGTCCATGCGTCTGAGTCTCACTGCTGATAGGTCTGTTTATTTATGTAGTGTTGCTGCCTTGTAGCTGCTGAACTGTTTTACTCCCACAGCAGATCCTGTTTTCAGCTTTCCAAGGTGGCCTTGAAATTCCTTTGGGCCTGGCTAGTTCAATAACAAATCTCCATCTAATAGAAACCCATCCACAGTTACCCCTTTTTGTTCTTGAACCAGCCAGGCCTTGTTTACAGTGCACTAAATCATCTTTGAAATACACTGCAACGTACAGCACATGATTAACACAATAATTACAGTTATATATAATGCAATTAAGCCTTAGTGAATAAGACCAAACAACCACTCACCTATTCCCAAGCTTTTAAGCCATTTGTCAAACCCTAATTCTACTATGACAATCTTATTAACGTGCTGTTTTAGTTTGTCTAAAGCACTATGAATAGATTCAGAATGATCAGACAAGTTAATACAATGCATTCTCTTGAATTCTTCACAACCATGACCTAGTGTTAAAATTAAAAGATCTATAATTGCGTGATTTTTGTAGAGTAGCATGCCTAATACCATCAACATCTACTATTAATTTAGTATCTCAGAAGTTAGATTAACCTATTTAAAAGACCAATATCTTAACTTTGATATGTCTCCTAAAGCTTTACCAGCTGCTAGATCAGGGAGGAAAAAGTGCAATACTACGGTAGAAATATCTCATAATTTTACCTCATCTTTGCATTGATTATCTAAATGTAATATTGCCCTTTCTGCTCTCTTGCTCGTTATTCAAATTGCCATTCTCCACAGAAGGTACAGCACCTGCTTGCTAATAGGCTTCTAGACCACCAGGTCTGTGAGCATCTATAACACTGAATTAGGATCCATGGTTTACATCTGAAACAGTCCTCACAACTTATCTCCCTCCTGTCCAGCTGCATCCATTGAATCTTTGTTGTCTTTATTCAGCCATGGCTTGACCCATTTTGTGGGAATCCACTTCAATCCTTGGCCTGTAATGACACAAGCATAACCCTTTCCCCAAGTTATTAATTGGAAAGGACCTTCCCATTCACCTGTAACACCACTGCGCACTTTGACCTGACACTGATTTTCCCTAAGGTCTGTCAGATGGCCTTTTAAACTTGTTCCATGGCGAATCATAGGTGGAATATCAAACCCTTGTGAGAGGTGTGAAAAGTTGAAAACATATAATGCTTTGCTCAGTCTGTCATGTGGAGTAGTGCAGTCACTTCCCCCTTTTTGTTTGGAATCAGATACGTGCGTTGGACCTTGACTGCGTACTCAGAATCACAAATCAAATTTAGAGGTTCCTCCTTAAAAAGCTCTAAGTAATTTAAAGCTGCGCCAAGTTCTGCTAATTGGGTTGAACCTTCAATAATTTTTACAGAATGATGCCAATTGTTATCTTCATGCCAGAGCACTACAGCTTTATGAGACTTCCCAGAACCATCAACAAAAACTGTGCAAGCATGTAGGATCAGACCAGATACAAGTATGGTCTGTGACCTGATGTTAAAGACTTGCAGGTTCTGCAGCAATTTAAATTTATGCATGCCAAAAGCTGTGCTGTTAAGAAAACCAGCTAGAGCAATTTACAAGGACATAGAATACAAATAAAAAAAAAAAAATCAGAATTAAATTCCACAAATGGTACATATATGACAAAAGGGTCATGGCCTATTAAGACTTAAATTAATTCCCTGCATTTCTTGATCAGAGTAACAATTGGTATATCAGTCTGTTAGCAATCTCATCGTACTGTCCCACAATAGCCACAGGTTGTTTCTATGTTGTAGCTATAAACAGACAAATCTGCAAGTCCAGTCGAATGCAGTCAGCCTGTAAGGTTGTCATAAATTTATTCATTGAAGTTTCTAACTCCATTTTGGCTGTCATATTTATTGGATATTGCTTTCCCTTACCGGATCAAGTCCTGTTTCAGTTCTATCAGTGTAGTATTTGCTTTATCGAAACATTGGCTGTTAATACTAATGGAAATACAGCATTTGAAATTTCCTTGGAGATTCCTCACTTGCAGCAAGCAGATCTGCACCATCCAAGCAGCTTCTTGTGGGACATGCAACTAAACAGAATTCTCAGAAAACATTATTTGAGCTTACAATTTACTTAACAAATTCTGACCCAAGAGAGGTATAGGGCTTTCTGGCAAATACAAGAATTCATATATTAAAACTTTGTTCCAAATTTGGCATTCCTTTGGTCTCAAAAAACGGTCGGTCCGTCTGTCCGTCTTTGTTTCCCAGGATCTCAAAAACTATCACGGTGAATTTACTAAGAAGTCTTTTACAACTAGTTACCACAGAATAAGTCTATTAACAAATTTTTGGTTTAATGTCCCAGTTTAATTAGAACTACACATCTGCTAGAGATGCCTTTAAATTTCACCCTCAGACTGCTCCATTCAGTATTACAACATTGCTGGGGGGGAGAAAACCCCCCTTTTACTGCTTTAAAAGCGAGCAGCCAGATTTTTCCTTTCTTTTTTCTTTCTCTTCTTGCTGCAGTTCAGATGTAGCCAAGGCCACGCAGCTGGCGTAATCGCTGGTACGAAGTGGGAGGCTCTGGCAAACTCCTCAGTTACAATGAGCTGAGTTTATCTTGCAGCTCGACATAGGCCTGAAATTTATGTTCAAGCACAGACCTGGGATGTTTTGCTTTTTTGTTTGCCCATTTCATTCCAAACATAATACATTTTATACGCAATTCCAATTAGCTCAACAGTTGTTACGTTCCTCAGCCCCATTTACCTTTTACAATTTGCAGATGTCAAAAAACAGTATAATAAACATCAATCCATTATTCCATTTTTCTAGATCCAAATCAGGTTATATTCTAGCAACTTCTAAATACAACCTCCTCCAAGTTCACATCTATCATAGCATTTAGTTTTCTTTCCCATACCTCCAACAAACACGTAAATTCAGTGCGAATCAGAGTTTAACAACTTCAGTTCTCTTCTGGTCTCAAAATTATTAGATAACAATATAAGCCATTACTCTAATGTGTAAGGATGCATCCGAAGGGGGAGCAAGGTGGAATTTTAGCAGTGGAACTGGTTCCCATTTTGTAATCATCTCCCCAAACAAAATTCTTTTGGTACCAAATATATATATATACGTAAACTAAAATACTGAGCTCAGCTATGAAAACCAAACACAGAGTTCAAATATGCGAACAGATCACAATTACACTTCTTCAAGACAGTATCTCGATTTTTGCATTGCACCTTTGAACCGCTTACTGCCTAGCCAGGTGGAGATGCCGCTGGGTGTCCCTGACAAAACAGGTCAGCGCGCGCCGGAGCCCAATCGGCACTTTTCAACGAGTCCCCATCGTTCCGTCCTAAATGATCTATAGCTATTACATTGCATAGGTCTAATTTTGCTTGAGTCTTTCATGGTTTTTATCTGATCTCGAGGCAACACACATACATACTTGTTTTCCTTTTAACTTTTAAAAAAAATGTTGCAAACCCCCATCCTCATCCGAGTCATATCAGATAACAGGGACTTGAATGGTGCTGGAGAACCGTTAGTAACAGGGGGGTTCGGAACAGTGCATGTTCTCGCCACTACTATCTAGCATCGTAATTATGCGTATAACCCGAGTTCCCAGGCGCACCCCCTTTCCCGTCACGATCAGCATGACCGCATTGCCGACTGTTGGATTCACTCGCTATTAGCTGATCTAATTTGTCACACAGTTCTTTTGTCCAGTTCTTATCCAGTGACTCCTTCTGCTCTCTCATGGAAGTTGGAGGGTTAAAAGACCATAAAGGCGGATACAAATTGGTAAAAGTACTGATAGTACACTTGTTTACGAGTTTAGCATTCTCAGCTTTCACAGGTTCTTTGGGCAAGTTGTCTGATTCCAATCCTTTGGACTCGCTGTTCTCATCAGGGTTGGGTAATAGTGTAGGAAGACACCCGCTCGGCATTTTTCCTCCCCCCGCCCCGGACTGCTGAACCCTCGGGGGTGCTGAAGGCACAGCAGGGGATGGAGTAGGGAGGGTATCAAAGACACGAACCGGGTAAGCTTCATAGCGATTTTCAGGTTTCTTATCAAAACTCTGATGCCTGTAATTGACATAACTGTTCACCTTTCTTTCAGTGGCTTGTGAGTAAATAGCCAGGTGGTGTTTCTTGTCTCAAGAGTATTTGGTTTTCTGTCAATTGCATGTGATACCCATGTCTGTCTTCAGAGTCTGGTAGTTTCTTTGCCAGGTATGCTGTGGGTGGTAGAGATGCCCTTTAGTAGCAGAAGTTTTTCCCTTTTCCATCCTTTACTATCTGTCCACATGTGTTAACTGTCTGCCAGCCTCCTGAAGTTAAATATGGAGAGCAAGACACAAATGAGAACTGAAAAATGTGATTTTGGCAGTGAACAAATTCAGTGATATAAAAATGTGTGCCCATGAGCTAGTAGTGCTTCAGAGTTTCACAGCAAGGTGGAGCACCTGACTGTGTGGTCTTAACTCTGAAAATGTGAATTCAGAGTTAGTCAACTCACTGGCTTCTTTTACTGCTACTCAGTTCTCAGATGTATCTGAGGACAACCAGAGACCACAGATGCAATGCAAAGAGCAAATTTATTTTTGTTACCTCACAGTAGTGAGGGGGATCTCCGAAACAGCACTTAAGCTCCTGGGCAGAGGTCACACAAGTGGAGACGCAGGCACTGCAGAATTCAGCCCTGGTTGAAGATCAGTGAGCCTGCTCATTTTGGCCTATATATAGGGATTCGTGCAGGTGCAGTTTACCACACTAGTTTGATCTTTGCCTGCAGGAATCTCAAGGATGTATGATAAGGTGCCTTTACAACTCTCTTCACAGGCCTGTTATCTAAACACAGGTTCTACTTGTGATTTGTGTTTTTCTGTATCCCAGCTGCAGTCACTTGAGCATATTTACAATTCTTCTCCTTGCCGTTCTTGTGCTATTCCCACACATTCCACCCTCTCGCTCAGGAGACTGCCTCTGCTGGGGCCAGCAACGTCAGAGTTGTTCATTTGGGCTTGTGGTGTGTATCACAGAGCAATTTACAGAGACACACAATAAACACATACAGAAAAATGAATAAATGTATCTCTAGAATAATGCTTTAAATCAGGTGTCCCATTCATCTTGTCAAGGAATTAAATGAGTCATTCAGCCAAGCATTAACAGTAGATTATTTCACTTGCTGCATTTGTCCCAAAGATGTGAAATGTTGTCTTCCATGCTGGCTAGTTCATCATCTAGGTTGAAGCAACACATGCCTTCAAAATTGAAGCAGCATTTACAGCCACTACCTACTAAGAAGAAACAATAAGAAACATTAATGTCAAAATCCCTTAGCATAGTACAATTCTGTAATACAGCTACTGGGTTAGCTGTTAATGAAACACATTGTTAAGAGATGTGCAGCTGTTAATTTCTCCTAAACATTAAAGGCAAATGATTTGGGTACAGTAGAAGCTGAACAAATCCAGAAGTATTTACATGTTAATCTTGCAGAAATATGTTCTGCGCATGTGCTTGTGATACAAGATTACAAAGCACGATGAGCCAACCTGTGACAGGGAAGGAAAACAGGAGTGTTGTTACCTTCCAGCAGTACATAATCTGTTGCTCCAGCTCCTTCAGCCAGTATTACTCTGGGTTTAACAACCTGGTGTGGGTAAATTGCCCACACAGACTGGAAAGTTATGGCCTGCACTTTTTCAGATTGGACTTCAATTGGATGTTGGGTCTGTGACACCAGTAACATTGTTCCAGTGCTGTCTCCTCTAGATAAAGCACAGGTGTTCACTGAAGATATCTGAAATACAAGAACTCAAGAATCTGATATTAGCCAAGGATGTAACATAAGGGAAGAATTCAGGGTACAAAGCCATACAGCATTCTCAAGAGTTATTATGTTAATTTTTACATCTAGATCAATAGGCTGTAGTCCCACTTCACAACCCATTGGTGTGAATAATTCCATTTTCCCTGTAGTTAGTCCTGATACTGTGTCCACAGCAGTGTATATATATTGCCACCCCCTAGATGCGGGCAGGGGGTCCATATAATCAACCTGTTAGATATTCAAGGCCCACTGACCCCGTTTTATTTTTTCCCCATGGCCTACGTAGTGCCTTTAAATGTAACTGTGTACAAGTAGCACAATGATGTGTGCATGTTTTATAAGTATATAATAGCAAGGGGGTTTGATTGTGAGCAATGTCCCATGTGCATGCAAGTATAAGCTGACTGACATCCACAAGCTAGATGGACATTTAGAGCTTGAGCATGCAGCTCGACAGAGGTCATATTATTTACTTTCCTATTATTTTGTGACTCAACTGAATCAACTTTATTGTGCTCTTCTATCAACCCTTCACAAGGGGAATCCTCCTCCACAGAACCTGTAGGAATAAAAGTTCTCCAATGCCCTAAAACTCCACAAATGGCATGTAATTGTTTTACTGCAGCTGGTACTGGACTGTTTACTGTACCTTATCTGTCATTTCTCTAATCTGTCCATGCCAAACTATTCCTAAAAATACTACAGTAGCACTAGGGCCCTGTGTTGTAGTCAGATTAATTGCCCAGCCTTGGTCCTGTAAATGCATTTTCTCGCAAATTTGGCAGCTGCTTCATTTTCTTCTTGTGACACTGCCATAATCAACAGATCATCAATATAATGGCAAACAGTAACAGTATCCAACCGTAGTGCTATTAGGTTCATGCAAAAGTAATTGCAGTTTCAGACCGTGAATTTTAAATAATTATAACTAGGCTCAAACACATATTTATTAATCAAAATAGGAACCATTACAATCGACAGAGTTTTGCCAACAAGAAACAAGTTTGTTTATTCCTGTAGCATAAAAATCCGTGCTTCAGGATTTTACAGACTCTTGAAAAGCATTCTGCATCCTTCTGGTTGTGGAAGTGTTTTCCCTTCAAAAAGTTGTTGAGATGCGAGAGGTCAGGTGAATACGGCGGATGAGGCAAAACTTCGTAGCCCAATTCGTGCAACTTTTTAAGCGTTGGTTGCACAATGTGCAGTCAGATGTTGTCATGGAGAAAAACTGGGCCTTTTCTGTTTACCAATGCTGGCTGCAGGCGCTGCAAATTTCGGTGCATCTCATTGATTTGCTGAGCATCCTTCTCAGATGGAATGGTTTTGCCGGGATTCAGAAAGCTGTAGTGGATCCAGACTGGCAGCAGACCACCAAACAGTGACCATGACCTTTTCTTGGTGCAAGTTTGGCTTTGGGAAGTGCTTTGGAGGTTCTTCTTGGTCCAAGCACTGAGCTGGTTGTCACCAGTTGTTGTGTACAATCCACTTTTCGTCGCACATGACAATCCAATTGAGAAATGGTTTGTTGTTGTTGTGTAGTATAAGAGAAGACGACACTTCAAAAGGATGACTGGAATGTGGTCATGGATGGCTACGCCCTTTTCAGGAAAGACAGGCCAGCCAGGCGTGGTGGTGGAGCTGCTCTCTATGTGAGAGAGCAACTGCAATGTACTAAATTCTGCCCAGGAGCGGATGAGGAACGAGTTGAGAGTGTATGGGTCAGGATCAAGGGACAGGCTGGCAGGGGTGATACTATTGTAGGTGTCTATTACAGGCCACCAGATCAGACTGAGGAAGTTGATGAGGCCTTCTATGCGCAGCTGAGAGCGGCCTCACAGTCACAGGCCCTGGTTGTTGTGGGTGATTTTAACTTCCCTGATGTTTGCTGGAAGGACCATTCAGCCAGCCAGCCACAGTCCAGGAGGTTCCTCCAGTGCATTGATGATAACTTCCTCATGCAGATGGTGGAGGAGCCCACCAGGAGAGGTGCACTGCTGGATCTCATCCTCACTAACAAAGAGGGTCTGGTCGAAGCAGTAAAGGTTGAGGGCTGCCTGGGTTGCAGTGACCACGAGATGGTGGAGTTCAGCATCTCGTGTGGCAGGAACAGAATAGCAAGTAGAATTGCAACCCTGGACTTTGGCAGGGCTAATTTCGGCCTTTTCAAGCAATTGCTGGGGGAAATCCCATGGGCAAGACTGCTTGAAGGAAAAGGGGCCCAAGAGAGCTGGATTGCATTCAGAGATTGCTTCTTCCATGCTCAGGATCAGAGCATCCCCACACGTAGGAAGTCGAGGAAGGGAGCCAGAAGGCCTGCGTGGTTGAATAGGGATCTGTTGGGTATGCTCAAGCAGAAGAGGCGAGTTTACAGGTCATGGAAGCAGGGACTGGCCACTTGGGAGGAATATAAGGCTGCTGTTAGAGGATGCAGGAAGGCAGCTAGGGTAGCCAAGGCCTCCTTAGAATTACAGCTGGCGAGAGGGGTCAAGGACAGCAAGAAGAACTTTTTCAAATACACAGCAGATAAAACTAATAGCAGAGGCAATGTAGGCCCACTGATGAATGAGGTGGGTGCCCTGGTGGCAGAAGACACAGAGAAGGCAGAATTGCTGAATGCCTTCTTTGTCTCTGTCTACTCCGCTGGAGGCTGTCCTGGGGAACCCTGTACCCCTGAGACCCCAGATGAAGCCAGGTTAATGGAGGAGTTTGCTTTAGTCGATGAGGACTGGGTTAGGGAGCAATTAAATAGTCTGGACATCCATAAATCCATGGGTCCAGATGGGATGCATCCGCGGGTGCTGAGGGAGCTGGCTGAAGTCATTGCTAGACCGCTCTCCATCATTTTTGCCAAGTCTTGGGAAACGGGAGAGGTGCCTGAGGATTGGAGGAAAGCAAATGTCACTCCAGTCTTCAAAAAGGGCAAAAAGGAGGACTCGGGTAATTATAGACCGGTCAGCCTCACCTCTGTCCCTGGGAAAGTAATGGAACAGCTTATCCTTGGTGTCATCTCAAGGCATATCAGGGATAAGAGGGTCATTAGGGGCAGTCAGCATGGCTTTACCAAGGGTAAGTCATGCTTGACCAACCTCATAGCCTTTTATGAGAATGTAACAAGGTGGATGGATGATGGCAGAGCGGTGGATGTGGTCTACCTTGACTTCAGTAAAGCCTTTGACACAGTCCCTCACAGCATCCTCACAGCTAAATTGAGGAGGTGTGGTCTAGACAATAGAGTAGTGAGGTGGGTTGCAAACTGGCTTAAAGAGAGAAGCCAGAGAGTGGTGGTCAATGGTGCGGAGTCCAGTTGGAGGCCAGTATCTAGTGGAGTGCCTCAGGGGTCAGTACTGGGGCCAATATTATTCAATATATTCATTAACGATTTAGACGAGGGAATTGAGTGTACTATCAGCAAGTTTGCTGATGACACTAAGCTGGGAGGAGTGGCTGACACGCCAGAAGGCTGTGCTGCCATCCAGCGGGACCTGGACAGGCTGGAGAGTTGGGCGGGGGATAACCTGATGGAATTTAACAAGGGAAAGTGTAGAGTCCTGCATCTGGGCAGGAACAACCCCAGGTTCCAGTATAGGTTGGGGAATGACCTATTAGAGAGCAGTGTAGGGGAAAGGGACCTGGGGGTCCTGGTGGACAACAGGATGACCATGAGCCAGCACTGTGCTCTTGTGACCAGGAAGGCTAATGGCATCCTTGGGTGTATTACAAGGGGGGTGGTCAGTAGATCGAGGGAGGTCCTCCTTCCCCTCTACTCCGCCCTGGTGAGACCCCATCTGGAATATTGTGTCCAGTTCTGGACCCCTCAGTTCAAGAAGGACAGGGTACTGCTGGAGAGGGTCCAGCGTAGGGCAACAAAGATGATTAAGGGAGTGGAGCACCTCCCTTATGAAGAAAGGCTGAGGGAGCTGGGGCTCTTTAGTTTGGAGAAGAGGAGACTGAGGGGTGACCTTATTAATGTTTATAAATATATAAAGGGTGAGTGCCACGAGGATGGAGTCAGGCTCTTCTCAGTGGCAAACAATGATAGGACAAGGGGCAATGGGATCAAGCTGGAACACAAGAGGTTCCACTGAAATTTGAGAAAGAACTTCTTCTCAGTGAGGGTGACAGAGCACTGGAACAGGCTACCCAGGGAGGTTGTGGAGTCTCCTTCCCTGGAGACATTCAAAGCCCGCCTGGACACATTCCTGTGCGACCTCACCTAGGCGTTCCTGCTCCAGCAGGGGGATTGGATTGGATGATCTTTTGAGGTCCCTTCCAATCCCAAACATACTGTGATACTGTGATACTGTTTTTTTTTATTTTCAGTCAGCTCATGAGGCACCCACTTATCGAGCTTTTCCACCTTTCCAATTTGCTTCCAATGCCAAACAACTGTTTGGCAACTTCTTGTGTAGTTGTAAGAGGATCAACTTCGATGATTGCTCTCTGTTGGTTGTTGTCAACTTCCCATGGCCGGCCACTTTGCTCCTCATCTTCAAGGCTCTCGTCTCCTTTGTGAAACTACTTGAACCAGCACTGCACTGTACGTTCATTAGCAGTTCCTGGGCCAAATGCATTGTTGATGTTGTGAGTTGTCTCCACTGCTTTATGACCCATTTTGAACTCGAATAAGAAAATCACTCATATTTGCTTTTTGTCTAACATAATTTCCATAGTCCAAACTAAATATAAAATAAACAGCAAGTAATAAGTCAGTAGCAAACAACCATAAAGTGAGAAAAGCACATGAAAATTATGTATAACATAACCATATGTATTTAAGAATATATTCCAATATCAAACAGCAAATTTCAACAATGCAAAAACCGCAATTCCTTTTGCACCAACCTAAAATATTCGGTAGTGTAATTTGATGTCAAATGGAGGGACTGTGTTTGTATCCCTGAGGCAATTCTCAGAGAGTATATTGCTTTCATAGAATCATAGAATCATTCCGGTTGGAAGAGACCCTGAAGATCATCGAGTCTAACCAGAACCTAACCTAACTCTAGTACTAAACCATGTCCCTAGGAACCACCAACTCCATTTGACTCTGTTCACTGTGTGCGCAAGTGCAGGCACGTTGCAAGAAGAGCCAGAGGCCACAAATGCATTTGCAAAGAGCGAGTTTTATTTTAGTTACCTCTCTACTGGGGGATCTCCGAAGTAGCACCTAAGCTCCCATGCAGAGGTAACACAAGCGGGGATTCATGCGCTGCAGCAGTTCAGCCCTGGTAAAAAGATTAGTGGGCCGCCTGCGCTCACCTGTATTTCAAGGCTTCAAGCAGGCACAGCCTCTTGCTCTTTCTCACAACAACGCGGCAATCTCAGGCACAATGATAAGGTTTCTCACAGGCCTATGTTATCTAACAGAGAGGTTCTACTTGTCAAGCACACAAGGTCAGTAAAACAATTAGTGTGATGTACGTGCTTTTTCTACAGACAGCTGCAAGTCACTTGAGCGTATTTACATTTAACCAACCTCCTCGCCAATCTTCCGCTATATTCCCCACAACTCTTTGGGCCCAGCCATCCAGCCAGTTCTTTACCCAGCGAAGAGTACGGCCATCCAGGCCATGAGATGCCAGGTTCTCCGGTAGAATGCTGTGGGATACAGTGACAAAGGCTTTACTGAAATCTAAGTGCACAACATCCACAGCCTTTCCCTCATCCACTAAGTGGGTCACCTTGTCATAGGAGGAAATCAGGTTGGTCAAGCAGGACCTGCCTTTCATAAACCCATCCTGGCTGGGCCTGATCACTTTGTGTTCTGTGTGCCACGTGATGGCACTCAGGATGATCTGCTCCATGACCTTCCCTGCCACCGAGGTCAGACTGACAGGCCTGTAAAAGCCAGGTAAAGGCAAACTGGTCTTGCATTGAGGTGGCAGGAAGGATGGGGGGGTGGGCACAGTGTTGGCAGTGGGGCTACGGGTAGTTGGATTTTTTGCATAAGGATTAACTTTTGCCATCAGCAAATCCGTCTCTGATGGTGTGATCCCACCTATTTCTAATTGTGGGATTCTGGCTTGTACAAAATCATTCCTTTTTTGTCTCCTCATCACTCATGGTATAACTCCTATCTGTTTTGTCGGCTTTCCTTTATTCACCACCCAAACAGAGGGTTCTGAAATTACAGTCCCAGTTTCCCTCAAAGTAGTTGCTCGAGCGCCTACATTACCCATAGTGTTTTTCACTGCTGGTATAGTTTCAGTGAGGCAGGCGCACCTCTCAAAAGCTGCATTTTAATACTTCTCTTTGCTGCTACCCTGTCCAGATAGGTAGGATCCCATAATCAACACATAAGTGATCCCCATCTGCCACACTAAATTAATACCCATCTCCATTGTACACCAGTTTCCGAGGGAGCCTATCTTCGTTGTATCTGATCATAATTTGTTGGAGCGATAAAGGACTCAGCATTCCGATTCAATGTGAATCACGCAAAGCCATTTATTACAGAAACAAGCCTCCTTATATACGCAACTATTCTCTAATCACGCGTCCACGCTCCAAGCATGGATTCGCTAAATGAGTATCGTGGGCAGTCCACACGCTGGAGCCCCACCGATGATAGGTCCGACGACTCACGCCACGCTGAGGCCCTGTTAATGAAGAAACGCCCCTCTTTCTCACAGCAGATTGTGTTCTCAGCTTCTCGAAGTGGCCTTGAGATTCCTTTGGGCCTGACTAATTCAACAACATATCTCCATCTAACCAAACCCCTCCACAATCATTGGCTATAGGGCTTAATAAATCTTTTTCATCTGCTAGAAAGGGATCAATGCAGCTCTGCTACATCAAGCTCACAAAATCCATGCCAGTATTCCTTCCCCGTTCTTCTGCTGAGAGATCTCTAAAAATTCCCTTAACTCTTTTGGAGCGTAAGGACATGTGATTTCCCCCCCCCCCATCTGCTTGTTCCTGCTGCCACATTATTTGTATGGGGGATTGTGCTCCCACCTCCTCCCTTCCATTTAAGTCAGGATCACATTCAAACTCAGTATCGGAGCCTGAATATTTCCATCCTATTCCTCGGGATTCCAAGACTCTTTTGTGGTGTGAACACAGTGTTGGAACGATAAAGGACTCAGCATTCCGATTCAGTGTGAATCACACAAAGCCATTTATTACAGAAACAAGTCTCCTTATATATGCAACTGTTCCCTCATCACACATCCACGCTCCAGGCATGCATTCACTAATTGGATATCTTTTATGTTCACGAGCTGTCCACGCACTGGAATCTCACTGCTGATAGGTGCATTGATTTATGTCTTGTTGAGGCCCCGTTATTGTAGAAATGCCTCACTCCCACGGCAGGTCCTGTTTTCAGCTTTTCAAGTGGCCTTGAGATTCCTTTGGGCCTGGCTGGTTCCATAACAAATCTCCATCTAATAGAAACCCATCCACACAGCAGTACATAATCCAGTTCCTTCAACCAGTATTACTCTCAGAGAGAATATGCAGGAGGATCTTAACTATGGCTTGTTCTTCAGAGGTTATGTTTTGCCCCATAACTTCACTCTTCCCTCCTCCTGCCCCCACCCGCTCACCTTTTCCGGTGATCCGTCGACGAATTTATCCCCGGGGTGTCTGTATGCCTCCGTCCGGTCTTCAGTCCAGCTGATCTACCTCTGGCTGGGCCGCTCCAGACTTTTCCCCAATCGTAGTGAGATGCCATTCAGAGTATCACATCGGGGTCACCGTTTGTTGGACCGAATAAAGGGCTCAGCATTCCGATTCAATGTGAATCACGCAAAGCCATTTATTACAGAAACAAGCCTCTTTATATATGCAGTTTTTTCCTGATCACATGTCCACGCTCTAAGCATGCATTCACTGATTGGGTATCATCTATGTTCATGAGCTGTCCACACGCCTGAGTCTCGCTGCTGATAGGTCTATTGATTTACATCATGTTGCTACCTTGTAGCTGCTGAACTGTTTTACTTCCACAGCAGATCCTGTTTTCAGCTTTCCAAAGTGGCCTTGAAATTCCTTTGGGCCTTGCTAGTTCAATAACAAATCTCCATCTAATAGAAACCCATCCACAAGAAGTCTTGTGCTAATTAAACTGAAGTAGCTAAATTTGTTAATAATTACTAGATGCTTTCCATCTGACTATTTTAAGCTTTCAGAAGTGGTAGATAATTGTTATCCAAGACTTTAGATATAGGAAATTAGTAGTTAAAAGCAGTTGCTCTGCTCTTCAAATTTAGAACTTGTTTCATTACTGCATTGTGAGATTATTATATCCCTCACTAGAGGTACGAGTACTGGATCATATTTTCTTTTTTCCTAGAATGTAGGAGTAGCACAGCATATTTATATTTTCTGCTATGGTTTATCATGCAGATTTCTGTCTGGTTTCTATTGTGTCTCAAGACGGGGGGAGATGGTCCTTCTAGTTTATCACCCTTTTCTTGGTGATACTGTAGCTTCTAGGTTAGTGAAGCTGATCTTGAGAAATAAGAAAATATGTAAACTCTTTTTTTGTTTGTTTGCTTCTGCTTTTCTGTTTAGATGATCTTTGAATAACTTAGATAACAGTCACTAGTAGGAACTACTCTCTAAAAAACCCACATCTGCTCTCACAGTCAACAGAACCTGGGCTATCCCCTTGTTTGCTGACGTTGGAAGTCAGGCCAGCCTTTAGATGTTGGTTGCAGATGCTTTTCTCTTGTGACAGGACTTTCTTTTTAGAAAGAGTCAATTTTGAAAAGGTCATCCATTTGCTGCAATAGTTACATATGAATTTAGAATAGGTAGGTCTTCTATACTCTTGTTTGGCACGTCAGTCTCTAGCCAAAGGAAAAGAAAAACTTGCACTGATCTGCCTTGACCATGAGGCTGTCTGTAAGTAATTTTCAGTTTTCTTATGCTCTTGCCTGTGAAATTTGTATTTCTAGAGCGTTTTATGGTGTATAAGCTTCAACTTCTTTGGAAACTTGTATGGCTGGTGATTCAGTGATTGAAAAACTGGTGCATTAGTGAACTGCATTTCTTCAGCCTTATAGGGTTTTCCTTTATTTCTGGGTGAAATGCATGACAAATTACCTTATGTCCCAAATACACGGTCAGGATCTTAAAAGAGGAATAGAGATGTCCGTTATCAGTTAAGAACCTTAAATCCTTAACCAGCTCAAATAGTATGTGCTTTTAACAAGTGTGGTGTCTTTAATGAACAAAGTGGGATATGACATGAGGATATCTGCCAAACTACAGGTGTCTAATATTAATGCAGTGAATTCATATGGAACAACAGTGCAAGAGATGCCATGCTTTTCTGAGGGTCTGTGGAAGAGCTGTCTTTTGCTTTAACTTCCCGTTGATTGATATGTACTGAAACAGAAGGTCTAATTACCCGCTATGCCACATTAAACAATGGCACAATTTGAGGAATCAATTTCTCCTGTTGTTTGTCCCTGCTAGGAAGATGCTATCTAACATCTGCATGTAAAGGCCTATAATGGATATTATTACTGTCCCTAGAGAGTGTTGTCTTGTAATCCAATAATGTGATCTGCACACAGAGCTACTCTTCAGGAGCTCTTTGCTCCCTGTCCTTTTTACTTGTGTATTCTGGAAATGTTTTTTTAAGTGCTGTTTTATTGGTTTCTGTCTCTCTGCCCCTCAATCACTGCACTGGAAATAACAAACTGAATTAGTTTGATGTTATGGACTGCCCTTCAAAATGTAGATCTCTCGTCACAGTTGCTTGGCGTGTGTATGCAACAGAGATGTCTCATCCCTTCCTCCCTTTGCCCCCTGTTGTCAATGTAATCCCTACTCTGCATTTGGTTAAATGCAGGGTGACCACTTGTACTTGTATCCCATGAGATGAAGACATGTTATTAGATTTGCTTTAACTAGTGGCCGTTGAAAATTGAATGAAAACTCCATAAAAGCATTTACTTCAAGGAGGGTCTGGTTTGTTCTTGTTGATATTGAAATAAAACAAGAACCTTAATGTACCTTCTCTCCTGAATTGGAGTAGGCTTACTTAAAACTCTTTTTCCTGTTAAGACTAGTGAAATTGATGCTTTTGTTTGTTCCTGCAGGGGATATAGTTGTAATGTATCAGATCTACTTTTACAATGACTTTATCCAAATAACTGTTATCAGTGGCTCAACATCATTGTGCTTTATGAAAGAGGAGTACCTCCACGCAGCTGACTGTGCTCATTGTTTGCAGAACTGTTAGAGGTACAAAGCAAAAGCAGTTGCTGCAGATTTTGGGTGATGTCATCTATTTATAGACTGCAGTAAATAGGTGGGAACCTTTGATATGAGAGTTTTAACTTTTGTTTTATCTCAGCAACACGTACTGTCTACTATTTTTGTTGAATGAGGCTATATACAGAATCCTGATGCTGGTTATAGCCTTTCACTTGCACTGAAACAAGTAGTTATAGTGAAAACTTAAACCACTGTCCAAATCTGGAATACCTGTGATGTGTTAGAAATCAATCACTTGAATCAAACTGCTTTTCAGTGTTTCTCAGTGTAATATCAGTGGTAGTTCATGAATATAATATGGGCAGGAAAAACAAAATTAAAGTGGTTTTTTTTTTTTTTTTTTTTGGTCTTTTTGTAGTTTTCAGAGGGAATGGATGCATCCTCAGTTTTTGTGTGCTTAGACTACATAATGTGTATTAGCAGGCAAAATGGAAGTTACAAGATTGGGTTTATCTTCTCTGAATTGTGCTGAATTGATTATGGTTGATAACTTGAGGCATTTTGGTTTTCACTGACCCATAAAAAGTACATTTCTCATTTATCAGAGTCTTAGGTGGCGGTTACTACAGAGAATTCATGTAGTCTGGAATCTAGGCATACTTGCACCCCAAAATGAGGGACATAGCAACAAGAGACCAGTTTGTCTTGACAAATAGTTAAATTGGCTTGAGATATCACTGAGAAAGCTGTTCCAGGTATCATTAGTGGTAGGATGCTTCCAACTTGACCAGTCAGAGCTCTTTCAGAAGAGGATATATAAACTTCAGGGAAAACATCAACAGAAGGAACATTAAAATAATTATTAAAAAAAACCCCAACTTCCCAGCAGCTCCTCATGAGTCACTCTTGGTAGTATTTTTTTTTTCCCTCTTTTTCCTCCTCATCTCTTGATGAGACTGTCCCTTTTGTATTACTTGACTGCACCAAGTTGTGCTTCTCTGTGTTCTACTTGTTGTCTGGCAGCACAGCTAAGTAGTCATTCAGGTTTAAGTGGTGACATGCCAGGTGGTCTGTCTTGGTCATCTCTATGCTGTCCCTTCAAGCCTTTCCATCTTGTCATCTATCTCTCTTTGAGCCGGTCGTTTCTGTCATCAGTTTTGTCTTGTCACTTCTCTGTTTCTGCATCTTTGTGTTGGGTTTTTTGTTGTTGTGGTTGTTTCCCTGCCCCTCCATCCCTTTCTGTCATCACTCTGTGGTCTTCTGCCCTCATCCTGGGCTCTGCTATATTGTGTTCCTCTGGCTGGCTGGTTTTAAGAATGTTGCCCTGTTGCCTCGGTGCTAAGTGTAAAATGAACATACAGACAGGAAGGGAAGAGCTCACATAAGGTTGCTTCAGTGCTGGCTGACATTAAAGTTACTTATAACTTTTAGGCACTTGTAGCCCTGATCTTCAGAGGGTTAGCCAGAACCAAGAATGAGGGAATGGGGCTAAGGTGGTGTCGAGGGTTTTGATTGCAGGGTGACAATAAAATCGTGGCAGATGTATTGTTAACCTCCTCTCCCCCCTCTTCCCACTTCGACACCCCCCCCCCCCCCTCCCCCCTTCCCACTCAGGACAGGCGATCGGGAGGGAAAGAAGGACAGAGAGAAGAGAGTTGGAAAAATTAAAAATTTTTTACTAATGCTACCAATAAGAATAGAGAAAATAATACAAAATATACAAAACCAATCTTGAAAGTCTCAGCAACTGCAGAGCCGGCACCCAAAGTCCTGGATTGGACTCTGCAGCCAACCGGAGCTGGATTCAGTGTCTCACTAGGCCTCAGTTCGCAGGGACAACTAGCAAGGTCCTCTCCTAATGTCAGCCATAAGGAAAAAAGGGAAAAGGGACAAGATCCTCATGATCACCCACTTTTATATGAAGTATTCACGTGAATGGAATGTTATACACAGTTGGTCAGTTTCTTGGTCACCTGTTTCTTGTTGCCCTCTTGCGAGATGTCCATCCATGCTTATCAATAAGTTTGCATTCCATTGCTATGTTTACCAAAACATGTATCTGGTTCTCCAGGAAAATGCAGCTAATATGAAGGCTTTAGCTGACAGGCAAATTCACTAAAAGAGAAACATGTTTTTAACAAAACAAGGACAGGAGGTCTACATTTATAGAAGAGAGAATGTAGGTGGCTGTAAGAAAACCTTGTTAGTACTATGCAACTAACTTGTTTCCCTGGCCCAGCAAAGGTGCTGCAAAAGTTTACATGCGAATATGTTCTTTGTCAGTTTAAAATGTTCAATAAAGCATCAGACCAAAATTTGTGCCTCTGCGCCATTCCCCAGATGTCCTTCAGCATCCTGTTCTGGAGTCTGGATATCAAAGGAAACAGTGATAATACTGTAGTTGTTCATTAGCTGGTTTGGAATAAGGCTTTGGGAGCAAGTCTTTTAAATTTCTAAAAGACCAGTAACCAAGGTAAGCAAACCTTTACCACACAGTGTAATGACTTCGACTAAGCAAATACAGTTCAGGCTCAGAAGCATAGTAGCAACATCAGTAAGATTCTAACTGGCTGCAAATATATATATATATATTTTTTTTTTCCCAGCCAGTAGGACAGAGCAACAGCAAGATGCTTGTAACAGTGGTCCCTGAACAACCTATCAAATCTGATTAGTCAGAAGACACTATTTTAATTAAATCCTATTTGGAAAGGTGACAAAATGTGACTGGCAGCCTGTTCTAGCATTGCTATGTGCAGTGCTTAACAACTCTATTTGCTAACATTACCTTCTGCAATAATGGTATCTTAGTAAGTGCATACTCACAGTGCATCAGGAAGAGCTAGTGTGCTATATACTCAAATGCTACCTGAATCTGAAGTGTGACCGTCTCTCTGGAAATAGTGTATTTCATGATTAGCTTGCTATCGATGTGCTGTAGCTAGTTCTGTAGTTGAAATAGTGTTGCATATGGCAGGGGAATAATTTTTCCCACTGCACCTTGAAGTTAATGCAGGTGCTTAGTCTGCACTAGGATTTTACTATAGGATTGCCAACAAAAGCAAGTTACTTATCGCTTATGTGGGATATTTTGACACTGAGGACACATCCAAGGCTTTATACAGCTCCAGATTGATATGCTACTGCAAAACTCCCTGGATGCTAGATGTGCACATCTTTGGTTCTGTGGGATTCGTACACATTGCTACTAATGTCCCTGGAGCAAATTGATAGTGTCACGGTAACTTAGTGTTCAGTTACCTAAGACCAGTATGTTAGATAGTAAACTTAGTATGTTCTTGCAGTGACCTGCTGGAGAGGGCATATAAATTATCATTCTAAAAATGATCTCTCTGAAGTTTCTTTTCTTTGCCCTTGATGTAGGTACAATCTGGAGTAAGCTGCTTCTGGTAAATAAGGTAGACAACATAAACTGTATTGCCTGTAGGGAACTGATGCTACATTGAAAAAACTTCCTTGTCAGTTGAGGTGCCAAAGTGAGGAGGTTATTTCCTTTCATCAGAAGTTTTAAAATCCTTTAGAAAAGTAGAGTAACTAGAACACTAACTTGGAGAAATTAAAGGAAGTGTGTAGAGGCCTTGTCCCTAGTTCAGCTCCACTGTAGCAGTAGTGGATGATGGTCAGCCATAGTACATGTTTGCAGGCAATGCCTCACAGTCTCTGGTGACATACAGAGAACTGGTGAGGTATGCGAAGACTGTATGATTTCACACATGGCTTAGCTTTTTCAATAATAACATATCAAGTTGACATCTTAATTGCTACTCTCATACAGAAGACATGCAATTGTACCAGGTTATCTTGTGGCTTTACCCTCGACAGCCTTCCTGAGATGGCAGCTCGGTGCTATTTCATCTTCTTTTTCTTCTGTCTTTGAAGCCGCAGTGTTTGATTAGATTGGTGCAAAAGTAATTGTGGTTTTAGCATTGTTGAAATTTACCGTTTGATATTGGAATACATTCTTAAATATATGTGGTTGTGTTATACATCATATTAAGGCGCTTTTCTTGCTTTATGATATTTTGCTACTGACTTATTACTTGCTGCTTATTTTATATTCATTTTAGACTATGGAAATAATGTTAGACAAAAAGCAAATTTGAGCAATTTCCTTATTCAAATTCAAAGCAATGGAGACAACTCGCAACATCAGCAACTCGTTTGGCCCAGGAACTGCTAATAAACGTACAGTGCAATGGTGGTTCAAGAAGTTTCACAAAGGAGATGAGAACCTTGAAGATGAGGAGCATAGTGGTCAGACATCCGAAGTTGACAACAACCAATGGAGAGCAATCATCAAAGCTGATCCTCTCACAACTACACGGGAAGTTGCCGAAGAACTCAACATTGACCATTCTATGGCCGTTTGGCATTGGAAGCAAATTGGGAAGGTGGACAAGCTCAATAAGTGGGTGCCTCATGAGCTGACCGAAAATCAAAAAAATCATCCTTTTGAAGTGTCGTCTTCTCTTATTCTATGCAATAACGAACCATTTCTCAATCGGATTGTGATGTGCAATGAAAAGTGGATTTTATACAAAAACTGGCAATGACCAGCTCAGTGCTTGGACCAAGAAGAACCTCCAAAGCATTTCCCAAAGCCAAACTTGCACCAAATAAAGGTCATGGTCACTGTTTGGTGGTCTGCTGCCGGTCTGATCCACTACAACTTTCTGAATCCCGGCAAAACCATTCCATCTGCGAAGGATACTCAGCAAATCCATGAGCCCAATTCTTCTCCACAATAACGCCTGACCCTATGTCTCACAACCAACACTTCAAAAGTTCCACGTATTGGTCTACGAAGTTTTGCCTCATCTACCATATTCACCTGACCTCTCGCCAACTGACTACCACTTCTTCAAGCATCTTGACAACTTTTTGCAGGGAAATGCTTCCACAACCAGCAGGATGCAGAAAATGCTTTCCAAGAGTTCGTTGAATCCCAAAGCACAGACTTTTACGCTACAGGAATAAACAAACTTGTTTCTTGTTGGCAAAACTGTGTCGATTGTAATGGTTCCTATTTTGATTGATAAAGATGATTTGAAAATTCATGGTCCAAAACTGCAATTACTTTTGCACCAACCTAATAGAATTCTTCTGAGAAGCAGCTAGTGACAAAACCAGTTCTCTGTTTTACTGGAGTTGTTTTGGATGTAATGCCAGTGTTGAGGGAGATGGTGAGATATGCTGAGAAGAACCTGACAAACGTCGAGCAGAATGGCACACAGCATTTTATGTACAGGGTATGCCTGCACAGCATGACTCACTTCCCCATAGCCTAGCATCTGCTTGTTGTGTTTCATGAAGTCTAGTTTCCTTCAGGTAATCTTTGTACAACTTTGGCTTTAGCTGTGTTTTGAATTCCTGTTAGCCAGTAGTGTTGGTTCACCTATTGATTTCAACATAATGCTGAAAGGGACCTTTCCACAGCAAAAGGTACTTTTCTAAAGTACTTGAAACTGGCTCTTCCTGACCCCAGACGTGTCAACAGCTGACAGGAGAAATAGCTAAGTTGTCATTGTAATCCTCACCTTATGACTCCCTTCTTTCAAGGTAACATTTGCAGTTGGAATCTGCAATGGAAACAGTGAAACTAAGAGTAAGATCTCGATTGGGGAATGATGGGTGTGAATGTTAGATCTGCTCCAAGTTGTCCTTTGAACACTGTCTGCTGCTGGTGGGGGTGAACCAGATAACTCTGGTTTTGAAGAACAGCTGTGGAGCATTTCAGGCTATGAGCTGGAGGACTTCAGAAATAAGGGGCAACTCTGATCCTTTGTCATATATAATGTCAAAGGAGGACTTAAGAATTCAGTTATTCAAAGAATTATGCTGTGGTATCCTGAGAAAGATCTTGTGATGTACTTCTAATCTAGCAAAAGAACCAGTTATGTTACTGAACATACCATAAGCATCCTGGAGCAGGGTTTTAGCTGACAGCTAATTAGACAGCTAATTCTATCTTAAAACCAGCTTTTTTTCTCAGGACAGGCCTGCTCCATGTTAAAAGCTGGCTAGGCACTTCTGTGTTTAACATCTCGGCCATATAGGATTTGCATCCAAATCCTAAAGTCTTAATGAGACTCTGTGGGCAGCGGACGAGGACTACTGTTAGCATTGTTTTCTTGTGCGTATCTGAAAATATCTTTCTAATGGTACCATTTACTGTATACCTGTATTGTTATCTGTGCATTACCCAGTGTGTGGAACTGTTCTTTACGGGAGAGCAACTACAATGTATTGAGTACTGTCCAGGCACAGATGAGGAGCGAATTGAGAGTCTATGGGTCAGAATTAAGGGGCAGGCTGGCAGGGGTGATACTGTTGTGGGTGTCTATTACAGGCCACCAGATCAGGGTGAGGAAGTTGATGAGGCCTTCTACAGGCAGCTGAGAGCAGCCTCATAGTCACAGGCCCTGATTGTTGTGGGGGATTTTAACTTCCCTGATGTTTGCTGGAAGGACTACACAGCCAGCCAGCCATAGTCTAGGAGGTTCTTCCAGTGCATTGACGATAACTTTCTGATGCAAATGGTGGAGGAGCTGACTAGGAGAAGTGCACTGCTGGACCTCATCCTCACTAACAAGGAGGGTCTGGTTGAAGCAGTAAAGGGCTGCCTTGGTTGCAGCAACCATGAAATGGTGGAATTCAGGATCTCGTGTGGCAGGAACAAAGTAGCAAGCAGAATTGCAACCCTGGACTTCAGCAGGGTAAACTTTGGCCTTTTCAGACAATTGCTAGGGGAAATCCCATGGGCAAGGCTGCTTAAAGGTAAAGGGGCCCAAGATAGTTGGTTAGTATTCAGGAATTGCTTCTACCAAGCTCAAGATCAGAGCATCCCGACATGTAGGAAGTCAAGGAAGGGAGCCAGGAGTCATGCTTGGTTAAACAGGGAATTGCTGGGCAAACTCAAGTGGAAGAGAAGAGTTTACAGATCATGGAAGGAGGGACTGGCTGTTGTCAGAGGATGTAGGGAAGCAACTAGAAACGCTAAGGCGAGAAGGGTCAAGGACAACAGAAAGAGCTTCTTCAAATACATGGCAGATAAAACAAACACCAGCGGCAGTGTAGGCCCACTGATGAATGAGGTGGGTGCCCTGGTGACAGAAAGTACAGAGAAGGCAGAGTTACTGAATGCCTTCTTTGTCTCTGTCTACTCTGCCGGACGCTGTCCTGAGGAGCCCCATACCCCTGAGGCCCCAGAGGAAGTCAGGACAATGGAGGAGTCTACCTTAGTTGATGAGGACTGGGTTAGGGAACAATTAAGCAATCAGGACATCCATAAATCCATGGGTCCAGATGGGATGCACCAGTGGGTGCTGAGGGAGCTGGCTGAGGTCATTGCTAGGCCACTCTCCATCATCTTTGCCAAGTTTTGTGAAACGGGAGAGGTGCCTGAGGATTGGAGGAAAGCAAATGTCACTCCAGTCTTCAGAAAGGGCAAGAAGGAGGACGCGGGTAACTACAGACCCACCAGCCTCACCTCCATCTCTGGGAAAGTGATGGAACGACTTATCCTTGGTGCCATCTCAAGGCATATCAAGGATAACAGGGTCATTTGGGGCAGTCAACATGGCTTCACCAAGGGGAAGTCGTGCTTGACCAACCTCACAGACTTTTATGAAGACATAACGAGGTGGCTAGATGATGGCAGAGTGGTGGGATGTGGTCTATCTTGATTTCAGTAAAGCATTTGACACAGTCTCCCACAGCATCCTCACAGCTAAACTGAGGAAGTGTGGTCTGGACGATCAGGTAGTGAGGTGGACTGGGAACTGGCTGAAGGGAAGAAGCCAGAGAGTTGTGGTCAATGGGACGGAGTCTAGTTGGAGGCCTGTATCTAGTGGAGTGCCTCAGGGGTCAGTACTGGGGCCTATATTATTCAATATATTCATCAGTGATTTGGATGAGGGAATAGAGTGCACTGTCAGCAAGTTTGCTGATGACACTAAGCTGGGAGGAATGGCTGACATGCCAGAAGGCTGTGCTGCCATCCAGCAAGACCTGGACAGGCTGGAGAGTTTGGCAGGGAAAAATTTAATTAAATATAACAAGGACAAGTGTAGAGTCTTGCATCTGTGCAAGAACAACTCCAGGTTCCAGTTTAAGTTGGGGAATGACCTATTAGAGAGCAGTGTAGGGGAAAGGGACCTGGGGGTCCTGGTGGACAGCAGGATGACCATGAGCCAGCACTGTGCCCTTGTGGCCAGGAAGGCCAACGGCATCCTGGGGTGTATTAGAAGAGGGGTGGTTAGTAGGTCCAGAGAGGTTCTCCTTCCCCTCTACTCTGCCCTGGTGAGACCACACCTGGAATATTGTGCCCAGTTCTGGGCCCCTCAGTTCAAGAAGGACAGGGAACTGCTGGAGAGAGTCCAGCGTAGGGCAACAAAGATGATTAAGGGAGTGGAGCATCTCCCTTATGAGGAAAGGCTGAGGGAGCTGGGTCTCTTTAGCTTGGAGGAGACTGAGGGGTGACCTCATTAATGTTTACAGATATATATAGGGTGAGTGTCATGAGGATGGAGCCAGGCTCTTCTCAGTGACAACCAATGGTAAGACAAGGGGTAATGGATGCAAACTGGAACACAAGAGGTTCCACTTAAATTTGAGAAGAAACTTCTTCATGTTGAGAGTATCAGAATGTTGGAACAGGCTGCTCAGGGAGGTTGTGGAGTCTCCTACTTTGGAGAAATTCAAAACCCGCCTGAACACATTCCTGTGTAACCTAATCTAGGTTGCACAGGATGATCTTTTGAGGTCCCTTCCAATCCCTAACGTTCTGTGATTCTGTGTCTAGACAAGTGCCACACTTGCTAACTGACTGCCTACCTAATATGATAGTATCCCATTTTAGAGCAGCATGGGTTAAACTGAAGAGTATCATTGTGAGATTTCCAGTAGGAAGGGCTTTTCTTAATGCTTGGGAAGGCAGGGTGTGCTCCATGGGGCTGTGATGGAGCTGCCTTTGAGTGCTGTGATCTCGAACTTACTGCCTTCCTTAGCAACCTGGCTGGTTCTTGACTCTGTTTTTTCTTTTTCTTCTTCATTTTGCCATTTAGATTGTCAGACTATGGGCTAATTTATTTATCTGATTGGCCAGTTCTCAGAGTTATAAAATAAGTTTGCTTATCTGTCTTGGGAACAGGATAAACAGCACGTGTCTGCAACATGTCCCATATTCTAGAGAAAAGAAGCTGTAGAACTGCATAGGCTTTTGCTGTGCTACATGTATGAAGTTGTTAAAGCTGTTTTGAAATCTCTTTCAGGTTCTAAATGGCTTCTAAGAAGTTGGGATCCGACTCTCATGGTAAGTGAAATTTGGCATTCTCGTGTCCTCAATAAGATGAATCCTGCTGTTGCTACTGACTAATGTCCCAGCCTAGACAGTCCATAGAGACTAATCTGTTTAGCCTCTGAGCAGTTTTTGTTAGGAATTAAGTGCCTTGGCTTCCTTCTTGTATAGTTGCTTGCTGACGCTGTGCCTGTTTTCTGGTTAAACTGAAATTCAGCCTGTGACTGTTCTCCCCTCTCGGCAGAATAATACCTTCTCCTTCCCCCACTTCTCCCTTCAAAATCAAAGCTGAACTGCAATTGTGATACTGATCTGATGTTTGCTGAAGTGAACACTAGATCTTTAACTTCTTTCTATGGTAGTCACATGAGAAGTTGGAGTAAAAGTGAAACTTTTAATATATCATTGAGCTATGCTTGCTTTTTTTCTCAGCATTGAATTTTTTTCTTAAATTTGACTAATCTAGTTCAACAAGCAAGTGAAGAAGATAATATAATCTTCTACATTTGAGATATGTAGTGTCATGCAGATGATTGGTATCATAAAAAGTATTTGCCTGTATATCTGCTTATCTTTTAGAAAATGGGTGCAATTTGGGAGGATTAATATTTCTGCGGAACATTAAAGTTCAATTTGTTGTATGTAATGTAGCTTCTTCAAGTTGGTAATCATTCAAGGCAAGAGTGGGAGATTCATGTGTAAATTTCTAACATGATTTTTCATGCTGTAGAAACTTCTGCTTTTAGAAACTCAACCTTGATCGTTTTGGATAGTCTTTCAGATTAGAAGGTCCTGGGGAATTCAGTTTTTCCTTGAGCTTTTTATTCAGTCTTGCAAGTGTAAAGTTGAAGTACAGAATTAGGCCTTTCAGTACTTAAAAGGGGCCTATAAGAAAGATGTGGACAGACTTTTTAGCAGGACCTGTTACCATAGGACAAGGGTTAATGGTTTTAAACTAAAAGAGGGGAGATCCAGGCTAGATATGAGGAAGAAAATTTTTATGAGAGTGGTAAAACACTGGCACAGGTTGCCCAGAGAGGTGGTGGATGCCCCATCCCTGGAAACATTCAAGGCCAGGCTGCATGGGGCTCTGAGCAACCTGATCTAGTTGAAGATGTCCCTGCTCATTGCAGGGGGGTTGGACTAGATGACCTTTGAAGGTCCCTTCCAACCCAGTCTATTCTATGATTCTGTGAATAAGAAATGTCTCACTTAAATACATGGTTATTGATTAATAAAAACAGCTTATCAAAACTTAATTTTTAGATGGTCTCCTTTGCTGTAGCCCAGTGATCCTACTGTAAGACAGTTGATTTATTAGATAGCTGCCAGCTCTTCAGCAGTTGTTCTCTTGTATGTATGAACACTCTGAACTGCTTGTCTTTTGAGTCTGTTTTTATTTCTCTCTTCTGCTTTCTAAACCAGATGAGCAAAGCTGTCGTGGTTGAGATGGACAAACGACATAGACCAAGTTCTTCCAGGATGAAAGTAGTAGCTGCCATTTATTGCCACAAGTGCATTTTTATACAGTTTTACCAATTCATGTGTCTCTTCACTATTGGTTACAAGTTACAGCAGTAACATCTCATTGGCTAATTTTGCTATCATCAATGTTACTCTTTTACTCCCTTCTCTCTCACGGGTACATCCTTAACATCTCTGGATACTCCTTTACCCTCATCTTTCTCACGGGTAGGCCTTAATATCTTCAAGGCTAATTTCTGTTCCTATGCCCTCCGTCAGGTAATCCAAGGACCCACTGTAGTCCCCCACAAAGATGCTGCTTGGAGCTAGAATTCAACTTGTCTTAAATATTTTTCAAAACAGTACAGTGTGGTAGAACATGCTCCTGGCTTCAGAATAACAAAATCAAAAGAAATGGTGCTGTAAGCTGGTTGGTTAACTTGTCTGCCCTGTCTTAAGAAATCAGCAGGGCAATTTCTTCAGTTTTCTCCAGGGTTGTTAAGAATTAATCCTACCAAGTGAATTTTGGCTTACTGTAAAGCATCTAGCCCAACAGCTACCTTTGGCTCAGTGCCTCTGGCAGGCTGATGAGATCAGTCAACATAGTCGATACATCTCTTGTACTTATTGTTGAGCTGCTTTTTAGAGGTTGAGTGGCTGTTTTTGAATCACAGAATGGTTGATGTTAGAAGGGACCTCTGGGGATCATCATATCCAACCCCCCTGCTCAAGCAGGGCCACCTAGAGCAGGTAGCTCAGGACCATGTTCAGATGGAGATGAAGAGGGGAACATAAGGTATGAGTGGAGAGGAAGGGACTCTTTTCCTGTCATTAAGGGTATTCTTAGCATACACCTATAACTGTGCCTAAGCATGTAACTTCAAATGCTCTCCTGTCATTTGAATAATTGGAAGTTCAAGCTAAATTGTAGTAATTAGTGGCATCTAGAAATGCAGTTCTCATCTGTTGCACAAAAGGTATGGGTTATACCAAGTGCAGTATGTTGATATTGCTGTTGTATTGTCACTGTCACTATACTTGAAAGCTTTTAACTCCAGTTTCTGAAAATTATGTGTGTGGTTTGCGTGACCACAAAAACTAAGTTCCACTTGGTTTCAAAACTCTTCCCCATTCATAACTGGTACCTGTTTTTATCTATTTTGCTACCAAACTGGATGACACTTCTATGAGTTGGCCAGAGATTTCTGCATTATGCTGAAGCAGAGAGAAATCTCACTCTCTCGTAGTATATCCTTGGGCCAGGAATCAGACCGAGAGGTACAGTTTTGCCAGGGCTATTCTCAGAACTTCCTCAGTATGCTTTTAACTGCTAAAAGGATGAAGTGGCTAACAGCCATATTAAATAACAGCTCAAAAAAACCTTTAATTGCTTCACTTGAACATGTGACTATTGAAACAGTGGCTTGTGTAATACTTTCTATATGTAGGTTTTGCTTATTACTTTAGAATTTGCCATTTAAAACAATTTACACCCTTACCCATCAGTGTGTTCAGACAGAAAGGTTATCTGTTTATAAGAATAAAAGGATTCTTAGCTTTCTGGATCAGATTTTAACTTGACTAGAATGATACTGTTCTGATTGGGCTGGAACAAAGTAAATACTATGTGCATCTATGTTTTGATTCTGAAAGACTTCTTACTGTTAAATGTCCTAAAACATTTGGTGTGTTTCTTAACGTGTGCTTACAGGTTTTGTATTAGGTTGGTGCAAAAGGAATTGCGAGTTTTGCATTGTTGAAATTTGCCATTTGATATTGGAATACATTCTTAAACATATGTGGTTCTGTCATACATCATTTTAATGTGCTTTCCTCACTTTATGATTTTTTGCTACTGACTTATTACTTACTGTTTATATTTATTTTAGACTATGGAAATGATATTAGACAAAAAGCAAATTCGAGCAATTTTCTTATTTGAGTTCAAAATGGGTAATAAAAGTGGAGACAACTTGCAACAATGCATTTGGCCCAAGAACTGCTAATGAACATACAGTGCAGCGGTGGTTTGAGAAGTTTCACAAAGGAGACAAGAGCCTTGAAGATGAGGAGTATAGTGGCCGGCCATGGGAAGTTGATAACTACCACATGAGAGCAATCATCAAAGTTGATCCTCTTACAACTATGCGAGAAGTTGTCAAAGAACTCAACATTGACCATTCTATGGTCGTTTGGCATTGGAAGCAAATTGGGAAGGTGGACAAGCTCAACAAGTGGGTGCCTCATGAGCTGACCGAAAATCAAAAAAAAAAATCATCCTTTTGAAGTGTCGTCTTCTCTTATTCTACACAACAACAACAAACCGTGCTTTGATCGGATTGTGACGTGCAACGAAAAGTGGATTTTATCCAACAACTGGTGACAACCAGCTCAGTGGTTGGACCAAGAAGAATCTCCAAAGCACTTCCCAGAGCCCAAATTTGTACCAAAGAAAACGTCATGGTCACTGTTTGGTGGTCTGCTGCCGGTCTGATCCACTACAGCTTTCTGAATCCTGGCAAAACCATTCCTTCTGAGAAGGATGCTCAGCAAATCCATGAGATGCACTGAAAACTGCATTGCCTGCAGCCGGCATTAGTCAACAGAAAGGGCCCAATTCTTCTCCATGACAACGTCTGACTGCACATCACACAACCAATGCTTTAAAAGTTGCATGAATTGGTCTACGAAGTTTTGCCTCATCTACCATATCCACCTGACCTCTCGCCAACCGACTACCACTTCTTCAAGCATCTTGACAACTTTTTGCAGGGAAAACGCTTCCACAACCAGCAGGATGCAGAAAATGCTTTCCAAGAGTTCGTTGAATCCCGAAGCACAGATTTTTACGCTACAGGAATAAACAAACTTGTTTCTTGTTGGCAAAAATGTGTTGACTGTAATGGTTCCTATTTTGATTAATAAAGATGTGTTTGAACCTAGTTGTAATGATTTAAAATTCATGGTCCAAAACTGCAATTACTTTTGCACCAACCTAATACCAGAGTTGTATTCAAGATAGACTTATAGCAATGGTCATTATTAAAAAAATCAGTATACTGGGAAGAAACTACAAGGTTTTTATTCCTTAGTCTAGCTGCTGAGGTTAAACTGGCTGTCAGTGCAGCCCATCTAGTCTGGGTGTGTTTAGGTTTTTTTACTGTACCAAAACAGAGAGTGTTGTTATGTAAATACCACAATGTGTACTTGTACCCTCTGTGGCTAGTATCTATTTCAGGCAAACAAGAAGGCTGTGCAAGGGGAGGTGTCTACCACTTACTGTGTCAATAGGTCCAGTAGGACAAGTATTTGCACACTGAGCAATTAGGGCTGTGAGATCAATGCAGAGAGGTGATTCTGCTTCGCTTGGATCATCGTGCTTAGAGCAGGACTTGTACCAGTGGGACTAATCAGGGCATAGTAGCAGCAGTCACACTGGCCTCTGAGCAGTCAGGAGATCTGGTTGTCTCTAACCTGGCCGTGATTTACCACTCTCAGTGCAAAGGCTGCCACAGTTGCTACTTCTGCATAAATGTACACTTGGGTATATCCAGGTTCTCAAACTGCCAGATCAAATACTATTTGGATGCTGTGTTGCAAATAGTAGTGTTCGTAGCCAGTGAGGTGCCATCTGGATGCTGTGCTTTGTAATGCTTGAATGTGTGCTTCTCAGTAAGGTTCAGTGAAAATGCTATTATATTCTACCTGGAGCACTTTTTCATCCTGGTGGTGCAGGTGGGATGTAGGTTATTCAGCCTGATGTTTTCAAAGCTGGAGGAAATACTACCTGTGTCCTAACAGGACTCTGGGACCAGCCAGTGCAGTGCATACTATGATATCTCAAGTGATGTCAGCACATAAACATTTAACTCCAAATTAACAGGATGTTCCTGTTTTTGAAAGTTGCTTATCCTTTTGGAGCCTGTGACTGCCTTGTTGTAGATGAGTCAACAGTGAAGGAACATAAACAGTATTTAAGCTGCCATCCGAGTATGAAAATGGGTCAGATAAAAATGGCAAGTCATAGCTCACTGAGCAAGAGGCTAGTCACTGAACACCATCTTAATGTTGTTGCTAATGTCTTTTTGGATCCGCAACACTCAAAGTAAAGTTACAAATGAGTGCTAGAGGAATGCTTCAGATTGTTATACACAGCCAGAAACTTTGCCTGTAATTCCAAAAGCTTAGACCAGTGATCCAAAAAACCCCTTTCAGTTAATCAAGAAACTGAGTGTAACTTATGTTGTGTGTTTTCTAATACTTCTTCACAGCAGCTGAAAAGCAAACCTATGGTCTGGCTTCTTGGAGGTGGTTGAGCTTTAAATGATTCTCCCTCATGAGTTTGCAGGATGCCCGAAGAGAGTTTTGTCCTAAAACACTTTTTAAATACCACATGTAAGTGACAGATATAAAGGACAGGTGGAATGCCACAAAACAAGTCTGAAGCCTCTCATTGGATTGATCGCAAATCAGACAGCTGATTAAGTTAGATTTCCTTGTTTAAAAAATCAGAATTGCTATGCTAATTAGTCTTGAGCTGTTTCACTGTGTTTTTGTTAAAGTGGAGTGTTGTGTGAGCCGGCACAGGCAGGATGCAGGAACGACCACAAAACCATGGATGAAATGCAGAGTAAATTTATTTTCGTTGCCTCACCAACCAAGGGTACCCCGAAGCAGCACCCAGGCAGAGGCATCCAGGTGGGGATGCAGGCACTGCTGAGCTCAGTACATGCTAGAGGATCATCAAACCTGCTGATTTTGCCTGTATATCAGGGATTCATACAGGCATAGTTTTCCACTGTGCTTTGATCTTCCCCACAGCAGGGCAGGAATCTCAAGCATGTTCAATAGGGTGCCTCTAAGACTATCATAGGCCTATGTTATCTAAACACAGATGTTTTACTTGTCAATCACACAAGACTAAACAACAATTAGTATGATATATGTGTTTTTCTACACCTCAGCTGCAAGTCACTTGAGCATCTTTACAGTCCTCCTCGACAGTCTTTAGTTATATTCCCACAAACGTCTAAACTTTGGGTCACTTTGCACTTGTGACCACTTCTGTCCAAATGTTACTTCCTACTTGTATGCCAAAACCCAGATTTTAGTTTGTCTTAGCTGCTCTAAAACTGGGTTAATTTAAAGCCTGTTTTGAATATGATGAAAATGATGGATCTTTTTATAGAGACATAACAGAATTACAGTGTTCAGGAGAGCTTCAGCTTCCAGTAGGTATAGTATTGTCACCAGGGAAGCTAAAATGTTGGGTATATTGACTTAAAAATCTGTTCAACTGTTGGATTGTTGTGTGTTAATTGTGTTTGGTTGGTTGGTTGGGTTTTTTTTTTTTTTTTAATACTTATGAGCTGGAACATAAGAAAGAAAAACAAACAAACAAACAAAAAACCACAAAAAACACACACCACCCAAAACAAAATAAAACAAAAAAACCCAACCAAAACTGAGGCAGTGAAGTCCAAACAGATTCAATGTGTTTCTGATCAAGCAAATTCCTTTGTATTGAGTCACCTGGTGTAGTTGGGGCAGCTAAGATAAAATAGCTCCCAAATACAGAAATGTGAGTCTTAATTGAATGCATTAAACTTTTAAGTTGTAGGTTTGTGTTCTTGTTGTTTGTTTTTTAGTTTGTTTGGGGGGGGTTGCTTTTTGTTTGTGTTTTTTATTTTTTTTGTGGTTTTGTTTGGGGTGTTTTTGTGTTTTGTTTGGTTTTGAATTTTTTCCTACAGTTTCTGCCTTTGATCATAGGACCTTTCAGTTATCTTGATGATGTCCCATTTAAGATAGGAGACAAATTCAAAACCCCAGAGAAGGTTGGATTACCCATTGGTTTATGCCTGCCTGATTCTTCTCAGCTTGTCAGAGAAGCCCAGGTAAGTGACATGTTTTGCCTTTCTGCTCTCTTTCCCTCTCACCACTGGCCCCTTAACATGTGGTGCTGTAAATTGCAAGTAGTTGCAGTTTACACACCTGTTCAAATGTTAGCTTGTCAGTCCTGTAGTGTCTTTTTGTATGCCAGGCAGTAGTTGCAGAAGATCTGTTAGAATGTACGGAAAGATAAAAATATTATAAGCTATGTAAAAGGCTTCTACTTTTTATTTCTTTAAAAAGCCTAATAGCATTTATTTTAGTGTATCAACTTTAAAAAAAAGCACAATGTTTTCGTGTAATAGTTCTAGGTCTAAATGTTATCCTGACTAAATTCGAGTAGCATTTTTAAGAGGAAATGGTAAGAACTGATACATCCATGTTATGGCATACTTGCAGAATCTTGTTTGAGGGTAGCAAATGTTTCTGTGTCATATTTTATAGCCTCTCACAATAGAGGGATGAAGAAATAAATTTCCAGTTCTTGTTTTCTGTGCAGTTCTGAGTGGGTATTATTTTCCAGCTGTAGGGCAAACAGGTTACAGCTTGATATGGATGGCTTTCAGGTCTTTGAGGAGCATGTCTCTCTTACCATAAACTCTTGGTAGTGTAAAATCAATTGCTTTGGCATAAATGTTGAAAATCTCATCTCCAAATGCAGGTTGTGATACAGGAAATCTAATTGAACTATGTTTTCTCATTTGCATCGGTGATTTTTCCTTGGTCAGTCCAAACTGATGATTGTTTTCACTTCAACTCTGTGACAGATTGCTGTAGATGGTTCTGCCTTTTTTTTTTTCTTGCCCTGTAACTCATCTACCAGAGAGCTGAATATCTGAATTACCCTACATCATGCCTGTTTCATTATAACCATTAAATGATTACCTACTTGTCTTAATACACATATTTCCACCTAGTTAAGCTGGTGTGAGAGAGCTAAAGAAGACTCTAATGTCCTGTTGCTGGCTTCAGTGTGCTATGTCTCCATTTTCTTGCCAAGTATAGTATGCCCAATTGGACTGCAACACCTTGTATAATATGATGTTACTATATAGGCTATGCATCTCACAGTGTAATTTGACTTCATTACAGCTGTAGTGAGAGATGTTAAAAAAAATAATTTAAAAGTGCAGGGAAGCAAAATTGCCCAAAGCTATACAATTTTATATTAATATCCCCCATTTTTTAATATAAAAAAACATGGCTTGAGTCAATTTTGGTATATATATACATATATATATAAAAAATCATATGCACATGCATGCACACACTCAAAAAAACTACAATAGCTCTGCTCAGATAGCAAAGAATGTGTAATGAGTAGTGCCCAGCACTTCTGCTAGTGAGTTTTTTTTCAGAGTCACCTTGCTGATAAATTGTGCATCACACCTCTTGGAGTCTTAGAGCTAAGGGAAGGGAAAACTTATGCAGTTGAGACAACAGGTCTCCAGGTTCTCACTGGAGCCCACTATAGGGTAGGATGTGACGCAACACATAGTGAGTCCCAGAAAAGTCTAGTAGAGGCTTAGCAGGCCTTTCTGGCTTGTTTCTCTTTAGAGCTGGGAATTTGTATGACCTAGCAGTCCCATGGCAAGAGCACTCCTGCGGTGATTAGAAACAATGCACACTGGGATGCAGACAGAGATGCACACACAGTCAGAGATCTTGTTCAGGAAGGCACGCAGAGCCGGGCCGAGAGCCTCTTTATTAGCCATTGACAATTTATAGGATTTACAGATACGAGCCTGGACTAAGATGTTACATAAGATGTTTTTCCAATAATTGTTATTAAAAACACACCACACTCATGTTATCTTTGTTTCAGTTACGTTCCCATTCATTCACAGACCAAGCCCAAGGACATTCACACATCATACATACGGGGGTGGTTTTCTGACCCGAAATATCATTCTCACTGGCCTGGGCTATCACTTCTTACACTCATAAAAACCATACTTCTGTATAATCTGTCCAAGGCCCTTTAGCTGTAACTGCTGTTCCCACACACTCCTGTTTGGTTATGTGCCTTTATCTTGGCAAGGATATCTTATGACTTCTTGTGAGTCACAAGTAGGTTATATCCTGGACTTACCTTGTAGGCTGTGTTCTCTGAACATTTTGTGATTATTTAAAGAGCATTTGAGGCTGTTCATTCTTCCCAATATATTAAAGCTTTAAGTAGATTCAGTCTGTTCAGAATTTTGTCCTTTCAACCAGGCCACTACAGTGGTCAGTAAACTGGTAGTGGGTACCTTACAAATGCCATCCTATGCTAACCTGGCCCTGAAGAAGCTGATGCTAAATGAGAAAAGCTTGTGGGATGACAATGTCAGTAACTGCAGCAAAATCTGCTACTGCAAGTAGTTGTCATCATTGGTGTAGCCAGTATATCCCCTTTGGCCTGTGAGCCATTGGTACTGGGATAAGAATACCAATATTTCTTAAACCAGTGGTTGTAAGACTAATATCAAGTCCCTTAGGAGTCTTTTAGGGGGGGACTGAGTAATACTGTATTCACCTTTGGATGCAAAAAATACTCTGCCATAGTCTTGAATTAATTTTGGAACTTGTGGATAGGGGGTGGTTCAGTGGTGCCGGATTTGGGTATGATTGTTCATCTAATAATGCATTAGACTTACCTTTGCTACATCCGTTGTCTTGGGGGGAGAAGGTGGGAGGGCTGTGAAACTTATCTTGGGATGATCAATAGCTCTAAAGAAAAACTAAATGTAGGAAGGAGGCAAAATATGATATACTAATCCAGACTATAGACAGGCTTTGTTGTTAGAGGCAAAATGAATTACTTCTGGTGCCTTCTAGCTTTGCCAGTCTGTAGGTTACAAGAGATGCTGGAAAAAAATTGATGCCTGTCCATGGTAATTCATATAGCTCTTATTCTATGTTACTTATGCTGCTGTTAGAAGTGATGGCTATGATCCTTATAATGTATCTTTTTTTCTTCTTTCCTCTCCACCATTGGTCAGTATGACTTCTCACTGGAAAAGAAAACAATCGTGTGGGCTGAAGATATCAAAAAAATTGAAGCTGCCCACGGAGAAGCTGAACTCAAGGCAAAAGTGCTAATGAACTCAAAAACAGCTTCAGAGGACAGCAACAAAATGGGGTTCTCAGAGGGACCTTGTCCTCAGGCCATGCCTCCTCCTATTAACCCCATCCTCGTTAGCCTGCAGCACAATAATATTCTTACTCCCATGCCAGCCAACAGCAGTGCTGTGAAGCAAAAGGTTCTTAGTCCACCTAATCCAAAAGCAGACTTCAACCCAGCTGATTTTGAATGTGAAGAAGACCCATTTGACAAACTAGAATTAAAAACAATTGATGATAAGGAGGAATTAAAAAATATTCTTGAAATTCATATTGGTACTACTGGGCCTATTGTTGCCCAACTATTGGATAATACTTTGCCCAAAGGAGTGTCTGAGTCTGTGTTGCAAGATGAGGAAGTTCTGACATCCATAGAAAGGGCCACGTTGGACTTCAAGCCCCTTCACAAACCCAATGGCTTTATCACTTTACCACAACTGGGAAACTGTGAAAATATGTCTTTGTCTTCCAAAGTGTCCCTGTCCTCTGTCACTTCAGTGAGCAATATAAAATCCCTGTCCTTTCCTAAACTTGACTCCGATGAGAACAATCAAAAATCATCAAAACTCATGAACGCTTTCCATAGCACTACCTGTCTCTGCAACAGCACTTTGCTCAGCTCTTTGCAGACCTGTGCTCATAGTAAAGCTAGTGAACTGAACAGACATGATATGGTTGGTCTTTCCACCCTAAATGAGAACAGTGGCGTGGAGACATCAACATTATCTGCTTCATCCAGGCTGCCTTCCCTGGCTGTGTCAACAGTTTGTACAGAACAACAATCATCTCAAAGCACAGTGACTATGGTAAACATGTAGTGGGTTAGAATTGGGGTTGCTAGGGTGATGTGGAGGAGGAGGTATAGAAGCAAATGTTGCTTCTAAAATGTCCTGTGGTTTTAGCTTCATTTAATGGGAATGTCGTGTAGATCATGTGTGGTAGTTCCTCTTCATTTACGTGGCAAATTGATCAATCGAACAGGTCTTCATGCTGGCAGTTCTGAACCTCAGATTATTACTCTGCAGGTTTCCCCTAGTTCTGGTGACTTTTCCTTCAGCTTTTCATCTCTTTTGTCCATAGTTGCACACCTTTGAGTTAAGCGTATGAGATATCTTCCTAGTACAGTCCTGCATTCTGTCTTATCCAACTGAGATATATATCAGATTCTGAACTGCTCTTAGGTTTTGAGTTAAATCTCTGCTAGATTTGTTCCTCAGCTTGCTTATTTATTTGCTGGAAATAATGGGAAATGCAGGCTTCTCAAGGAGTAGAAGCAATAACAGATTTAAAAGCACATGTGCTGTGTCAGGGAAGGAAAAAAGTATTTGCAGTTGACCTGCAGTGAAAGAATTGTCTGTCTTTTTTATTATTTATTGTTTATTTTCTTCCTGAGATCCTTTTAAAATCTAACCTTTAAAAGGATGAAAATTATGGCGATCTGAAATCTGGTATTTACCCTCTTCCTTGTATAGGAGGATTGCTTTTTGGATACCAAAAGTAGTCTTGAGGATCATCTCAGATAACTAATATTACAGTTGGTTGCTGTACAGCTCTGAGAAAGTTTGATGATTCATTTCCTCAAACTTATGGCAAGTTCTAAAATAACTTTACACCAGCTATTGTCTTTGTCTCTTTGTGAATAAGAGCAGAGATTTGAGTAAGATTGTGGATTTTTTTTTTTTTCCTCCAAAGAACCTGAGATCTGGACACCAATACTCATGAAGCCTAGTGGAAACTGTAGTCAAATCCTCTAGCTGGCTCTAAAATAATCTGGATTCTTCTGTCCAATATAAGCGGTACTTCAGTAGTTCTGTGGCCTTACTGGCATACTGTAGGTTTTTGTGTGACACCACATGCTCTGAAACAAGTGACACCACTTCTCTCCTGTTGCTCTTTCTCCTCTTTTCAGTCTTGGGTAAATGCATTATTAATTGCAAAATACAGTATTCTGGCAACTACTATATTCATCAGAGCACAGCAGAACAGTTGTTTATTGATCACTAGAACAAATTTAATACAGTAAACTTTGGCAGAAGCAGTAATGTGCTGAGCAACTGCTCACTGCTACAGAGAACGGGTTTGAGAGGTGATCGTATATAGCTCAGAGGTGAAACCTTGAAGTACAACACATAATATCTGTAGGGATTAATATGAAAGATCACTTACAACTACATAGATGGGCATTCAAATGGCCAAATTTTCACTCTAATTAATCAAATCTATGTGCTGGATTAAAATTAGTAAAGACCAAGAGGGAAGTTGTACTCTCGAGAATGCTGTAAGGGAAGACAAACTGATAAAAAATAGTCTTACTAGGAGAAGTAATAAAGATCTTCATTTGAAACTCTGTGCTTTGGAAATAGCAACCAAGAAATAGTTATGTTGACAGAACTAGTTCTTTCTGTTTCCTTTCCAAGACTTCAGAATATACTTGTTTCATATTTCCACAATATGGTCCCGGTAGCTAGAAAATGACAGCTGAGCTGCAAGAAATTGAAGTAAATGTAACAAAAATCCTCAGAGTATGAAAATGATAAAAGCAAGTCACAGTCATCTATGGCCAGGAGCAGAAGGGTCATACATCCCTTTTCTTCAAGGTTATACAAGAATAAGCCTGTCCTTTTTAGAAAGCCTTGGGACAGTTATATGTCCCAGTATATTCCACAGTGATTTTATATATTTTTTTTTTTTCTCACAAGATTAGAAATTGTAACTTTGGATTTGGAGTTACCACTGGAGTTTATGCTTTACTAGTGAATTGGATCTAGGGTTTTTTGGATGGAAAAAAATAGTGATTTTTCTGAGACTGCACTGATTCTGTCCTGGGTGGACCCCTCTTTAAATATGTGGGGTGGGGTTTTTTTTGTTTTTGTGTTTTGTTTGTTTGTGGGGTTTTTTTTCGCGGGGGGGTGGTTAAGCTCACTGATTTGCTTTTTGCAGCATTATCAGAGGGAGAAAGGGCTAGTGAAGATAGGTTGGAATTAAACAAAGCTTGTCAGAGAGAAATCTCTGATTATGGGAGGATGAAGCACTCCTGGTAGACCATTCAGAATATATACTGCTGTGCTAGTGTGATGTCTGTGGGCATATCAGCTGCAGGCAAGGTTACCAGCCTCTGTATGAAGTCCCTAAAAGTAGACATAGTATGCAAGCACATACTGAAAGCATTGCACATCTGCTTCTTGAAGGGCACTGAAATGCAAGCTCGAGATGTAAGGGAGTATGGCTTCTGAGTGACCAGTCATGCCTTTGTCCCCTGAAATTCCTTTAGGTGTTTCCCTCCTCTGCTGGAAGTCCCTGACCACAAGCACAGGTTGTCAAGCTCAAGTAGATTGAGGAGGAAGAGTTGGTTTTCCTGGACTCTTGAATCTCTGGTGTCAGAAGCAGTTTTGGTTTTCCTGGCTGCAGCATCAATAACAAAGCATCATCCTTCAGTTTGATAACCGGCTGATTTCAGGACTACTCCAGACCCCCATTTCAATGTATCTCATATTCTAGTGCTTTTTGCTGTGGCAAAAGTGCCTGGAGGAAGAGGGTGTGTGCATCCCTCTACCACCATGAGGAGAGGTTCTTGGGTAAACCAGTCCATCAAACTGAATGTGATTTATTTGGCTTTGTCTTCTAGAAGATAAATTCTTACCTTGGAGATGAAAATGGCAGACATGCAGAACAAAGCCTCCCCCCCAATAAATGGAATTTGGCAAAATCCTAATATATATTCTCAAACTTGTTTTTCTATAAACAGTTGTTTGTTGTTGCAGTGTGGGGTTTTTTGGGGTGGTGGTGGTTTGTTTTTTAGTTTGGGCCCAAAGAAGGATTTTCTGAAAGAAGTGGACAAGCTTTCAAGGCAATGTATGCTGGCTTAAAAAGGTATTAAGGAAAAGCAATAAATGAAGGCTCTTTGTCCAAAGTAATTTCTTGCCGTTTTTTCTAATTTGATGTAAAATGCAGGAAGACTTTTAAATGGAATAATTGAAATGTGCAGATTTGATGGAGCAAAATTCTGACTTCTGCATTCCTGTTATCTTGGGCAAAGTAGTATAAACCAGTAGGTTGGTTCTGCCCTCTGGCAGCCTGGTTCTGCAGAAACAGACCAGGTTTACAGCAGGGTACATTACCCAGCCTTGTTGGCATACTGGGAATGGGACCGAATGTTGGGTGTCAGTAGAAAAATCACATGCTCTTTTTAGCCAGTGTGTCACATTGTTCATATATGGCATATGAAATGCAGTGCTTTGAGAGTAGAAAAGGGGTATATGCTTCTTTTACCCTTCTCATGGTAAAAACGAAAAACACCAAAAAAACCCCAACAAAACAAAAAAAAACCTCCAAGGGAAGTCTCTAGGCAATGACTTGATGACTTGAAAATTATCACTGTCATTCAGACAGAGTAGCACTGGGTCAAGAGCTGAACAGGAGCCAGCATGTTATACTGAGCTGTATGAACATGTAGCAGTCACAGTGACAGAATAAACAAGCTTAGTTATTATGAGGGGGGGGGACACATCCTTCTTGGAGTATAATCTGTTTTTGTTGAGTGCCAAGAAAAAAAACGGTCCTTATGGTGGCTATTCTATAACTACACACAACTGTGTAACATCTGCATCTCACATGTGGAAGCCTGATCAGACCACAAGTCTCCCTAGTATGGTAGACTTATTCCCAGATCTCTCCCATAAAACCCCTTTCCCCCAGCTGTAGCAAATTCTGCTCACTGGTGCATAATGTTGATAGTAATCTTATTATGTGTTGTCTAACAGGTACACTCAGACTACAAGGAAACAGAAATTCCTGTGGTAAGTTCCCAAATACCTGCATGCTTGCACTGGATTGTGTTTCTGAAAATCTCTAGAAGTAGCGTTCCTTTGAGTACAGAAAATCATAGGTGATGAGTAAACTTGTGGTGAAGGAAACAATCTCCATGCTTCCTCTGAGGTGTACAGGATTTGACAATATCATAAGGTTTGGTATTGAAAGATTTTTGTCCACCGGTAGGAGAGGGTATATTGTGAAGAATCTGGGTTGTTGATTGTTGTTTTTTGGGTAAAAAGAGTATGGTGGGAGTCAGACTTTGTGCACTGCTTGGTTTCATCCTAACAGTGAGTAACTTTCCAAGGACAGTCTAGGGAAGCCTCTCGGATTAATTACATGGGGTATCCTGGTTCTGCACTAGCCAGAAACAGGATGTGGGGATACAGAAGATGACCATCACCTCAGCTTCTGCATTTTCCCCTTTAGGTAATGCACCAAAATTTCCCAGTGCCTGAAGTGCCCAATAACACCAGCTGCACAGAGCAGTCAGGTGGCCCCACTCCTGAACAACAGCAGGTCCTCTCCATTAGTGAGAAACAGTGCATAGAGACAGTCGTCAACATGGGGTACTCACCTGAGAACGTCTTGAAAGCCATGAGGAAGAAGGGACAGAACATAGACCAGGTAAGAGCTTGTGCAATGAGTAAGAAACCCTTGATTGGATGCTGATTCTGCTGAGAAACAACCCTGGGTTTGCAAAATGGATAGAGGGGGGATTGTGGCAATGAGAACGACACATATAGAGACGCACAGACACAGAGTTCTTGTTAGCAGTGAGAGCAGAGCCAGGCAGAGCTGAGCCCTCTTTTATTAACAGTTCTCAATTTATAGGTTTACAGATATGGGCCTGGACCAAGAGATTAGACAGAACTTTTTTTTCAATAATTGTTATTCCAAACACACCACACTCATGTTGTGACTGTTTTCAGTCACGTTCCCATGCATATCTTGTTCCAGCCCACTCATTCACAGCCCAGGCCCAACAACATTAATACATCACATGTCTTTGGGGGCAGTGTTCCAGCCTGAGATATTCTCATCAGCTTGGACTATCACTCCTTACAATCATGAAAAACATACTTTTGTATAACCCGTCCAAGGCCCTTTATATTTTGAATAATTGCTGTGATTTAATCATGTTAGTATTATTTCTTTGACCGTCCGGATGGTTATGTTAGTATTGATCTTCCTTTATCATCCAAATGGCTGGAACCGCACATCCTGCTGTTCCCACAGGGAATTACTTTTATTATAACAAGGGGTTGCAGCCTATAGCTGCTGCAATATTAACTGCTAGAGAAGTTGTCACCTGGCAGTAAAGGCTCCCAAACCAAAGGAGTGTCTGTGCATGTTTCCGATGAGACACTACTTGAGTCAGCCACACCTGTGGGTGCTGGGTTGGAGCTGTGCTGAGCTTGGGATGGGGCCTTAGCTCCATGTGAACTGTGAGAGGTACTCTGCCTTCCCAGGAGCCACAAAACTATCCAAAGGAAGCTTAACATGGCTCTACACCATGTTTAGCACCATGTGACAGAAAAACCAGCCCACTTTACTTGTTCTGAGCACCAAGGGTTGTGATGCTGATGTCTCTCCCTGTAGAGAGATTGGTCACTGCAGGCTTATGACAGCCCTGAAAGGCTCTTGCAAGGCACCACTGACTGACTTTCTTTTGTGTGCTCTGGTTGTGGTGCTTCCTGCATTATGTGTTGCCTCAAATACTTGTCACCAGGTCACAAAGCATAAAGTGCTGCAAGGTGAGGCATGACTCTGGGTCTTGGATCTGCTTCAAACAAACATTTTAAAGCAAGGAGACTGTGGCCAAACTTTGTGCTGACCCTAGGCAGGCTGTGTGTGCTGCACAGAGCATCACCTGGTAGGACTGCACCTGTTGTATGGGGAGGAGGAGGGTCCCAGTGACTTCTACCTGTGTAGCTAATCTACTCGCCCACTACCTGTGCATTGAGAGCGGCTTAAGCTGTGCACTGGAGTGAACTGTAGCATCAAATGGAAAAAATGTCCCTTAGGAGGGTGGTTTTAAATCCTACCGTATTCGCAGGCTATGTTCTTTTGCATACCTAGCATCTGACCTTTCCCCGTACGTCTCAAAGCTGAGAATAGTTAAGAAATTTGACAGCCATTTCTGGGCATGTGAACTGGGATTTTCAGCTCACTCACCAGTATGCTGAGTTGACCTTAAAAGGCAGACTGCTTTCAGATTGCATCAGCTCTTGCGACAGTCTGAGAGGAAGCTAAAAGCTGACACATCTTGACTGCTGGACCTACAGTTTCATTTTTAAAACTTGTAGTATAAAAAGTGCAGTTAAACTTCAGCCTTCTGCTCAGTAATCAGGCACAGAAAGCTAAAGATAGGCTTCTGAGACTGTTTTGTCTAGAGTGGAAGATGTTCAGAGCTGGTGGGAGAGCACACAAGGACAGAAGGGCTTGTTTGTTTTCTCTGAGCAAGCTTTTGCATAAAGAACATCTCAACTCTACTAGGAAGGACTTTATATCAGTCCCTGGTGAAGCCTGGGGTAGAGTCATGCTCAGCCCCTCTGCATGTACAGAGGTGATATTCAACCACGCACTGTGAATGCCACTCTGCAAACTTAGTTTCTTCATTTCCCACAGGTTTTGGATTACCTGTTTGCACATGGACAGCTTTGTGAGAAGGGCTTTGATCCACTTCTTGTTGAAGCAGCTTTGGAAATGCATCAGTGTCCAGAGGAGAAGGTGAGGGCTCGATGCTAAGGAATAGAGAGAATGCACTGTAATAGGGAATGCCAGCAGCAGTTCCTCTGACTGATGTAATTCTGGCTTTCATGATAATGCTGACTTTTTTCCATAACTGAGTGCTGAAGGACATCCTTGCAGTGATAAAGTGAACATGTGCTAAAACATTAGAATTCTTCTGCGTTGCTTTATCACTCTCGCATGCTTTTCTGTGGGGACGGGATTTTTTTAAAGACCCTGCTTATTCTGGTTGTAATGTTTTTGAAGCCACCTTGTGGGCAAGGTGCTTGATACAGAGACAGTTAATTCAGAAGCAGCAAATTATCATTCAAACCATGCCAGCCTGCCCTGGCTGTGAATTTTCTCCTTTGTACAAACACATCTGCCTGGCTGCTCAGCAAATTGGGATAGTGCTCTCTCTGGAAGAAGCTGGAAAATATGATTTTGGGGGTCTAGTTTATTGTCTGGCTGTTTTGCCCAGCACCAAAAGTACAGAGGGAGGAGAGGGTAGCCAGGATCGAGGACAGCAGGATCTTTTAAAGTTTGCCAGCCTGTTGTATGCTGAGTTGTTATATGAAATCTTTAGAGGTGCAACCCACCCCCCCAGATGTATATATGCCTTCCTGCCTTTTTGGACTTAGTGATAAGCTTGCAAATACAGGAACAACAATGTGAAGATGGGAGAAGTGACCAAGTTCAGCAAATGCATTTGCTACTGGCTTAACCCCAATACTGGAAATGGCTAATCTTCTTACTGTACATTTTAACCTGTTTATTTGGTGTTGTCTGAACCCCCCCCGGTGAAGTGGAACAGAGGCCCTGTAAATGGTAGAGGGTTCATAAAAGTCTGATCAGTTGATTCACTTCTTGTTATTTTATTTTTTTCAGAGCTCAGGAAGGATTTGTGGTTGATGTTGGTAGTATCATAGACAGTGTGTCCAATAGGATTTGTGCTAATCCCCCAAGTTTGCCCTAGATCCGAAGAGCCATTTGATATCAAGGGCTACTCTACTGTTCCCGAAGTCAAAGTAACTATAAAAAAATTCAGATGCAGCAGTAACTGCTAGATGGGGGATCAGGGTGGCATTAATCAGAGTCCAAATTAGGCCAGGCTGATATTGGGTTGGTGCAAAAGTAATTGCAGTTTTGGACCGTGAATTTTAAATCATTATAACTAGGCTCAAACACATCTTTATTAATCAAAATAGGAACCATCACAATCAACACATTTTTGCCAACAAGAAACAAGTTTGTTTATTCCTGTAGTGTAAAAATCTGTGCTTCGGGATTCAACAAACTCTTGGAAAGCATTTTCTGCACCCTGCTGGTTATGGAAGCGTTTTCCCTGCAAAAAGTTGTCAAGATACTTGAAGAAGTGGTAGTCGGTTGGCGAGAGATCAGGTGAATATGGTAGATGAGACAAAACTTCATAGCGCAATTCGTGCAACTTTTGAAGCGTTGGTTGTGCGGTCGAGCATTGTCATGGAGAAGAATTGGGCCCTTTCTGTTGACTAATACTGGCTGCAGGTGTTGCAGTTTTCAATGCACATCATCGATTTGCTGAGCATCTTTCTCAGATGGAATTGTTTCACCGGGATTCAGAAAGCTGCAGTGGATCAGACCGGCAGCAGACCACCAAACAGTGACCATGACTTTTTTTGGTGCAAGTTTGGCTTTGGGAAGTGCTTTGGAGGTTCTTCTTGGTCTAACTACTGAGCTGGTCATCGCTGGTTGTCCTATACAATCCACTTTTCGTCACACATCACAATCTGATAAAAAAATGATTCATTGTTGTTGTGTAGAATAAAAGAAGACGACACTTCAAAAGGACGATTTTTTTTTTTTTTTTAATTTTTGGTCAGCTCATGAGGCACCCACTTATAGAGATTTTCCACCTTTCCAATTTGCTTCCATTGCCAAATGACCATAGAATGGTCAATGTTGAGTTCTTCAGCAACTTCTCGTGTAGTTGTGAGAGGATCAGCTTCGATGATTGCTCTCCATTGGTTGTTGTCAACTTCCGATGTCCGACCACTATGCTCCTCATCTTCAAAGCTCTCGTCTCCTTTGTGAAACTTCTTGAACCAGCACTGCGCTGTACGTTCATTAGCAGTTCCTGGACCAGACGCATTGTTGATGTTGCGAGTTGTCTCTGCTGCTTTACAACCCGTTTTGAACTCGAATAAGAAAATTGCTCAAATTTCCTTTTTGTATAACATAATTTCCATAGTCCAAAATAAATATAAAATAAACAATAGGTAATAAGTCAGTAGCAAAAAAAAAACATATAGCAGGAAAAGCACATTAAAATTATGTATAACATAACTACATTTATTTAAGAATATATTCCAATATCAAATGGTAAATTTCGACAATGCAAAAACTGCAATTTTTTTTGCACCAACCTCATAAATTTCCTACTGGGATAGACACCCCCATAGAATGAGCTTTGGTGCCCTTGCTGAAGAGGATATCTGGAAATGCAGGACTGTAAACATGAGGGACTGAAGGTGAGGCTCCATGGACTACTGCACTCAGAGCTCTGCCAGCTCTCCTGTGAGTGGATTTCCTCCAGACAGAGCTGGAGCAGGCTGTATTTAGGGAGTAGGAATTCACTCCATGGGGTGCCCAGTTAAGACTGGCTCTGTGCCAAATCTCCATCAGGCGCTGATCCTCTTTTCTTTTGCAAATAATGGACTGTCTGTGTCTTTCAGATCACAGAACTTCTCCAACTAATGAGTCAATTTAAAGAAATGGGCTTTGAACTGAAAGACATTAAGGAAGTCTTATTATTACATAAAAATGACCAACACAATGCTTTGGAAGATCTAATGACCCGTGCAGGAGCCAGCTGAAAATACATTCCTGGATTCTTGGCATGCAGTGGAGCAGGACCAGGACCAGCCCCAGCACCTTCACATCCAGCGTGACTTGCTCTCAGCAGGAAGGAGTCCAGCTTTTCACATACAAGGGAGAATGACTGAGGAACCCCGCCCATGTGCATCACTCTAGCATTTTTCTTTCCACTGAGAGCCAACTTTCTTAAATTAACTTAGGAAAGGACACTTAATTTAATTTAATTTTCCTTTTTCCAGCTTGGCCATGGAGAGTTTAGACTGCCCAGCCTCTACTGGAATTGCACATAGGTAGAGACAGGAGTGTTTTCTCCCGCTCGCTATTGCACTGGAGTTGGACAGAAAAATACTAAGTTGGTTCTGAAACTAGGATGCTTGGGTTCTTTGAAGCTGTTTTCATGGTGTCTGCTTGTACTGAATTACTTGACTTTGTCATAGTCCAGATTAACTGGTTAAATTTGACCTTTAGTGCAATGGAGTTTTATTTTTTGGTTGAAAGTTAGTCTGTAATTTAGTAAAACACTGGTTCAGAAACTGTTGCTATGCATAAAGAGAGAAGCTGTTACTCTTGTGGGTTTTTTTGGTGGTTTTTGGGTTTTTTTTATTTTTTTTGTTTGGTTGAGGTTTTTTTTTTGTTTGTGGTTTTGGTGGTTGGTTGTTTGGTTGTTTTGTTGTTGTTTGGAGTTTTGTGTGTGGGTTGTTTTGTTTGTTTGGGTTTTTGTGGGGTTTTGTTTGTGTGGTTTTTTTTTTGTTTTTTTTTTTTTACCCATGCATCCAACAGTTCTGCCAGACATGAGTATCCAATGCTGAGTGGTATGTAAGTTTTCTTGAAACAGTTAAGCTGTGAATTCTACCTGGACCTGCAACTTGTGTTGGTTCTTAAACCTGAAGGCAGAGAGCTGGGACTCAGTATTCTTAATCCCCTAGGTTTGTAGAATATTATAAGACAATGCCCTGCTAGGAAATCAATTATCTTTTTGTTTTAAATAATATTCAGTGTGATGCAGGAGATTTCTTTCAAGTACTTTCTTTAAAACAAATATATTCACTGCATTAGTTCCATTTCTCACACTGCTATAGAATTACATAATAACATCTAGTACTAGAAATCAGGTTTGGGGTTGGTTTTGATATTTCAAAGTATTACTTTGTACATTATTCAAGTTCTAAATACATCAACAGTCTTGAGGAATCTTTAATTTGCTAAATATTTTGGTTCTGCAGAAGAACAACTAATAAACCTCTCAAATATAACTCCCAGTGTCATGATTTCTATCTCTCATGCTCTTTGGCTTCAGCAGATGAAGAACTTGCTGGATCCTACCCACCCAGGTGCTGCCTGCTCCTGTAGGTATACATGAACACTGTCTGTGTTGGGCAGAACAATTAGAGGTCTCCAGGCAAACGGCTGCAGTGGTAGAATGTGCTTCTTTTTTCTGTGGCCTATTTTTGTGTTGTTGCAAAAACCAAGCCTAGGGATACAAACTCATGTTACAGCATGGAGCTGGGAGCATTGAACTTTGGGAGGGAAAAACTACTCAGCTCATTGCCTCAGTTTAGTTTTTTCAGTAGGAGGTTTTAGCTCATCAGGACCTCGAAGGAGATGGCATTTGTCTCCCTTATGTTGTTAACTTTATATGACCAAAACATCTGAGTCCAGTGTTAACTCCTGGAATTCTCTGTGAGGTGTTCAACTATGTTAATTACATACCTTTACTTAAAACAAAATGATGCTGAGGAGAGATGTAGCTGGCAAGTATCTAGGAGATGTGGAGAGGGATGATGAGTAGGACCAGGACAGATTGCTGTGCATCGTATTCTGTAGCATTGAGCTTCACCAGCTTATAGTGGTGAGGCTGAAATTAAAACTTGTTGAAGGAGGACATTCAGCAGCTGGTAGGTCAGCAGCTGCTGCCTCTGTGGGTGCAGGTAAAGCAGTTGCCCAGCTTTCCTTCCCAGATGAGAAATGTGACAGTTGGAAACAAAGAAAGGGAGCTCCTGATTAGTCCGAAAAGCTGGAAAACAAAACTCAAACTGCTTTACTGTCACTGCTGAGAGCATTTGGTTGTGTTGCTTGTTTCAGTTTTCTCAGAATTAATATCCAAACAAGTCTGTCTGGTACTAGACAGTCCTGAAGGGGCAAGAAGTCTTGCAAGGGGAGAAACAACTATTCAGACCAAACCTCTGAATGAAGTAATCTCTTTGGTTGTGTTAATGCATGTTAAGTTTTTTCACAGTCCCCCACTACAGTAACCACTCTGCTTATGGAGACTGTTGTAGAGGTGAGAGCAGAGAGTTGAAGATGGGAAGTGATACCTGTAAAGCTGGTCTCCTTCCAAAGAGACATACCCCTCTGTGTCTTTCTGGTGGTACTGCTCTTGCTTCATCAGTGAGGTTTCTGGATTTACATCTGTATTGGGTTTACATGGCCAGGTTTTGGTAGCGGAGGGGCTATGGGCATGGCTTCCGTGAAAATATGTCAGAAGCTTCCCCCATATGTGATAGTCAGTGCTAGCTGGCTCCAAGATGGACCTGCCACTGGCCAAAACTGAGCCAATCAGTGACAGTGGCAGCATCTCAGTGCTAACATATTTAAGAAGGAGGGGTAGGAGGTGCTCCAGGTGTAGGAGCAAAGATTCCCCTGCAGCCTGTGGTGAAGACTATGGTGAGGCTGGCTGTGCCCCTGCAATTCATAGAGGTTAATGGTGGAGCAGATCTCCATCTGCAGCCCGTAGAGGACCCTATGCCAGAGCAAGTGTATGCATCTGAAGGAAGCTGTGATCTCATGGAGAGCCTGTGCTGGAGCAGACTCCTGGCAGGACTTGTGACCTTGTGAAGAGAGGAGCCCACACTGGAGTAGGTTTGCTGGAACGACCTGTGTCTCCCATGCTGGAGCAGTCCATTTCTGAAGGACTGCACCTGTGGAAGGGACCTATGCTGGAGCAGTTCTTGAAGAACTGCAGCCTGTGGGAAGGACCCACATTGGAGAAGTTCATGGAGGACTGTCTCCTGTGGGAAGGACCCCAAGCTGAAGCAGGGGAAGAGTGTGAGGAGGAAGGAGTGGCAGAAACAACATGTGATGATCTCCCATTCCCCCTGCTTTTTGCACTAATTGGGGGAAGGAATGAGAGAAATCGTGAGTGAAGTTGAGCCTGGGAAGGAGAGGGGAAGAGGTGTTTTCAGATTTGGTTTTATGTCTCATTATCCTACTCTGATTTTACTGGCAATAAATTAAATTCATTTCCCTGAGTCGAGTCCCTGGGTTGTGCCTGTGTCAGTAACTGCTGAGTGATCTCCCAGGCCTTATCTCAACCCACAAGCCTTTTGTTATATTCCCCCCTGTCCAGTTGAGGATGGAAAATGATAGAGCGCCTTAGAGGGGATTAACCTGGTGTCTTAGGAGAGAGGCACTTCTGAAGAAACATATAACAAGTGACACAATGTGATGAGATTTGAATGTTGTTTTGGGCACTGTGCTGTGGTGATGAGGAACGATGCATACAGACGCAGACAGATATGCACACACAAAGAGTTCTTGTTAGCAGCGAGAGCAGAGCCAGGCAGAGCTGAGCCGAGCCCTCTTTTATTAACAGTTCTCAATTTACAGGTTTACAGATATGGGTCTGGACCAAGAGGTTAGACAGGGTGTTTTTTCAAAAAATATTATTCCAAACACACCCCACTCATGTTGTGACTGTTTTCAGTCACATTCCCACACATATCTTGTGGGTGGCATTCTGACATTCACATGCCCAGGCCCAACATTCACACATCATACATATGGGGGCAGTTTTCCGACCCGGAGATATCATTCTCACTGGCCTGGGCTATCACTCCTTACACTCATAAAAAACACACTTCTGTATAACCTGTCCAAGGCCCTTTAGCTGGAACTGCACATCCTACCATTCCTACATCTCCCCCTTTTTTGTTTTTGAACATCAGGTTCACAGTGAGCACAGCAAGGATCCTGGCTTTATTCTTCTTTGCATTCTGTATCATTCTCCAGGTGATTCGGAGGACTACAAGAAAAAAATATTACACAAGCACATCCAATTCCCACAAAAATCCATATATGCAGATTGAGGCCTGAAAACTATGTTTTTGGGTCTAATCACTTTATGCTATTATATAACGTTAGCTATTATTTCTTGCAGTGTTAACTCTTGCAAATCACGCAATTGTTTTGCAGGGTACTGCCTATATCCTGAACCAGGCCTTGCACATTAGCTGAGAATACTCTCTGGAGATGTTTCACTTGAGTCCACTCATGAACAGTATCATTCCATTTCAACGGTATTACACATAAATTCTTTTGAGTATATTCCCAATCACAATGCAGTTTTATTCTGGTAGCCAAAGTGTTCTGTCCATCTCCTATCCACAACAGAGCTGCTTCACATATATTTATTGCAGAGATGTGAACAGTTGTCGAGTTTTATTCTTCCTCTTAGATGAGTGTTCTCCAGTTTCAGCAGAAACTGTCTTCACAGAAAGAAGTTTGCCTCCTTCTTTATCTGTGTCATGGAGGCACTCGAAAGTCAGTTTTAGGTGGACAACAAGTTCCAAAACAGACTTAATTCTAGCTGGAAATGTGTAGCCAATAAACTGACTAGAAACAGGGTTTATACAATATAAGATAAAGGTTCGGATATCAGTTGAGGAAATTATTGGGGTACAACAATGTAAGAATAATGAGGATCCACAACGTGCATATAGTCACTCACAAGAAACAAAACTGGAGGCCTCTCACTTCAGGGTACCCACAAGAAATAATCACTCGCCTAGATTAGGCGAGGGCTCATTCAAGGATATATCTAGTAAATAATTGCTTACCCAAACGAAGAGGTGAGGTGCTCTCAATCCCAGGAAGTCTCCTTAGATAGTGTTCCTGTCTAAGGAAAGGGCTCCAGTTCACAGACCCGCAGCTCCGAGAAGGCCACTCAAAGGGTGTCTTTGGCAGGAACCCCATTTTATAGTCTGGTCAGATGTGGCTGTGGGCATTGCAACATAGTCCAGAAGCTTCTCAGCTACTCTGGGCACCTCCTTTGTTGAGGACCCTGTCAATTGACCGAGGGTCCCACCCCTCCTGCCCCACCAGCTGATGGAGGTGAAGTCACTCTGCCCCAAGGCAGGGGAGGATGTGACTGACAGCACCTTGGTACCACCCTGGGTGTATATGTGGGAACAGGCACAGTGGGGCATAAAAGGAGCTAAAGAGTCATCAACGGCCCCATTGAAGGCTCCAGATCTCAGGGGAATGTGCAACTGCCACACAATCCCCCCAAAAGGAGATGGACCTCCTGCCCTCTCGGACAGAGGTGGAAGTCCTGAGACAGCCCCACCCTTGTTGCTGTCGGACAGAGGTAGGGGACCTAAAAGACGACAAGGGTTGGAAGCGTATTCCAGTTTGGCATCACGGGCAGCCCCCCTCCCTGCCTGCTTTGCCTCCCCAGTTGCCCCTCCATAATAGGTTTGAGGCCCTGGATCTTGAAGAAGAGGTAGGTGAGGAGGTGGTGCCAAGCCTGCCTACAAGATCACATAGGAAGAGGCGGTTGACTTCACAACTTAAGACTGCCTCTGATAAGAAAGAAAGAAGGGTGATTGTAATAGGAAATTCCCTTCTGAAAGGAACAGAGGACCCAATATGCAGAGTTGACCCTCATCTTAGGGAAGTTTGTAGTCTACCTGGAGCCCAGATCAAGGATATCGCTAGAGAGCTCCCCAGACTGGTGCACCCGACAGACTACTACCCGCTGCTGGTCTTCCAGACAGATGGGGAGGAAGCTGCTTCCCGTAGTCTGAGGGGAATGAAGAACCATTTCAAGGTCTTGGGAAGGATGGTGAAAGATTCAGGGGCTCAAGTGATCTTCACTCCTTCCATCTTCAAGTGACATTGTGGGGTGGAATAGGAAAATTCAGTCTCTAAATGGTTGACTCCAAGACTGGTGCTACAGGCAGGGCTTTGGTTTTTTTGATAATGTCTGGTTTTATAAGACTCCAGTCCGGACAGTGTTACGCAGGAAAGGCTTATCTCGCAGGGGCAAAAGGATGCTGGGGCAGGAATTAGCTGGGCTCATTTGGAGAGCTTTAAACTAGGCTTGAAGGGGGATGGGGTTGTAGCATTCTAAAACTGATGAGGAACGGGTGGCCTCCTGTGCCCCTAGGGAGAAATTGGTGTGCTCTGCTCGCTCCCTGAAATGCCTGTACACCAATGCGCGCAGCATGGGGAATAAGCAGGAGGAGTTAGAATCCTATGTTCGGTCGGGAGATTATGATCTGGTGGCAATTACAGAAACGTGGTGGGACAGTTCACATGACTGGAATGTGGTCATGGATGGCTACGCCCTTTTCAGGAAAGACAGGCCAGCCAGGCGTGGTGGTGGAGTTGCTCTCTATGTGAGAGAGCAACTACAATGGACTAAATTCTGCCCAGGAGCGGATGAGGAGCGAGTTGAGAGTGTATGGGTCAGAATTAAGGGGCAGGCTGGCAGGGGTGATACTGTTGTGGGTGTCTATTACAGGCCACCAGATCAGGGTGAGGAAGTTGATGAGGCCTTCTATGGGCAGCTGAGAGCAGCCTCACAGTCACAGGCCCTGGTTGTTGTGGGTGATTTTTAACTTCCCTGATGTTTGCTGGAAGGACCATTCAGCCAGCCAGCCACAGTCCAGGAGGTTCCTCCAGTGCATTGATGATAACTTCCTCATGCAGATGGTGGAGGAGCCGACTAGGAGAGGTGCACTGCTGGACCTCATCCTCACTAACAAGGAGGGTCTGGTTGAAACAGTAAAGGTTGAGGGCTGCCTGGGTTGCAGTGACCACGAGATGGTGGAGTTCAGCATCTTGTGTGGCAGGAACAGAATAGCAAGTAGAATTGCAACCCTGGACTTTAGCAGGGCTAACTTTGGCCTTTTCAAGCAATTGCTGGGGGAAATCCCATTGGCAAGACTCCTTGCAGGAAAGGGGGCCCAAGAGAGCTGGATTGCATTCAGAGATTGCTTCTTCCATGCTCAGGATCAGAGCATCCCCACACATAGGAAGTCGAGGAAGGGAGCCAGGAGGATGGTTGAATAGGGATCTGTTAGGTATACTCAAGCACAAGAGGAGAGTTTACAGGTCATGGAAGCAGGGACTGGCCACTTGGGAGGAATATAAGGCTGCTGTTAGAGGATGTAGGAAGGCAGCTAGGATAGCCAAGGCCTCCTTAGAATTACAGCTGGCGAGAGGGGTCAAGGACAGCAAGAAGAACTTTTTCAAATACATAGCAGATAAAACTAACACCAGAGGCAATGTAGGCCCACTGATGAATGAGGTGGGTGCCCTGGTGACAGAAGACACAGAGAAGGCAGAATTACTGAATGACGCCTTTGTCTCTGTCTACTCTGCTGGAGGCTGTCCTGGGGAACCCTGTACCCCTGAGACCCCGGATGAAGCCAGGTCAATGGAGGAGTTTGCTTTAGTCGATGAGGACTGGGTTAGGGAGCAGTTAAATAGTCTGGACATCCATAAATCCATGGGTCCAGATGGGATGCATCCATGGGTGCTGAGAGAGCTGGCTGAAGTCATTGCTGGACTGCTCTCCATCATCTTTGCCAAGTCTTGGGAAACAGGAGAGGTGCCCGAGGATTAGAGGAAAGCAAATGTCACTCCAGTCTTTAAAAAGGGCAAGAAGGAGGACCCGGGTAATTATAGACCGGTCAGCCTCACCTCTGTCACCGGGAAAGTAATGGAACAGCTTATCCTTGGTGCCATCTCAAGGCATATCAAGGATAAGAGGGTTATTAGGGGCAGTCAGCATGGCTTTACCAAGGGGAAGTCATGCTTGACCAACCTCATAGCCTTTTATGAGAATGTTACAAGGTGGATGGATGATGGCAGAGCGGTGGATGTGGTCTACCTTGACTTCAGTAAAGCCTTTGACACAGTCTCCCACAGCATCCTCACAGCTAAGTTGAGGAGGTGTGGTCTAGACGATAGAGTAGTGAGGTGGGTTGCAAACTGGCTTAGGGAGAGAAGCCAGAGAGTGATAGTCAATGGTGCGGAGTCCAGTTGGAGGCCAGTATCTAGTGGAGTGCCTCAGGGGTCAGTATTATTCAATATATTCATTAACAATTTAGACGAGGGAATTGAGTGTACTATCAGCAAGTTTGCTGATGACACTAAGCTGGGAGGAGTGGCTGACACGCCAGAAGGCTGTGCTGCCATCCAGTGGGACCTGGACAGGCTGGAGAGTTGGGCGGGGAATAACCTGATTAAATTTAACAAGGGAAAGTGTAGAGTCCTGCATCTGGGCAGGAACAACCCCAGGTTCCAGTATAGGTTCGGAAATTACGTATTAGAGAGCAGTGTAGGGGAAAGGGACCTGGGGCTCCGGGTGGACAACAGGATGACCATGAGCCAGCACTGTGCCCTTGTGGCCAGGAAGGCCAATGGCATCCTCAGGTGTATTAGAAGGGAGGCGGTTAGTAGATCGAGAGAGGTCCTCCTTCCCCTCCACTCCGCCCTGGTGAGACCCCATCTGGAGTATTGTGTCCAGTTCTGGGCCCCTCAGTTCAAGAAGGACAGGGAACTGCTGGAGAGGGTCCAGCGTAGGGCAACAAAGATGATTAAGGGAGTGGAGCACCTCTCTTATGAAGAAAGGCTGAGGGAGCTGGGTCTCTTTAGTTTGGAGGAGACTGAGGGGTGACCTTATTAATGTTTATAAATATGTAAAGGGTGAGTGCCATGAGGATGGAGCCAGGCTCTTCTCAGTGGCAAACAATGATAGGACAAGGGGTAATGGGATCAAGCTGGAACCCAAGAGGTTCCACTTAAATTTGAGAAAAAACTTCTTCTCAGTGAGAGTGACAGAGCACTAGAACAGGCTGCCCAGGGAGGTTGTGGAGTCTCCTACTCTGGAGACATTCAAACCCACCTGGACATGTTCCTGTGCCACCTCACCTAAGCGTTCCTGCTCCAGCAGGGGGATTGGACTAGATGATCTTTTGAGGTCCCTTCCAATCCCAAACATACTGTGATACAATCCACCCTGTGACCACAGTCATCTGACAGGCTACTTTGGAATGGTGGTGCAGTCACCTCTTGCCTCCAAAGTCAAAAGGGGGCATTGTATTGGTGAGTTTGAATGCCCACTGGGGATCATCATACCTTATGTGTAATTTTCCTGTTATACATTATCATTACAAATCAACCTACTATAGAATAGAATAATGCAAATTATAACAATTACAGTTGTTAACAAATATTGGAGAAGGCTGGTTAGTCATCCTGATAAGGAAAACAAATGCATTGAACGTTTTTTCACCAGTTAGTCCCCAGACCAAATAATGTAAATCTGTACCATTCTGATATGCTGATGCCTCTAATTTACAGGGCGCCCAGTACAAACTCAAAACATCTTCTGTGGTTACTTTAGATACCTTGCACGTTAAGCCCCAGAATGGAAACAAAATCCAAATTGTTCTGAACCACCCTTCCATCCCCCATCACCGATAAAGCAAGTGAATCTTCTCTGACAAACAATTTTTCATTGGTTTCTTAGAAATATATACAGGAGGGGTCTCAACAAATTATTGTTGTGTTTGATTAAATTTAATCCAATCCTTGTTTTCTAGCAATTGACCTTCTGGTGGTATCCATGCACCACCTACCCAATGCGTGTCATTGTTACTGCACTGTTGCAGGAGATGATAGCCAAGTAGGCTAAGAAGGTGTTAATTGGAGTGAGGGGGCACCTGCAGCTGCCATCATAGTACTTGCATTTTGCTGTAATTTCTTCAGCTGCCCCCAGGTAACATCACTGGCCTCTTTCTTCGGTCTCTTCCATTTCTTCGTTACCCTCTGCTACAGGGACAGATGCTGCATCTCTGGCATTGGGTTCTGTGTCGTGTTTCTCCAACTCAGTCAGGTTTAACGTATTTTGCAGGATGACGCTTTGGTCCTGTTGGAAGAAGAACACACACATATCCCCTTCTCCAGGTGATTAACTCTACAGGCCCTTGCCGTTTGGTCTCTGAGACAGTGATTCTAGAGCACAGAAGTGTTTTTCCACTGCTGTGATAGAGGAGAAAGGCATAGCATTATTCAAATGTTTAAAGTACATGTTGCATTGTCTTTTTGTTCTTGAGGCATCATATTCCCCCTTTTTTGTTTTAATAACATTTATTTCAGTGTGGAATGCGCCTGTTCAATAATATCCTGTTCAGTGGGAGAATGTGGAATACCTGTGACATGCGAAAAGCCCCATTGCTGCAAAAAATATTGTATGGATCTGGCAGTGCAGCCAGGACTGTGGTCAGTTTATAATCTGTTGTGGCACACCCAGCATAGCAAAACGGCGGGTCCAGTGGCACTGAACATCCTTGCTTTTCTCACTAGTATAAGCAGATGCACAAAGCATACCTGAAAGCGTATCTATTCAAACGTGTACATATTTCAAATGACCAAAAGATATGTATCTGCTAAATGGCATTAGCTGTGAGCCCGTGAGGATTAACTCCAAGAGAGTGTAAATTTGTAATAAGTCCTTGACATTCTGGGCAAGAGCAAACTGTCTTTTGCTTGTTCTAGTGTCCTATCGAACATCTTTTTTAAGGCAGCAGCATTTTGATGGAAAAAAGCATGTGAAGCCCTGGCAGACTGGAAGCAGACTGTAGCTACAGTATGAGTCCACAACTGCATTTCCTTCTGTTATGGCACCTGGTGAAGTCATATGAGAGTATATATGAGTAACAAACAATGGGTGCCTGCAATGCTGTAATGCAGTTTGAAATTATACAAACATTTCAAAGAACTGCTGTTGCAAGATTTCTTTAAGAAAGGTGGAGGGGATGTGATGTAGGACCCATTTTAGTTCTGTATTTATTTGATTGTATATGGCCAGGCTCTCTTAATCTCAGACTGCTGTAATGACAAATAATTTCACATATGTTCCTCAAGTTGAGATGAAAAACATTCATATCAGGTGTTACACAGAATCACAGAATGTTAGGAAGGGACCTCGAAAGATCATCTAGTCCATTCCTTCTGCCAGAGCAGGAACGCCTAGATGAAAGTGCAATATCAAACAGCAGGAAGGGGATGACACTTTTAAAATGCTCATCAAGCACATTTTCACACAAGAATTAAAACAGTATCTAGGTAATAACCTCAAGATTGGAGAGAAAAATGTTGCTGGTTTTGACAACAGCTTCGATAGTTTCCACTGCATACCAGGAGCCCACTTTTGGTATCTCTTGGGCATGCAGCACTTCAAGCATGTCTATAAGTCCTTTTATTGCTAAGGATGGGTGTATTTTCACAGCCAGGGCTGCTTTTTTTTTTTTTTTTTTTACATTCAGTAGGGAAAAATAAAATTCTGAGAACAGACTGATAATAAAATCTCACATTTAACAAGGTATAGTCTTAGGGATTGGCTGGATGGTTCCAGTTTAAACAAGATTATCAGACCTTGGAAAACTGATTTTTTATGTTGTTTTGTGGTTTTCTGTTTGTTTCTGGTTTTGTTTTTGGTGTGTTTTTTTTGGTGTATGTGTGTGGTGTTTGTGTGGGTTTTTTTGGTTTGTTGTGGGTTTTGTTTGTTTGGATTTTGTTTTTTGTGGGTGTTTTTTTTTTTTTTTTTTTGTTTGTGGTTTGGTTTTTGTTGAGTTTGTTTTTGTTTACGTTTTGTTTTTCCCTCAGTGTTCCTGCCCATTTCTCCAGGGAGCAAATATTAATAGTTCCTGGTCTGGGAACTTGCATTGGGGTTCAGATCTGCCAGACAGACTTGCCATTTTCATGGTGGACTGGACAGGATTCACAGATGGCTCAAATTTGGTAGCTGACTTAAATCCCATCTCCTCTGCTCATGGAAATTTTTGGTCACTCACCTGTCTTGTTACAACTACCTCTGAAAATACCGAGGTTAGGGCATGGCACTACTGGTTGTGCAAATGGTTCTTCCTTGTGTATTTCTTTAGAAGTGGCCAGCTTGGGTAAGAGACTGAAAATGTCTGTGAACGTACTTTGCTGAGCTGCTCTTTAAAAAACCTGAAAGTATAATCAACCAGTACTCATCTCCCAAATGTCAGAGTATGTGGAGTGAAAGGTTTCTTCCCTAGCACCATGTTACTGGCTGGGCATCTCATTTTCCTGTGAACTGCACACACATCCCACAGTCTGACCTTTTCCTCAGCTCCAAACTAAGTTGCAGAACTCCTTAGCAGCTCCCAAATAGCCCTGTTTTCTGTGTACTTTCTGAGAAAGTGCTGGGGAAATGATTGTAAGTGCTCAGATCCATTTACGCTTTCAGAAAGTACAAGGACTACCCAATGGCCACATGTTTTCCTCGTCTCATGCACAGGAAAGCTATCCTTAGCCCCAGGAGGTAGAAGGAGGCTTTCTAAGAGTTGCTTGTTTTAAAGGGGAGCTCAGTTTAATGCCTGTTCTTCCCTCCATAGTTTTAACAAGATGATGGGTGTCTCACTGCTTTATAGCTTTCTGGTGGCTGTCAAGCACCACTGCTCTGCACTGTGCATAAATACCAAAATACAACTGACACTAAGAGTCTTGCTACTGGAAGCCTCATTTCTCTGAGTGAGGAAGGCTTCTGAAAAGGGGTCTGGGAGACCTGGGTTCAGGTATGACTTGCTGTAACTTGGGCACAGGAACCATCTTGAGAGTCATAAACTCAGACCCTGGAGGGACTCTGCTCCACAGAGTAATCCAGTCTCAGTTGCAAGACAGAGACTAACCAGTGCTAAAAAAAAAAAAAAGTCAGGGCATTGATGCATTGATGTAGGACTTTCTTCTGAGTTCTCCCATTGCACTTCTGTTCCCCAGTGCTATGCTGTGTGACATTCCTGGGAGTGTTTGCATCAAATATGCAACCCGGATAACTGAGTGTAACTGCAATTCCTGCATTGCTGCTCAGCCAAACCTGGGCTTCTCAGGGTAGCCGTAGAAGCAGGTAGTCAAATTCATTCATAGCTGGTCAGACAGCAGTGTTCCCTTACCCTTGGCATTTCTGGCTACTGAGCAGGCTTTGAGCTACTACAGGCATTACTGAGGAGAAATTGAGATGGCTGAATGTGCTGCAACAGCCTTATTTTGGAAGCGGAAATGCTTGCACAGCATGTTGTCAGCTGAGCATGTTTCAAGGTCACTTGTGGCTTCAGCAAGTGGACCTATTTTGTGGTTCAGATGTGATACATGCAGCACCAGAGCATTTGCAGGGCTCCAGCTGATCATTCTGTAGTTCTTGATTCAAATACCAGCTTCACATAACAGCACTGTTATCAGCTTCTGAAATCCCACTGCCTCTAACTAAACCCTCTTCTCATGTGAAAAATAAGTTCTGTCAAGCTTGATGATGAGCACTCTACAACTGTGCCATAGTGCAGAGATCAGACATTGTTTGCAGCGGGTAAGCTGTTGGCCTCTCCATGTTGGCAGCAGTATGAAACCCACATGCTTATTAACATGCTAGATAAACCTTTGGTACAAAGTCCCTACAAAGCCACTCATCACTCATAACTTAAGCCACCTCTTTCAGGAGCTCTGGAGTGTTAGTCCCAAGCAAAGAACAAATATGACAACAGCCTGCCTTCTTCTGAAAACAACTGCACTTCTTGTCCTACCTTGACTTCTATTTACTTATGGTCTAGTTATGTTAGTGTACTTAACAAACAGTGACTCTCTCTCTTTCCTGGCTTCTGTTTGCAAACACTTTTTTGAGTAGCTTTTGAGCATTTCTGTTCAGACCTGTGTCTGACTTCAAAGTGTTTGGTGTTTTTTTTTTTTTTCCCTCATTTTCTTGGCAACAGAGAAGTGCCTTTAACGTGAGAAATTGCTATGAATACTGTGGACAGGGCTGCCTCCTGTTGCTTGGTGAGATATTTAAAGGCTGGTGAATTGTTATTCTTAAGAATGTGACTTACTGGTATTGATGAAATACAAAGCTTGTGGTACCAAGTAGTCATCTCTCATTTATTCAGAATTCTCTCCATCCTTATCTAAAATATGCACTAATCACAAACATCAAACCAAAAACTATACCCTACCCACTCACACTCTGCAGCACCAAGTGTGGTGAAACACTGGCTGGTTGTTTCTGTAGCTGTTCTTGTGCATGTGCAAGCAAAGAAAGTTTAAAATGGTGGAGGTGTTTGCAGGGACATGTCAGTGCCAGGAGAGGCTAAACAGAGCTGAAGCTGGGTTCACGTTGTTTGGATACACTTTGACTTCAGCACCAAGATTTCATCAAGCTTGGTCATGAAATTCTGATGATCCTGGTGAGGAAAGCAAAAGGAAAGTTTTAGGAACAACAGTAGCAGCAGGTTGGAGAAAATTGGCATATTTTATGCACCGCAGCAGTATGTAAAAGCATGTTTTCCATTCTGCAGTGTAGTAGATTAAATCAGTGTTTCCTTATTAAAGTCCTGACCCTCACAGGCAAAGGTCAATGCCTCTAAATACTGAGGTTAACTTATTCCAGTAGTTTTATCTGTTGGTGAAATTACAGCTAATACAATGGTATAAAAATGTATAAAGCACCTGTTATCACCCTTCTACACAGGTTAGCTTTTCAAAGGTTTGGTATAGGGACTGGTCACCTGACATGCAGTTTTACAATGTAGTAAACTCTGTTCCTGATACCTCTTGTGTTGGATCTAGCAATCGTGAAAATAAATGGTCAGTTGGGCCACTCATTCATCAGGCATAATAGCCCATTCTTGGGAGGTGGAAGGGATTATTTCACATCAGGTCACAGGGCCAGTCCAACACCTTCATGGCTACAGGTCTGCTAGATCTGACATAAGGAATATCAGCAGTGTATATAGCCTCGGCTGAGGGGAACTCTACCTTCTATAGCAACCTCCAGATGGATAAAAAGTGTCATGAAACTGTGATTAAAACTGAAATGGAGGCAGTTATTTTTAAGTAGGGCTTGTATTAATAAAGGAGCACTGAGGCTTGCTCTGCTCTCCAGCTGAGAGCAGAGTTCAGTGCCTCTGTTCTCAGGTCAGTATCTAAGAGGCTGGGAGGTGTCAGCATCCTCAGGGCCTAGGGCTTCAACTGCTACTGCATGAAAATCAATCATTCAAAAGCTTATTTGGCAGGATTCCAGCTATCTCATGTACTGTATCTTTGTCTTGTGAGGACATCAGGACTGTAATGAAGACCAGCTCAGCTGCTGTGGCATATTTTTCTTAAGCACTTTAAATACTGGTTAATTCAGTATGTGGCCAGTCTTGGCAGAAGTCTCTCCTGTGGCCAAAGTTTCAAGGCTGGAGAAGTTGCAACCATCTGAAAGCGGAATGAGAGAAACTGGTATGGGAAGTTCAAGTGAATTTCATTGCCCAAAGAAAGGTCATGCTGTGAAATAACACTACGGGATATGTTATTCACACACAGCTGGGAGGCCTGGCAAGCTTTTTGTAATTCTGCTAGCCAGAAAATGATTGCTTGCTGCAAGAGGCAAATAAGTGGGGGGAGGGCTGGTGTCCAATGACCAACAGACTTAGGAAGAACAATCTCAAAAGATTAAAAAAAAATAAATAAAAGATTGCTTTGTATCACTGCATTCTCTGCCACAAAATTAATACAGTTTATGACTCTTGTGCTGCTTTCTGAACTTCTATATGTTATCTGGTAACACATCACATGCATCTGGAAATTACAGCAAATAAGCCACATGGTGGCTCCATTCTGAAATTCCTGAGGCAAGAGTCCCTGTAGTGGTACTTCAGATCTGAACTGTGATAGGAATTAAAATGGTTTGATAATGTAATACAGTAATGGAGCTTGGCTTTATTGATAAGATGAGGGAACTCAGAAGACAGGAGGTTCTCACTGGGAAATATTAATAATAATCTGGGTGAGAGCTGAGACTTTTCACACAGCTGTGACATGCAGCTATCTGAATGTAGGAGGAAGAGAGAACTGGGACTGCCTGGCTAGCTGTGGGAACATGCAGGTGCCAGTCTTTAGGTCTAGCCTATACTACTGTCATCCAAGAAACACTTGAGTGACAAAAGTCAAGAACCTGTGAGGGTGCAAGTCACAGTGATTAGAGCACTGGAGTGAGTGGGGCCAGGTATTGGCACATCTGCAGTGTCATAGGCAAGGGACTCCGTGACATCCCAGTGTCATGCTTTAGGGGTGTGCTGTTTTCTGTGGTGCTGCCAATGAGCCCAAATTACAGCCTGTCTGATTAACATAAAATATACCACTGGTTACACAGCTTGCTGGGCTACCTATAATTGCTGCTGACCTCAATAAACCTTTAAGAAGGAGGGATACTCCAGAGGAAGCCTTCCTGTCCTGTGGTCCCTGGCATTCAGAAAGTGCACACCAGTGCTCCTTGAAGTGCAGTGGACTGCACTGGTTTGAAGTTAAAGATGACCTTGATGATTGAGGATTGCTCAGAGAGGAGGGACCACAGCCTCTCGTTAGCATAGGCAGCACAGGGGCACGTACTACTTTTTACCATAGAGAAATCTAGGAGCAAAAAAAGTCTAATAAATTGGTGAAATTACTTACAACCATGAGGTTGTGAGTCATTTTGGTGAAAAACAGGCAGAGCAGGAAGGCAGTGCTGCTGTTCATTCTGAGCAAGTTTGTCTGAACAACATATTTTCAGTTGTGTAAATGCAGTCCAGTCCTTGGGAGCTGACAGTGGCAGCTTGTAATATTTTGAAGCTTTACGTCTTCATTTTCAGTGACTGTCCAGCTGCTCTAGCTGGTTGTCTTTCCATAGGGGTGGAACAGCTGTCACCTGCTTCTTGATGGGAGGTTTTGATATGTTTTAGGTACTTTACAGCTTATAGGAAGCCAATTAGTTACTGCGAACAGCAGTTCATATTATAATATGCATTCCTCTAACATTATCCTAGGAAGCTCTAACAGAATAATTTGCTTCCTGTGAGATTTTAAAATATTGCTAAATAACAGGCAATCATATATTTATAAGATAATGGCTATAAATTATCTTTAATCTTATTAAATAATTATTTCATAGATTGATTTCCCATCAGTTTTTAAAGTACGTACAAATATGATATACAAGTAAAGGCAAATGTATCGTGTCTAGAATTTCTAAACTTCATAACAAACTTCAGTGACGAATAAGAGTTACTGTGCCTTTTCTAGGGCTTCCCCCTGCCATTTTCTCATCTCTGATGTAGCACTTGGAGAGCTATTGTTGGACATGCCTGAGAGGATCTTTGCATTTGCTAATGGCTTATTATGTTTGGTTGCAGATCCTGAATCTGCAGCAAAAGTCTCTTGTGTAAAAATACTCTGCATCAAATTGTTTTCTTAGCAACTTTATCTCCTTATTGCTGAACATTGATTTGGCTGGGTCTTCAGAATGACTGAAGTCCTCATTCCTCAGTCCTGACTTGGGCTGTAACAACAGGCTGCTTTCTTGAGAGTGGGACTGGACTGTGTAATCCATATTTCCCACACTGAGAAAGCATGTTGCACCTGAAAAATAGCTCTTTTCAGGTATATCACCATTTATTTCCTGAGCCATGGGCTGTTGCAGTTGAGATGGACAAACGACATAGACCACGTACTTCTGTACAAACAGCAGTCTCCATTTATTGCCACAAATGCCTTTTTATATAGTCTTTACCAGCTCAAGTATCTTTTTACTATTGGTTACAAGTTACAGCAGTAACATCTCATTGGCTAATTTTGCTATCATCAATCTTACTCTTCTACTGCCTTCTCTCTCACGGGTACCTCCTTAACATCTCCGGATACTCCTTTACTGCCATCTTTCTCATGGGTAGGCCTTCATATCTTCAAGGCTAATTTCTGTTCCCATGCCCTCCATCAGGGAATCCACGGACCCACCGTAGTCCCCCACAATTCCACCTTTTTGGTTTTGTGCTAAAAAAATTGCCGTCACTGTCTGCTGCAGGGCCCTTTGCAGCAGAGAAATCATGCATGACAATATTAGTAACACAACCACAGCAATCATCAGAACGACCAGTCCCGTTTTCACTACTGATAACAACCACCCTGAAAGCCCCCAACGACTAAGCAATCTATTGCACATACCATCAAAATCTTCACACCCTTGTCCTTGAGCTAATAACAAAAAGTCTATTGCGACTCTATTCTGCAGTGTAGCATGTCTTACAGAATATACATCTAACAAAAGTCCACTTAAAGCCTTAGAAGTTCTGTTAGTTTGCTTAGCTAACCAACACCAGGTACAAGAGATCCTAAAACTCTTAACCCTGATCCCCAAAAATCTATATTATCATCACATTTTGACTCATATACATGCAAAAAGTGTTTTTCCTCTCTTACTATTCTGTGATCTATTATCATAGATACATTGGGTGTTAAGAGAGTTAATTGTCCCAAAATACACAGTCTTCCAACAGCATTAGAAGGAATTCCTGGCCAGGCTCTATCTCCACAGATCAAGAATACACCACACAGGAGGTTTTGGGGTCGCTGTCCCACATTATCAGTGACACCCCTTGGATTCTTCTGCGAGGCATTACACCATCGAGTTTTGTTTCTGTAGTCATCAAGGGTAGCATTAACATTTGCAGTTTTATCCATTAATGCTTTAGCATATTGTCCTGACACTTTTCACAAATCAGCTGGATACAAGCGTCCATAGGCACAGATCCCAGCAATTCCAGTTCCTGTGGTTCAATATCTATTTCCGGGAGGCAATTAATCCAAAATGCCATGTTGGTATTATTACAGTTTGTTGCAATGCCTTTGCACCAACCACTATTTTGAAACAATTGTGTGATGCTGCTGTAGTCATCAAGGGAGATGCCAACCAAGCATGTGTGGAATGGGTTTTCCAGAGACGCCATAGCTAGGCATATGGAGTCCTGGCCAGTCATGTTGGCTAAAGTAATCCACATGTTAGTCTTTGTCTGTGCAGGCATCCAAAAGGCAGCAGCTGCAGCAATCATTGTCAGGAAGATAACACAGGTTTCACATTTCGTGCCGGCAACCATCGCGGCCCTTGATCTGTGAAGACAACAAGCACAGCCTCTGCCCCCGGTTATCAATTGATGTGGCCTTTTCCATTGACCATTAACTAGTGATTTGATGCCAGATCACTACAGCTTTATGAGACTTCCCTGAACCATCAACAAAAATTGTGCAAGCATAAGGGATCAAAGCAGATACAAGTATGGTCTATGACCTGATGTCAAAGACTTGCAGGTTCTGCATCAATTTACATTTAGGCATGCCAAAAGCTGTGCTGTTAAGAAAATCAACTAGTGCAATGTAAAAGGAGAGAGATTGCAAATAAAAAAAAATCAAAATCAGATTTCGCAAATGGTACATATATGACAAAAGGATCATGGCCTATTGAGACTTAAATTCGTTCCCTGCTTTTCTTGATCAGAGTAACAATCAGTATATCAGTCTGTTAGCATTCTCATCATCCTGTCCCACAATAGCCACAGGTTGTTTCTATGTTGTAGCTATAAACAGACAAATGTGCAAGTCCAATCGAATGCAGTCAGCCTGTAAGGTTGTCATAAATTTATTCATTGAAGTTTCTAACTCCATTTTGGCTGTCATATTTATTGGATATTGTTTTCCCTTACCAGATCAAAGTCCTGTTTCAGTTCTATCAATGTAGTGTTGGCTTTAGCGATACTTTGGCTGCCAATACTGATGGAAATACAGCATTCGAAATTTCCTTGGAGATTTCTCACTTGCAGCAAGCAGATCTGCACCATCCAAGCAGCTTCTTGTAGGAAATGCAGCTAAACAGAATTCTCAGAAAACATTATTTGAGCTTACAATTTACTTAACAAATCTTGACCCAAGAGAGGTACAGGGCTTTCTGGCAAATACAAGAATTCATAAGGTAAAACTTTGTTCCAAATTCGGCATTCCATTGGTTTGAAAAAATGGCCTTTCTTTGATTCTTTCCCATGACCTCAAAAACTAGCACAGTGAATTTACTAAGAAGTCTCTTACAACTAGTTACCACAGAATAAGTCTATTAAAAAAAATTTTTGGTTTAATTTCCCAGCTTCATTAGAACTATGGATCCACTGGTGATGCCTTTAAATTTCACCCTCAGACTCCTTCATGCAGTATTACAGTTTTCTAGCAGTGACATTGCTGGGGGTAGGGAGGGAGTAGGGGGGAATAAAGCGTCCCTCTCACCCCTATCTGAGATCTCCAGCCCAGCATGAAAACAAATTAATTCAAACCCCACATCAAACCAGCCTGGCTCCACTCCACACCCAAATTAGTACCAGTCTGACCCAGAGAAGCACTGAGCGCTCTGACCCCCCGAAGCTGACCAGTGTGAAAAGACCAACTTCAGCAAGGAGGTAAAATGATGAGCTCTTTCTCCAGATGTGCTGGAACATAAGAAACAAGACTGAAGCAAAAAGAAACAGCACCAACAACCCCTGATTCAAAGCCGAGAAGCAACGCAGTGCCACAACAAGGATGAATGACAGCACTCCAGGAAAAAAAGACCAGTTGGGGGGAATAAAGCCCCCTTTCTCCGCTTAGCAGTGAGCAACCATGTTTTTCAATTTTATTTTTTTTTCTTTCTCTTCTTGCTGCAGTTTAGATATAGCCAAGGCTACGCAGGTGGCGTAATCGCTGGTGCTAAGGGGTAGTTGCTAGACTGCTGGGTTACAATGAGCTGAGTTTATCTTGCAGCTTGACACAGGCCTGAAATTTATGTTCAAGCTGTACAGCACAGGCCTGGGATATTTTACTCATACAATACCAAGTTCACATCTGTTGGAACGATAAAGGACTCAGCATTCCGATTCAATGTGAATCACGCAAAGCCATTTATTACATAAACAAGCCTCCTTATATATGCAATTATTCTCTGATCACGCGTCCACGCTCCAAGCATGCATTCGCTAATTGGATATCATCTATGTTCACGAGCTGTCCACGCGCTGAAGTCTCGCTGCTGATAGGTCCGTTGATTTACACCGTGTTGGGGCCTTGTTATTTCGGAGATGCTTCTCTCCCACGGCAGGTCCTGTTCCCAGCCTTGAAATTCCTGGCTGGTTCAGTAACAAATCTCCATCTAACAGCAACTCCTCCACACACATCCATCACAGCATTTAGGGTTTGGTTTGGAGGTTTTTTTTTTCTATGCAAATCAGAGTTTAACAATTTCAATTCTTTTCTTGTCTCAAAATTATTAGATAACAATAAGAGCAAATTAACTTACAGTACCGTACTTCACCCCACTTTTTCCAAAGTTCTGCAGAACAACATTAATTTCAGTACAGCACTCTAACCCAGAATTTCTCATTTAAGCCACATTCGTGTACAATATTGTTTCAAGTTTTTTTTTTTCAGAATATTTCCCCAAAAGTTACTCTAGTGTCTAAGGATGCATCCTAAGGGGGAGCAAGGTGGTATTATTTTAGTAGCGGAACTGGTTCCCATTTTGTAATTATTTCCCCAAACAAAATTATTTTGGTACCAAATATATAAACTAAAATACTGAGCTCAGATACGAAAACCAAATATGCAGATGGATCACAGTTACACTTATTCAAGACAATATCTCGATTTTTACATTGCACCTTTGAACCGCTTACTGCTCAGCCAGATGGAGGCACAGCTGGGTCTCCCTGACAAAACAGGTCAGTGCACACTGGAGCCCAATCAGCACCTGCCCCCCCGTTGCATCTAGGTGGACTAGATGAGTGAGGTGCCAGCGGCTGGAGTGGGACCACAAGTCACAGCCCACATGTCTGGTGCTGGCTGCTGGTGGGGGCTGGGTCCATGCTGATACGCCCAGTGGGACTTGCAAATGTGGAGTGCCTATGGGACAAGTGTATGAGTGCATGCATGTTCTCTAGTGAGCATCAAACTGGACTAGCTGGCAAGAAGGGGACCTGTGAAGTGAATAAGGGGGCCCAGGATCTGGGCAGGGGTGTCAGGCAGACAGAGGAACCGGAATCTGTGAATGCATGTGTGCTTGTGAACCTAGAGAGTGTTGTGTGTATGGTTTCACTAGTGAACTTCTATCTCCCTCCTCTTGTTGGTAATATATTTATAGAAACATTTCTTGTTGCCTTTTACAGTGGTAGCCAGGCACAGCTCTAGTTGGGCTTTGGCCCTTCTGTTTTTCTCCCTGCATAACCTCACAGAATACTTGTATTCCTCTTGAGTAGCCTCCCCCTCCTTCCAAAGGTTATAAATTCTCTTTTTATTCCTAAGTTCCAGCCGCAGCTCTATTCAGCCAGGCTGGCCTTCTTCTCTGCCAGCTCACCTTCCAGCACATGGGGACAACCTGCTTTTATTGTCACATAAGAGCTATTAACTTTAATTGTCCTATGCTGAGAAGCGGGTACGTATCAGAGCACTTCCCCAGGGAATAAAACTGCACATGTCCGATTTTTTTCAGAGAGTCCCTGTAAAATACATTGTCCAGAACAATCTGGGTGATTGGTATTCTCAAACGGACCCAAACAAATGAAGTTCAATCTTCCTGACTGTGTGTCAGCAGGAATGATGTCTCCAGCTGTGCTTCTGTGCCCTGAGAAACTTCCTCAGTTTCTTTGTTTGGCAGACCTGTTGTGTCTTCCATTCTCCTTTGCTTTCTTTTGATTCAGTGTTTCAGCAGTGATTAGATGCAGATAAAATATGTTTTCCCAAATGCAGTAAAGATCCCAAACCTATTTAGACTTGGGTAACTGAACAACACTTCTGGCTTCCAATCCTTGGGAGTGTGGACAGAGGAGATGTTAATCTTTGCATGCCTATGGGACAACCCATGGTTGGATTTCTGAGCTTCCGCTTGAGAAGTTTCATGCTCAAAGCAGTGTTTGGGAAGTTAGCAGGATATGCTAAGAGGTGGTATGACAGGCTCAGTTAGAAAAGCTCAGGAATTAATTGCTGAATTGGTAAGCTGCTTTCCTCTTCAGTGGAGGTTTTTTAGTTATGTTGCATTAGAGCTGGTATTGGCGTGGGGTACTCAGGTAACTGTTGAGGTATTTATTGTCAGTGAAGAGGTTTGGTAGTTTCTTAATTATGGAAAATACATATACTGTTTTTAAATGCTTGTAATTATTTAAAGATGTCATATATCTAAACTCCTGGCATTTTTATTAAAAACAAATAGATGCAGTGTAGTTTTTAAAAGAATGCTCTAAATGATATCAGATAGTCTTCATTATCATTCAAGTGTGTGCATGTACATGTAAGATACACATGCATATATGTAGTTCTTAAGCTGAGGGACCGCCAGAGTTAAGATTGCCCATTGACATGCAGTGTGACTACTTGTGTATATGTATGATTATGCAGACTTGGGTGGCCTTATAAGCACAGGTTTCAAATACTGTTATCATCTTAAAAATTTTTAACATAAAGGAAGGCAGCAGTGGCATAGTTTGCTTCAAAATTGGGAGAAGATGAGGGAAATTATGATTAGAGGTATGTTAATCCCATGTACATGTATTCAACACCCACTGATTTTCTGTCAAGTGTGTGTTAAATGGATGTATAGGGACTTTTCAAGTCATGTGTTTATCCTTTGAGTTGTCAGAAGCCCAGATGTCAGGTAACAAAGAGGCACCAGAGGGAGGATGGGAAGAGGCACAACAGCAATATTTATGAAATTGCCTTGGGGCTTCAGTTGCCATCTCTGTATGTCACTGGTTATGTTCCTTTTTTTGTAATTTTTTTCAATAGACTAGAGAATTTTCTTCTGATAACAGAATTCAGTGTTGGTATATGATTGATTTCCAAGCAGCAGCTGGAGTTATTGTACAAGCCCAAAAGAGCACAGCATAGTACAGTTTATATATAAAGTAAATATTACATCGCAAGCCATATTGCATGCTTCTATCAGAGAAAATGGGGTTTATGTAGGTGCATGGGAAGTGGGTCTTTTGCTCAAAAAAAATAGAATCCTGATTAAAATAAGTTCATATACTAAAAACAATCACACAACCTCCTTTTTGATTTGTCGCTAAATCTACATGTAGATTTTATTCCTTCACTGCCATCTGAAATCATACTACTTGAGGCACTTTTCATGTAAAACCAAGAAAACTCAACTCAGAAGGCAAGGACTCTTCTTAATGAAACTGAGCATTTGTGACTACAATACTCCTTCCTCCTCATTTAAACATAACAGCATAGTAAAAACAGTTTTTAAATTCCAAGCTGAGAGATTCAAAGTTTGAAAACTACAAGACATTCTCATTTTAGCATAAAAAAATCAATTTCTTTTCACTTCTCTGCCAACCTTACAATAGTGCTTCTTATTTTTCATGCTGAAGCACAGAAAGCCAGTACCCACATCTGCGCAAAGACTGCCACTGCCCAAACCAGCGTGCAAAGCATTGAGGAGTCTTGGCAGTACAGGAGCAACCATCTCAAATGCACTACACATTTTGCAATTGGGGGTATAACACATAGATAGTTAATTATTGCTTTTCCTCCCAATAACAACAAAAAAAAAAAAAAAAAAAAAAGAAAAAAAGGAAAAATAAACCCTCCTCACTTTCACAGCTCTTCTTTCCAGGCTAGATAGAGATTTAAGGCAGTGACTACCTATTTTACCCAACATACAAGCCACCTTTTGAACAATTTTCAAAGCTGACCCAAAAAATAGATCATAAATAATAATCAGTCTAAAGAAAGACCAGAGGTCTCTGCACTACTAGTGATAGGCAGGAACACCTTTATTTACAAGACTCCTTTGGAAAAACAAAATGTTTTGGATGGCAGCTAAACTACAAACTTCTTTTTAGACATAAAGACTTAGTGAATAAGGATATCCTGCAATACTTTGAGTGCTTGTTAGCACTTGCATGATTTCAGAATGCGTACATAATAACACTGACTGTATGGAAATTATCAGGTATTTCTTTTGCTATTAGTGCCAAGGCCACAGTTGTGTCAGGCATTACACAAGCAGATGAAATCCTCGCCCAAAAGAGTTTGCAAACCACCTGTTTGTTAACACCGTCACTGTATTTGAACCTGTCCAACTGTGACAATATCCTCTCAGGGGGCAGACTTGCCTGATCTGATCAAACAGTCAGCAGAGTTAATACTGAACTGATGTAAAAACTGGGCCCAACCTCTGCATTCACTGTTGGGATACTAGACTCATATCACGGGGTTCACACTTCAGTCCCATCTGAGGTATGTATCATAGATTTCATTTCCCAATGGTCAAATATTCCTCTTCAGAGCTCTCTTTAAACCTAGTGCTCGCAGTAAGGGAGAGAAGAGAGTTCCTTACTTCTTGTGCAGTCAGGGCATGTTCCCCAGCTAAAAGTAGCAGGGGCCTCCCATTTGTGTAGGATCTGTTAAGAGAGTAACATTAAGTTTCAAGTTTATTCATTTGCTTGTTTAAAGAACCCACCATTTGCAGCGTTAAACTCCCAAAAGACTACTTATCACAGACACTCTAAGCAAGCTGCCATAAAAGGCAGTTAGAGAATCACAAATAACCATTTATGTACCCTTTGGGAGAGGTTTTCAAAGCTATTTGAAGGATTCATTGGATTTGTGTGCTTAACACCCCCTTGCATGGATTTACAATTTTACTGCCAAAGGTTTTATGTACTACAGAGATGGAGACCTTTAAAACAGCAACTGCAATGATCTCATGCATAAATATAAACAAAGATGCTCTAATATCACACATGTTTATAACTCAGTGGATGCTCCTACCAAAGGAGTGGTTCCCTTCCATAGCCATGGAACAAGTAAAAAGGTGGAACAAAATGACAATTGTATGAGGTTCAACAAGGCCAAGTGCCGGGTCCTGCACTTGGGTCATAACAACCCCACGCAAAACTACAAGCTCAAGAGTGACTGGAAAGCTGCCCACTGGGAAATCCCCTGGCCCATTCCCACTCGCGAGTGGTGCTGAGGAATTTGTTGAGCTTTTTAGCTGACATGGGCCAAATCTGAACCTGTAAACCTCCAAACAATTTAGCATTACAAATGATCAAGGTCCAGTTCACAGGAACACTCACTGATGCTGTTTAATTCAATACCACGGATGCTGCCAAAAGTTTTCCCTCAGACAGCATCTCATGCTAACATACACAGGGTAGGGTTTTTCAATATTCTCTTAGAACAGCAGTAAACAGAAGAGGAAAGCAATGTGAATAAACCAAGCTCATCCACTATCTCAGTACGAGCTTGGGTTGCGAAATCAAGGCGGAGACTGGCCTCAAACAATGGGAGCAAGGGGGGGTGAAGAAGCATAAAAGATGACTCCAGAATGAACACCATTGAAGATCTTCCCACTAGAGGATCCCGAACCACGATGGAGGACCGTCAGGACTCCACGGGACCGGAGACCAGAGGGATGCCTTTGGAACTCAACTGGTGATAAACGCAACCTCATTTCTCATCTTTACTTTTATTTTTCCCCATTTCTTTTCCCTTTTCTTACTCTCTCTCTTTATCGCGTGCCGCTTTACGGGCAAATTAATAAAATAACACTGCTTGATTGAATTATAACCCCATGGCATTTTGGTTGCCTTAATTTTGTGCTCTGAGAGCAAGGTAAAAGAACCATCATGAGTCCATCACCAAATGGACCATGACAGGTGGTTCTAGAAGTTTTGTAAAGTAGATGAGAGCCTTGAAAATGAGGAGTGTAGAGGCCGGCCATCAGAATTTGACAACGACTAACTGAGAGCAATCATCGAAGCTGATCCTCTTACAACTACGTGAGAAGTTGCCAAAGAAATCAACGTTGACCATTCTATGGTTGTTCGGCATTGGAAGCAAATTGGAAAGATGGAAAAGCTTGATAAGTGGATGCCTCATGAGCTGACTGAAAATAAAAAAATCGTCCTTTTGAAGTGTCATCTTATTCTATGCAACAACAATGAACCATTTCTTGATCAGATTGTGACGTGTGACAAAAAGTGGATTTTATATGACAACCAACAACGACCAGCTCAGTGGCTGGACCAAGAAGAACATCCAAAGCACTTCCCAAATCCAAACTTGCACCAAAAAAAGATCATGGTCACTGTTTGGTGGTCTGCTGCTGGTCTGATCCAAAACAGCTTTCTGAATCCCAGCGGAACCATTCAATCTGAGAAGTATACCAGTGATTACGCCACCTGCGTGGCCTTGGTACATCTGAACTGCAGCAAGAAGAGAAAAAAAAAAAAGAAAAACCTGTTTTCCCACTGCTAAGCGGAGAAAGAGGGCCTTTACTCCCCCTGCTCTGTCTTTTTTTCCCTGGAGTGTTGTCATCCATCCTTGTTGTGGCACTGTGTTGCTTCTCGGCTTTGAATCAGGGGTTGTTGGTGCTGTTTCTTTTTGCTTCAGTCTTGTTTCCTAGGTTTTGGCACATCTGGGGGAACAGCTCATCATTTTACCTCCTTGCTGAAGTCGGTCTTTTCACACTGGTCAGCTTTGGGGGGGGTCAGAGTGCTCAGTGCTTCTCTGGGTCAGACTGGTACTAATTTGGGTGTGGAGTGGAGCCAGGTTGGTTTTATGTGGAGTTCAAACTGATTTGTTTTCATGCTGGGCTGGACGTCTTGCCATCTCAGATGGGGGCGAGAGGGAGGTTTTATTCTCCCCTGTGCCCCTCCCCCAAGCAATGATACTGCTAGAGAACTGTAATACTGGTCAAGGAGTCTGAGGGTGAAATTTAAAGGCATCACCAGTGGATCCATAGTTCTAATGAAGCTGGGAAATTAAACAAATTTTTTTTTTTTTTTTATATATATAGACTTATTCTGTGGTAACTGGTTGTAAGAGACTTCTTAGTAAATTCACCGTGCTAGTTTTTGAGGTCATGGGACAGAATGAAAGAAAGGCTGTTTTTTGAGACAAATGGAACAAAATTTTAATACATGAATTCTTATATTTACCAGAAAGCCCTATACCTCTCTTGGGTCAAGATTTGTTAAGTAAATTGTAAGCTCAAATAACGTTTTCTGAGAATTCTGTTTAGTTGCATGTCCTACAAGAAGCTGCTTGGGTGGTGCAAATCTGCTTGCTGCAAGTGAGAAATCTCCAAGGAAATTTCAAATGCTGTATTTCCACTAATATTAACAGCCAATGTTTTGATAAAGCAAACACTACACTGATAGAACTGAAAAAGGACTTTGATTCGGTAAGGGAAAACAATGTCCAATAAATATGACAACAAAAATGGAGTTAGAGATTTTGAGGAATAAATTTATGACAACCTTACAGGCTGACTGCATTCGATTGGACTTGCACATTTGTCTGTTTATAGCTACAACATAGAAACAACCTGTGGCTATTGTGGGACAGTATGATGAGAATGCTAACAGACTGATTTACTGATTGTTACTCTGATCAAGAAAAGCAGGGAATGAATTTAAGTCTTAATAGGCCATGACCCTTTTGTCATATATGTACCATTTGTGGAATTTAATTTTGTTTTTTTTATTTGCAATCTATGTCCTTGTAAATTGCACTAGCTGGTTTTCTTAACAGCACAGCTTTTGGCATGCATAAATGTAAATTGATGCAGAACCTGCAAGTCTTTAACATCAGGTCACAGACCATACTTGTATCTGGTCTGATCCTACATACTTGCACAGTTTTTGTTGATGGTTCTGGGAAGTCTCATAAAGCTATAGTGGTCTGGCATGAAGATAACAATTGGCATCATTCTGTAAAAATTATTGAAGGTTCAACTCAATTAGCAGAACTTGGTGCAGCTTTAAATTACTTAGAGCTTTTTAAGGAGGAACCTCTAAATTTGATTTGTGATTCTGAGTACGTAGTCAAGGTCCAACGCACGTATCTGACTCTGAACTGTTTTTTTTTGTTTTTGTTTCTTCTTTTTTTTAAAAAAAAGAAAAAAAAAAACAAAAACAGGGAAGAAGTAGGGAAAACACCACAAAACCAGTTGTCAAAATCATTGTATGTGATGAATCACTTACATCTAAGTGGTGCAGCCCAAATTTGCCCTGTGATGAAACACTTTGCAAGTGTGACCCAAACAACATGCTAAATCAGAAAGAACCTACATTAGTTATGTTGAAATCACTAGTTAATGGTCAATGGAAAAGGCCACATCAGTTGAAAACCTGGGTGAGAGGCTATGCTTGTGTCTTTACAGATCAAGGACCGCAATGGTTGCCGGCACAAAATGTGAAATCTGTGACAATGATTGCTGCAGCTGCTGCGTTTTGGATGCCTGCACAAAGACTAACATGTGAATTACTTTAGCCAACATGACTGACCAGGACTCTATTTGCCTAGTTATGGTGTCTCTGGAAAACCTGTTCCACACATGCTTGGTTGGCATCCCCCTTGATGACTACAGCAGCATCACACAACTGTTTCAAAATAGTGGTTGGTGCAGGAGCATTGCAACGAACTGTAATAATGTCAACATGGCACTTTGGATTAATTGCCTCCTGGAAACAGATATCGAACCACAGGAACTGGAATTCCTGGCATGTATGCCCATGGTTGCTTGTATCAACCTGCTTTGTGAAAAGTGTCAGAACAATATACAGGAACATGAATGGATAAACTGCAAAATGTTAATGCTACCCTTGGTGACTATAGAAATGAAAATCGATAGTGTAATGCCTCGCAGAAGAATCCAAGGGATGTCATTGATAATGTGGGACAGCGACCCCAAAACCTCCTGTATGGTGTATTCTTGATCTGTGGAGATAGAGCCTGGCCAGGAATTCCTTCTAATGCTGTTGGAGGACTGTGTATTTTGGGACAATTAACTCTCTTAACACCCAATGTATCTATGATAATAGATCACAGAAGAGCAAGACAGGAAAAACACTATTTGCACGTATATGATTCAAAATGTGATGATAATGTAGATATTTGGGGATCAGGGTTAAGGATTTTAGGATCTCATGTATCTGGTGTTGGCACAGCTAAAGCTTTAAATACTTCAGAAAAATTAGGATGCTGGCTAGTTAAGCAAACTAACAGAACTTCTAAGGCTTTAAGTGGACTTGTAGATGTAGATTCTGTAAGACATGCTACACTGCAGAATAGAGCCGCAATAGACTTTTTGTTAATAGCTCAAGGACAAGGGTGTGAAGATTTTGATGGGATTCGTTAAATAAACTGCTTAGTGGTTGGGGATTTTTAGGATGGTTGTTATCAGTAGCAAAAACGGGACTGATTGTTTTGATGATTGTTGTGGTTGTGTTACTAATGTTGCCATGCATGCTGCAAAGGACCCTGCAGTGGACAATTTTTTTAGCACAAAAACAAAAAGGGGGAGTTGTGGGGGACTACGGTGGGTCCGTGGATTCCCTGACGGAGGGCATGGGAAGAGAAATTAGCCTTGAAGATATGAAAGCCTACCTGTGAGAAAGATGGGAGTAAAGGAATATCCAGAGATGTTAAGGATGTACCCGTGAGAGAGAAGGCAGTAGAAGAGTAACATTGATGATAGCAAAAATAGCCAATGAGATGGTACTGCTGTAACTTGTAACCAGTAATGAAGAGACACATGAATTGGTAAAACTTTATAAAAATGCACTTGTGGCAATAAATGGCATCTACTACTTTCATCCTGGAAGAACTTGGTCTATGTCGTTTGTCCATCTCAACCGCGACAGGCCACCCAAGCAGCCTTCCTCTGCCCCTGGTTTCGGTGAGATATTGTGAGAGACCGAAATGCTGAATAATTGTCTCAAAGCTTGCTTGTGTATGCTTGTGATGGCACAGCAACTTGCAAGGAAACTGCTTGCTTGTGATGACATTGCAGCTTGCAAGGCGTCAGTCAGGCAGGCACTCAGCAGCGGCAGCGGCTGGTTCCCGTGGCTGAGCACTAGACTGGGGCTGACAACGGGCTTCCCGGAGGCAGGGAAACCCAAGGAAGAGGTGGTTCTGGCATTCACGCAGAGAACTGGCAGATCTCGCCAGAGAGGCTGATGCAGAGGGGGGATTTTCAGGATATTTAAACGACCCCTAGGGAGAGCAGGTGAGTAGAAGCGTAGTGAACAGGGTCAGCAAACAGGGGTGAGGCAGTTCATGCAGAAGGGCGAGCAGCCAGGGCGAGCAAGCTCTGTCAGCTCAAGAGATTAGTACAGTTAGTGGTTATCACCCTTGCAGGAGGAGCCTAGCTATGATAGCCACTCAGAAGGTAAGTCCCCTGCATCTGCCATGAAGAAGGCAGCAACACAGACGGAGCTGCCAAGGAAACACGCAGCCGTCCAGACCTCAGGCTGCAGGGAATGCCGGAGTCTCTCACTGGCATGGAACGGTAAGAAAGAGAACAGCTGTGTGAGCAGGTGGATGACCTGCTCAGCCTGGTGGTGGAGCTAAAAGAGGAGGTAGAAAGGCTGCGAAGTATCAGGGAGGCAGAGAAAGAAATAGACTGGTGGGATCAAGCCCTGGCATCCCTGAGGCATGAAAGGCCACCGCCAAGTAACCAAGACCGAGAAAGTCCATTACCCTCCCCCCAACTGACTGAAGACAGTAGGTCAAGGGAAAGAGATGAATGGAAACAAGTCCACGCCTGAGGTAGCAGGCGAAAAATCCCCTTGCCCATTCCACCCTCCCAGGTGCCTCTATGCAACAGGTACAAGGCTCTGGAAGTAGAAGGCAAATCAATGGCTTGCAAGGGTGAATTATCATGGACTCCACACACAATCCAATGTGTATTCAAGCGAAGCCAATTTATTACAGAAACAAGCCTCCTTATATATGCAGTTATTTCCTGATCACGTGTCCATGCTCCAAACATGCACTAATTGATTGGATATTGTCTATGTTCACGAACTGTCCATGTGCCTGAGTCTCACTGCTGACAGGTCTGTTGTTTTCAGACCCTCCCCTATTACCACTACGTCCACAAGAAAGAAAAGGAGGGTTACAGTTGTAGGTGACTCCGTTCTAGGGGGTACAGAGGGTCCAATATGCCAGAAGGACCCTTCTCTTAGGAAGGTCTGCTGCCTTCCTGGGGCCAGGGTTAAGGACCTTGCCAGGAAACTTCCTAGCCTGGTATGGCCCTCAGACTACTACCCATTAGTGGTTTTTCATGTAGGTGGTGATGAGGTTGTGACCCGTAATCCAAGGGCAAATAAAAGAGACTTCAGGGCTTTGGAACAGTTGGTGAGGGAATCAAGTGCACAGGTTATTTTCTGTCTTCTTTCAGTCCTGAGCAGTGACTTTAGAAGAAACAGATGGGTGCACTCTATTAACACATGGCTCCGTGCTTGGTGTCACCGCCACAATTTTAGCTTTTTTGATAATGGGATGGCCTACACGGCACTGGGTTTACTGGTGTCAGATGGAGTTCACCTTACACAGAAAGGGAAGAGGGTCTTTGTACACAAGCTAGCAGGGCTTTAAACTAGATATGATGGGGGAGGGGGATGTAATGGGGCTGGCCTGTGGCATGCTGTGGGATGAATGTCAAGGTTTAAGGCAAGGTGGCATAGCATAGAAGGGCAAGGCAAAGCAGGCTCTAAACTGATGAGCTTGGGGGGTAGGATCTGATGTGGTGATGCTCACACAATCACATCCAACTGGGGAACATGCCAGACCAATGAGAGCAGCGACAAATATTCCTTAGCTGCCTCCCAAGATGAGAACCAGAGGGCCAACCACCTCAAGGGTACACACAGCTGCAGCAGATCTTTCTGCACCCCTCATGAGAAACTCGCATACACGAGTACTTCCATGAAGTGTCTATACACCAACATGCATAGCATGGGGAATAAAGAGGAAGAATTAGAGATCTATGAGCATTCACAGGGCCATGATGTCATTGCTATTACAGAGATGTGGTGGGACAGCTCACATGAGTAGAATGTTGTCATGGAGGGCTATGTATTTTTTAGCAAAGACAGGCCAGCAAGGTGAGGTGGAGGAGTTGCACTTTATGTGAGACAGCAACTCGAATGTCTTGAACTCTGCTTGGGGGAGATGATGAGCGAGTTGAATCCCTATGGGTAAAAATTAAGGGACAAGCTAATAAGGGGGACACTGTTGTGGGTGTTTACTGCAAGCCACCTGATCGGGAAGAGGAAGTTGATGAGGCTTTCTACAGACAGCTGGAAGTGACCTCACAATCACATGGTCTGGTTCTCATGGGAGACTTCAATCACCCCCCTGACATCTGCTGGATGGGCAACACAGCTAAGTACACACAGTCCAGGAGGTTCCTACAGATCATTGATGACAACTTTTTGACACAGATGGTGGAGGAGCCAACGAGGAGAGCATGCTGCTGGACCTTGTCCTAACAAACCAAAAATAAATGGTTGGAGATGTCACAGTTGGGGGCAGCCTCAGCTGCAGTGACCACGAGATGATGGAGTTCAGGATACTGCGTGGAGGAAGGGCAATAAGTAGGACTAAAACCATGGACTTCAACAGGGCGAACTTTGGCCTCTTCAAGGTCCTGCTTAGAAGAGTCCCATGGGATAGGGCTCTAGAAGGTAGGGGGTTCCAAGAGAGCTGGCTAGTATTCAAACATCACTTCCTCCAAGGCCAAGACAGATGCATCCCTATGAGGAAGAAATCAAGTAAAGGGAGTAAGAGGCCAGCATAGATGAGTAAGGAATCTCAGGTGAAAGAAGGATGTTTATGTCATGTGGAGAAAGGGACAGACCACCTGGGAGGAATACAAGGAGGCTGTTAGAGTATGCAGGGATGCAGTGAGGAAGGCCAAGCTCCACTTGGAAGCAAATCTGGCCAGGGATATCAAAGACAGCAAGAAGGGCTTCTTCAAGAATATCAGCAGAAAAGGGAAGGTTAGGGAAAACATATGTCTGCTGCTGAATGAGGAGGGTGCCCTGGTGACGGATGATACAGAGGAAGCAGAGTTACCGAATGCCTTCTTCACTTCCGTCTTTACGGCCAAAACTGACCCTCATGTATCCCAGTCCCTAGAGACAGAAGAGAAAGATGGGCAAAAGGAAGGCTTTCCCTTGGTTGAGGAAGAACAGGTTAGAGATTGTTTAGACAAACTGGACATGGGCCCCGATGGGATGCACCCACGAGTGCTGAGAGAGTTGGCAGATGTTATTGCAGAGCCACTCTCCATCATCTTTGAAATTTCTTGGAGATCAGGAGAGATCCCTGAGGACTGGAGGAAAGCCAATATCACTCCAGTCTTCAAAAAGGGCAAGAAGGACAAGCCAGGAAACTACAGGCCAGTCAGCCTCACCTCCATCCCTGGAAAGGTGATAGAACAGCTCATTCTGGGCATCATCTTCAAGCATGTGGAAGAAAAGAAGATTATCAGGAGTAGTCAGCATGGGTTCACCAAAGGGAAATCATGTTTGACCAACCTGATAGGCTTCTATGATGATATGACTTGCTGGGTAGATGAGGGAAGAGCAGTGGATGTTGTCTACCTTGACTTCAGCAAGGCTTTTGACACTGTCTCTCACAACCTCCTCGTAGGCAATCTCAGGAAGTGTGGGCTGGATGAATGCATGGTGAGATGGACCATGAACTGGTTGGATGGCAGAACTCAGAGGGTTGTGATCAACGATGCAGGGTCTGGTTGGAGACCTGTAGTTAGTGGGGTCCCTCAGGGGTCAGTGTTAGGTCCAGTCTTGTTCAACCTGTTCATCAATGACCTGGATGAAGAGACCAAGTGCACCCTCAGTAAGTTTGCTGATGATGCCACACTGGGTGGAAGGGCTGACACACCAGAAGGCTGTGCTGCCATTCAGGAAGACCTGGACAGGCTGGGGGACTGGGCAGAGGAGAACCTAATGAAGTTTAACAAGGGCAAGTGTAGAGTCCTGCACCTCAGGAGGAATAACCCCAGACACCAGCACAGGTTAGGGGCAGACCTGCTGGAAAGCATCACTTGGGAGTTCTGGTGGACAACAGGTTGACCATGAGTCAACAATGTGCCCTTCTGGCCAAGAAAGCCAACGGTATCCTGGGGTGCATTAAGAAAAGTGTGACCAGCAGGTTGAGGGAGGTTATTCTCCCCCTCTACTCTGCCCTGGTGAGGACACATCTGGAGTACTGCATCCAGTTCTGGGCTTCCCAGTTTAAGAAAGATAAGGAATTACTGGAGGGAGTCTAGCGGCTGGCTACAAAGATAATTAGGGGGCTAGAGCACCTTTCTGATGAAGAGAGACTGAGAGAGCTGGTCTGTTCAGCCTGGGGAAGGCTGAGAGGGGTTCTCATCAATGTTTATAAATATCTCAAGGGTGGATGTCAAGAGGACAGACCAGACTCCTTTCAGTGGTGCCCAATGATAGGATGAGGGGCAATGGGCACAGACTGAAGCATAGGAGGTTCCATCTGAATATGAGTAAAAGCTGCTTTACTTTGAGGGTGACAGAGCACTGGAACAGGCTGCCCAGACAGGTTGTGGAGTCTCCTTCTCTGGAGACATTCAAAACCCACCTGGACACATTCCTGTGCAATCTATTCTGTGTGAACCTGCTTTAGCAGGTGGGTTGGACTAGATGATTTCCAGAGATCACTTCCAACCCTAACCATTCTGTGATTTTGTGAAACTTGTGCAAACTTGCTGTAGCAGCAGACCATTCTTTTGCTTATCAGGCACCAGGCACCATATCTGGACTGGGCTAGCACCCTGCCAAGGATATGCACTGTCATTGTTTACCGCCGATGATCACGCGAAGACCGTGTGATAGGTGAGACCTAAAGCACATGAACAGTGCATGGGACTTATGCGCATGTGCCAGGCTGTGAATCTCCTCTATAAAAAAAGGACCCTGGAAACAAGCCGTGGTGTGCACCCACCACCGAAGAACTGAAGACTGAGGACTGACGGGATGCCACTGGATCCATGGTGGTGACTGTCCTTTGCTTATCTTCCTGAATGCTTGCTTGGTTTCCTCCTGACATTTCCTGCCTTTCTTATCACTCCATTTCTTTTCATTTATTCAATAAAAACAACCTGATTGGTGGCATTTGACCCTCTTTGTGTTTTAATCGCATTCTTGGGATCACTTCAAACCTTCCCCAAGCCTAAAATTGGACCAGGATCTTACAGATATGGAGCAGTGCAGAGATATTTCTCAGGCATCCAGACCTGTCAAGGGTTTCCCAGTGCCCTCATAGAGAACTTGCTCCTGGGAAGCACTTCCCCATAGAGCCAAGGCCGTATCCAACCTCTGGGAGCTGGGTACAGCTTCCCTGAGAGATGTTGCAAGGAGGACGAGGTCATCTGCCTGGTGGCTCTGACACAGAAATGATGGGCTCAAGCCACATGACCATGGCTGGCCAGCTCATAATCTCTGAGTGCCTCAGCCTTTCTCCCTGGGAGCATTTGACCCAGGCACTTTTTCAGGGTGTATAGATGGATGCTGGTTGGCTTTGTCCCACTCCAACTTCAAAGCTGTGATGTTTGAGATTCAGGGCCTCCTGAAGGTCCTGGCAGAGATCTTCAGGGAGTTTGTGTTATATTTTTTTATAATTTAGGGCTTCAGCATGCTAGGGTTATGGGGTGACAGGATTATGGTATGCCAGAGTTTGAGTTAGGATTAAAACATGTTATTTTTATGGACAGAATCTGGGTTTGTTTGCCCTGGGTTGCTGGGGTTATGTTATTTTTACCTTACCTTGTGTTCTGCATGGTCTTTTTCTTGTGGAGGGTCCTTTTTTTCAGCTTGTTTGCCTTTTTAGGGTTTGGATAGGGGCCTTTGGTTTGTGTATGATGATTCTTCTAGTGTTTTTGTTGGGATTTTGGGGGTTTGTGGTGTGTTTGTTTTTTCCTTTTCTGGTGGATTGTGTTATGTTTTCTGTATTGAAACCACCATTTCTGGTTTAATATGACTACTGCAGGTCAGGCAGTGTCACTTCTCACGTGGTGTGACTCATTTCTGGTGAGTTGGAAGGTATGAAGGATTTGTGGTCCATGGAGAATGACTGCCAGATGACTGACAGGCAGTTCTGGGGAGGGGTGGGAGGACTTCTGGCCCATAGGTAATGACTGCCAGAGGACTAAGTGTACTTCTGAATTTGTGTGGGCTTCCAAATTCATGGTCATTTCTTCTGTCTTGAGGAAGAGACATGGGAAGACACCAGCCACATGGAAGGACAAGGGTTTCCCCAAGGGTACATGGCTTTTTGGTTTCTGCTTTTGAGTAAGAAACCTGCAAAAAGGCTGCTATTGTTATGTTTAGTGACATTTTATGAAGTCCTGGGCTGAGTATTGCATGACTTGAAACATTGCTGAAAAAATGGTGGAGGTTTGATTGCAAAATCTGGATGCTTTGGATTTGAACATCTGCTCGTGGTGGTGACTTCATGCAGTCTTAGCTCCTGTCTCATGGAAGAATGTGCGCTTAGGGTGAGGTTCATCATCTATGACAGTGGATGTGAATCCATATTTCAAATAGATTTCTTGATAATTTTAGAGGTGCAATTTCTTGTCAGATGTAATTCAGTCATCCTTGATTTTTCCTCTTGATGTGGCTGGTGAAGAGCTCATAGGAGGAGCAGAAGAGTCAGTGCTGCCGTTTCTACATTGGTTGTTTGTACTGGAATTATAACTTCAATGATACGCATCTAGTGAGGATGAAAGTACCTGCTTTAACTTTTTTTTTTTGGTTGTTTTTGCATTCTTTGGCAATATCTACTTAAAAGTCTACTTCAGCAAAAAAAGAAGAAATGACTTCTGATTTCTGTGTCTGACTAAAAGAACTAACTTAATCACACAGAGAATTGATGTGAGGAGCCATTTTTTGGCATTATTGGGTACCACATCTGACTTGTTGTGCTTTCCCTGTGCGTAGGGTTGTGGTTTGTGCATGGCACTTGTCTGTGCTGCTGGGTGTGCTGCTGGGTCCACATCCCTGTTGGTTGCCAGGTGCAAAGCAAAGGGCTTCTCCTCATTTGAAACTACTTGTCTAATTTCAGAAACTGTCTACATGCACTTGAAAATAACACTCCTCCTAATCTCTTTGTGCACTAGTAGAGAAGCAGTGGGGGGTTTTCAGGGCAGTGTCTGTGAAAAAGCTTTTAGGAGATCCTGTCCCTTGACTCTCAGATGGGGCAATGAAGAGTTTGAGAAAGTCATGGGTGTTTTGGTGTTCACCAAAGCAGTTTTTCTTTCTTTTGTTTCTTATGTAGGAGAGCTGCGAGGCTGGCAGAAAAGACTATGGGTAGGAGGGAATGTGCTTAGTTACATATCAAAGGAAGATAAATATCTAAGGAAGGGTCAGCATAACTGTTTAGAGTTTTGACTGTTTAAATGTTGACCAAAACTTTTACCAAAATGGATTTGTTTGCGGTTCTCTTCTAGTTCATGCATGGATGCAGGAAAGAAAACAGCAGACATACACACTAGCTAAAACCCTTTTTTATTGCTGGCCATAATGGTGCCTCTTGGCTGGGAGCCCAAGAAGGACCCTGTGTTACAATACTTGATTCCTTATATGGAATCTTAAGGCCACTCACATATTTATTTTTTACAGTCTAACAATCCTATTGGTTTGGCCATGAAGTCACCTGTTACCATTCATGTGAATCCCTGTGCAAGCATGCTTAATGCATATTTATTACCTTAGTTTGCACTATTTTGTTGAAACTTTGATGCTTTCAACTGGTTTCCATCTGGTTTCTTCTAATAATAGACCCACTTGTATAGGTGAGGTCACAGTCAGTCAAGTTCTTTTGTGCATGTCTTTGAAGCCATCTTTACATAGGAGTTTTTTCTTAGGTACCACAATCTTCTGGTCAGCCTTTTCACCAGGGCTAGTTCAAAGCCTACACAGGAGGATGCAACTTCTGTCTGACAAGTTTTCTTTATATCCCACTGGATAACCCCATTTCTAGCTTTCCATAGGAGACAGGGAGGACCAAAGCTCTTGTATCACACAGCATGGCTTGGTCTGGTAAGGCAGACTGAAAAGCATGTGGCAGTCACAGATGATTCTGTCCTGGGCTGTGAGCTGTCCAAATACCAGCAGAAAGCTCTGGGAACACTTTGCACATACACCAAAACATTCCTGCTGCTACCCCAAGTGTCACCAACCCAAGGTCTGACATCTGGAGACTGGTGTTTCACACCAGCAGGGCAGTGGAAGGTAGAGCGGCCTCCTCTCTGACAGGAGGTTGACATGCTTTGGAGTAGGCATGCTCTGGTGAGGTCCAAAGACCAGGTGCTTTGCTGTCTTCTGGCCTGTCATGTGGTTCTCATGCTCACAGGCAGCTCCATTTCTGTTGACAGCCTTTCATAAATGGGGATTTGGAGAAGTGGGAGTTGTTTCTCCCTCCTCATGGGAGCACACACTGGGGTTTTGTTCTCAGAGAAGTGGGGAGTGCTCCTGGTTGGTGCAACTCCCTTGTCAGATGCTTGTTTTCAACCTCTGTCAGATAAAAGCTGTTACATACAGGTGGAAATTATCGCCACATTCTATCAGAGGGCTGTAACACTTTTTCCTGTAGATATCAGTAGTTAGGAGCTACAAAGGCAGAAGAGATACTGGTTCTAATCTGTGTGGATGGCATTAATGCACTTAGAATACATTTTTCTGCTCAGGTTGAGGGTAAATCCTTGAATGCCCTTACTCCACCTATCCAATATTGCCCTGGTAGTTGTGTCAATGGGTAGTATAATCTTCAAATAAGTCTGAATCATGTAAATTATTTCTTGTAAAAGGGTTAACATGTGCCAGATTAGGTTGTTTAGGTAAACCAGTAAGGTTTGGACCCAGAGTAGATGACTGGGCAGTGACAGGCCTGGGGTGTGACAGGATACTAGGTGATGACAGCCGGGGGGACAGCAGGGACACCAGAAGCCCAGGATGGTGACAGGCCTGGGGCTGATGCCCCCCCATCCTCTAGGGGGCGTTTGGCATCAGGGTAAAGAGGGCAGGGCTGCTGCACCCACATGACACAGGCCTTTTGTAATAACACACTAGGTCACATGATGTGCAGGGGGGTGGGTATGGTGTGCCATTACACACGTGCAGTGAAACAATCAAGCTCAGCCTGTGCTGCTTGCCCTGGCCCCAATCAAGTCATGCATCCACTATAAATTCACTGCCAAGCTGAATTATGACATGGTCACCTTCAATGGCCTGCACATCTCCCTGTGCAACCTGAGGCACTGGATCATGGGCTGTGAGAAGCTGAAGGCAGCCAACTGCAACCTGCAGATCACCAACACCCAGACCAAAGAAGGTGCACGGGGGTGGGGGGCACGGAGCCTCAGAGACCGCCCAGCTGGTCCCACCCTGTGGTGGCCACAGCCTGTTGGAACCATGCTCTGCTCTTTGTGGGTTGTCCCCATGTAGTGAGTCAGCCTGAAGCCCATCCCACCAGTGGGGGGGGGACACGACACTGGGAGGGCAAGTGACACCTGGGATTAAGCAGGGTGGGAAGCAATAATGTGATTTGGCCACGATCGGTAGCTGTGACTTGTGTTGGGGGCCTCACAGAGCTGTTCTTTTGTAGTTGCTGTTCTGACAACTCCCTTCAGATGTTTTAGACATGGGGCTAGGTGTAGAAGAATATGTGGTTGATGTGTGATGTATAGTGCTTACAAAAGTTTTGGTTTCCTGGAATTCTTCTAGGTAAAATGATAAAGAAATGTAGGAGAATGTCTCATGATAACAAACTTGCCAGATTTCTTTGAAATCTAATGGAGAAAGCTGAAAGTGATAAAAATAGAAAAGGTGGCTAATTTCAAGCAAAAAAAAAGTGGGTTTGGTGACTTAATTTTGTCTTCAACTTGTTTTACTCCACTGCATTGGAAAACTGGTTTTGTGCCTGTTACAGAAACTGCTCACTAGCAACATTTTGGATCAAGAGTGTATCTGTGAGTTATAATCTATGCAGACCCTTTAAAGCCATCTTGCACATGAGTATTCTCAGTATCTAAATTATAATTTGAAATTTCTTGTTAATGTAACTTCTTTTCTACACTGAATACATTGTCATTCTGATGCTCTTGAGCATCATTTCATAATTAATTTTTAATATTTTTGTTCTTGGTACTATGTGTTAACCATATCAGGGCAGTACTGAAGTTTTAAGGAAGAACATTTATGGTGAATATGCATAAGAAATGTTCTTAGAGAAGTCATAAATTCTTTTAAATCTAATAAATGTTGCTTGATTCTCAGAGATTATAATGGTTTCATATTACTCAGTTTGATATTTCAGTTTGGTAATCTGCCATCTTGATAAGTTTGAATGTGATTAAGGACTTTGGGATGTGACTTTTCAGAAATAAAAAGACCTGTTAAGTGTTTTCATTCCTTAAATGTTTTTTGTGTGGCTTTTGTTTGTTTGTTTGTTTATTTTCCCTGTGGTTCTGTGACACTTTTACAACAGTCTTTTCTTTAAAATGTGTACTAGATTTTTTTTCCTTGTCTATGTATTAAAACTTAAACAGAATAATATGCACTCTGCAGTACAATGTTAGAGGTCTTAGGGATGCCATTGAATTGCATGACATACGTAGGTAGAGATACATTTCAGAAGTCTTTAATTTTTCTAGTAGTATTGAATAAAATTGACAAGAGCTTTTGAAAAATCTTTAATCTGCTTTAAGGGCTTTGCTGCAGAAGGGTCTCCGAATTTTGTCTTCAGTTGCTAATGTACTTTCAGTTTCACAAATGCTAGCAGGCTGAATGGCCAACTGGCTGACTTCACTACTGTAATAGCTGGGTCTGTGTAAACCAGAGCCTTAAAACCAGAATACTGGATGGTTTAATAAACTGTGATGGAGCCCAATTATTATCACCAGAAGAATAAATGTTTTGAAATAGGCCAAACATGTGGATTCTGTTTATAGCAGGTGAGGAACAGAAAGCAAAGTTTTAGAAGAAAAATTTATGCTCATAAATATGTTACCTGTAAAGTGTTACTCTAAGATAAATAAACCAGTTTTAGAAAGTGTGTTGCTTTGTTTTCATATGTAATCAGAATCCAGTGAAGAAAAAGTATCTCTTTCACTAGGTTCTATTAAATGTGGTGTTGCCTAAAGGTGAAGTTAAAGAAGGAATATTGTGGGAGATTTGAGGGATTTTCTCGAGGTTGTTGTGTGGATGAGTTTCTATTAGATGGAGATTTATTTCTGAACTAGCCAAAGGAATCTCAAGGCCAGCTCGAAGGCTGAAAAACAGCACCTGCTGTGGGAGTGAGGCCTCAGACCCTCAACAAGATGTAAATCAACAGACCTATTAGCAGTGAGACTCGGGTGCGTGGACAGCTCGTGAACATGGACAATATCCAATCAGCTAATGCATGCTTGGAACGTGGACGGGTGATCAGGAAATAACTGCATATATAAGGAGGCTTGTTTCTGTAATAAATGGCTTCACTTAAATTCATATTGGATTGTGTGGAGTCCATGATTTTTTGCCCTCGCAGAATATCTTTCATATTTAAAGAGCATCACTCTTGTTTGAGTGACAAGATCCTCCTCTAGGTAGGTTGTGTTGCTCTTTGACCTTTGTAAAATGAGTATAAAATTTTCAACTTGGTATATTAGTGATACAGATGCTTATTGAAGCTTTTGTAAGGGTGTTTTCCATGTGAAAACACAAAAATTCCCCAGTGGTTTTCAGAGCAAAGCTAGAGAATACATTGCAGTGTAATATATATGTATACATATCTTGAATTTCCTGGTGGAGCTGGCTTAGCTTCAGTGGCTGCAGGGCAGGCACTCGTAAGTCCTGGGCTGGACTCCACAGTAAACTGGAACTGGATTCAGGGATGCATGGCCTGGAACTAGTCCTAGGATCACAGTCACGACAGGCAGGATCCTCTTCAGATGCCGGCTGTGGTCAAAGAGAGCGAGATCCTTGTTATCTCCCACTTTTATAGGGTGTATGACGTGTATGGGATGGAATACTTAGTTGATCAATTCTGATTACCTGTTCTGTCTGCCCCTTCTTGCAAGCATGCCCCTCTCACTTAAAGGTCATGCAAAATTTATCAGTAACCTTGGCTGCCATAGCAATAAGTCTAAACCTGGGCCTCTTCTGCATACCATTGCTACCGTTATCAGCTCCAAAGCGAAAAGTGTCTGAAAAACATGCAGCCAACTTCAGAAAAGTGTAGTTACTTAGAAGAACTTAGCTGAAAGGAAAATTCATTAAAAGATAATTGGTCTTGTTTTAAACAAAACCAGGACACCATAGAGGCATGTTCTATAAAGGCAGAATTCCCTTCAAAAAGACAGTACTCCAGAATGATGCATTTAAACTTGCCTCCTTTCAATTTGATCTGAATTTCTTGACCTGTCTTTTATAATAGATATGATCACAATATTGTGGAAGAACCGCAAACTCCAGAACTCTGGTTTCTTGAATACTCTTTCCTGTCCTGTAATATTCTGACTCAAAACACTTGGATAATGTGCTCTTTTGCTTATCAGACAAAATACAAAAAAAAATAAAACCAAAAATGGGACTCTGAAATGGTCTTGGATGAATAGTTTTAAGGAAGAATATTATAAGACTGTCTCTTGAACTCGAAACTTGCTTGAGTTCAGTGTTGCAGTATGCACTTGACAGTTTTAGTAATGCCACGATGCGATGTCTTCAAAACAAAGTCATCCTAATTCTGAGCGAAATAATTTTGCATTACAGCTGATGTCTGTCTGTCTACTGGAATGTCTTCAACACTGTGCAAACTTAGCATTTTAGAGGAGACATTTAAGCAACTGTTAAACCTTGCCTTTCGCTGTGTCATTTTGTGTTACAGTGCTAGTATGGGGGATTACTTTGGTTACACCTCAGAGTGCAATTAATTCTTGGGCTACCATGCAACATTATTATGTAGAGCTTTCAGAAAGGATATGTAGTTCCCTGTTTCCCTGGTTGAGTTGAGGGTAAGCCATGTACCCATTCATAAAGCCTGATGTTCCAGTGGAGCTCATGTACTGCATGACTGGGAGTCATCTGCTCTGACTATCACCAGAAGGTTCGGGACCTCTCAGAGCTGTGCTGTCAGCTGAGTTAATGTCCCTTGGCCAGGTACTTTGGGCATGCTCAGTTTGATTCATTACCATGTTTTCTCCAGCATTGTTTTCGCTTTCCCAGTCACATGCTGAAATGGCAAGCAGTGCCAATAAGACATTAAGGCATTGGGTGGTCTGTATAATCAGGTTTACTGGCAGTAAATCAAGTTTTGTGCTGTAAGGGAATAGGAATCAATAGGAAACAAGCATATATCAATATATATGTAGAAACAGCTGCTTTGGGCTTCTAAAACTGCAGCTGACATGATCTCCCAGTTGTTTGTCTGGGCCTCAGTACTGTTTGAGCTCCTTCTCCATCAAAAAGTCCCAGCACAGGCCTTTCTTGACAGGTGGCTGTGTAATGGCTAGACTTTCCTTTTGAGAAGAGCTCTAGGGGTTGGTTTCAGGATATTACTTCTATAAAAGCTTCTGGTTTTGTCATTAATAGTCCTTTCTCCTACAATTTGAAACTACTCTGAAGTCCAGAGGAAGCTTGCTCTTCCTGTTGGGGGAAGATCAGGAATTAGTTTCAGCTGATTTATCAATTTTCTGAAGAAGCATTCTGTAATTTGGAAATAGAAGTAAAATGTTCATTTCATCATTGAAATAATGTCTTCTGGTAGGTATGTTTTGGTCTAAGAGAGGTCCCTGCCCATAGGAATAATACACTGAAAAATAGAGCATAAATTGTGAAATATTCCTGTTTTGTGTATGATCACTGAGCAAAACCACCCTGACAGAGCATGACTAGATATACAGCATTTTTAGTTTTCAGACCATTATTCTGATATGGTCTGCAAAGGTAAGGGCTTTTAATATTTAAAACTGTTGGCAGATTACAGGGAATGGTTGCTGATACTGCTTGAAAATATTTAGTCATATTCAGCTTGTGTAAGTACAATATATAAACCATTCTCATGGAGAGATCTTTGCATTTTAGGCTTACTCAGTCCAAATGTCTCAGGTAGTTGTGGGTTTTTTCGTTGGGTTTTTTTGGTTGGTTGGTTGTTTTTTTGTTTGTTTGTGGATTTTTTGGTGGTAGTTGTTGTTTGGTTCTTTGTTTTTATTTTTTGGTTGGCTGGTTGGGTTTTTTTTGGGCTTTATCTAAAAGATCAGAAAGCTTTCCTCCTCTTCAAAAGACTAACATGGTGTAAGCCAAAGCAAAGCATGGGTAACCTCAGGCACACACTGTTTTCAAAAGGCTTTTCAAGGCTGTCTTCATAAGTAATTTCATTCGAGTCTCTCTGCTCTGCAAAAAGTGAATCAAAGGAATTCACATCCCTTTGGTTAATTCAAACTAGATGATTAGCTTAGAAGGGGATGCTGTTGGCCTTTTTGCCCAGGTGGCCAAAAAGGCCAACAGCATCCTGGCTTGTATCAGGAATAGTGTGGCCAGCAGGACTTAAGTGCTTGTGCTCCTGTACTCGGCATTGGTGAGGCCCCACTTTGAATACTGTGTTCAGTTTTGGGCTCCTCATCATAAGAAGGATATTGAGGTAGCAGAGAGAGTGCAGAGGAGGGTGACAAAGCTGGTGAAGGGCTTGGAGCACAAATCTTATGAGGAGCAATTGAGGGACCAGGGGCTGTTTAGCCTGGAGAAAAGGAGGCTGAGGGGAGACCTTATTGCTGTCTACAACTACCTGAAAGGAGGTTGTAGCATGGAGGGCATTGGTCTCTTCTCCCAAGTAGCAAGTGATAGGACAAGAGGAAACAGCCTCAAGTTGCACTAGGGGAGGTTTAGATTGGATATTAGGAAAAAATTATTAACAGAAAGGGCTGTCAGGCATTGAAACAGGCTGCCCAGGGAAGTGGTGGAGTCACCATCCCTGGAGGTGTTTAAAAGGCGTTTAGACGAGGTTCTTAGGGACATGGTTTAGTGCTAGAGTTAGGTTAGGTTGTGGTTAGACTCGATGATCCTGAGAGTCTCTTCCAACTTAAATGATTCTATGATTCTACACCACTGTAGTTTGAGACAATTCTGCCCTACTTGTGAAAGCAAGCTCAAAAAAACCCTGAAATTTCTGTGATCCAAATTCTAGTACTGCCATTTTGTTTCCATTTAAATGTAAAGCACTGAGCAACTGAGAAGTGTGGTTGTTGATGGACAGAGGTGGCAGGCTCTCTTCTGTGTTCTGTCAGTCTTGAGCACTAGCAGCACAGGTGAATTGTTTTTATGTAACAGCTATAAAAGCAATGGCCCAGAGTTTTCATGCTTTAGCTGACTGTTTTGTTGCATGGGAAACTGGTCAGACTTCTGAATCTTCTTTATGCAGGTAAGACTTTATTGTTGTTCGTTTTTCTCCAAAGATCTGTTGGGTTTGTAGACTACCAGAAGCAAAAGCAACCTAATCTAGATCAGGAACGAACCTCATGCATTAGCAGGCTCTCCTTTAGTGACTTTTGAGACCATTTTGCTGTTGGCATTCAAACTATTTTTAAAAAGTGAAAAAGATTTTACTGCTTGTGTTTGATTATCAAACCTGAAGATTTCCTAAAATGTACTATTAGAGTATTGAGAAGATAAAAGTGCAATGTTAGGTATTTATATCTGTAAAGGGATTCTATGAAGTGCTATGTAATTACATATTAAAATACACACTTAAAAACTGACTAATTTTTTTCTGTTTTTCTGGGTTTTTTTAATATTCTTTTCAGAATACATACATGATGATGCCCTGATTCCTAAGAACTCACTGGTAATTGTTAGAAGATTCCCTGTTGGAGGAATTAAAGCTACCAGCAAAACACGTGTTATCACAGAATCACAGAATGCTAGGGATTGGAAGGGACCTCGAAAGATGATCTAGTCCAATACCCCTGCTGGATCAGGAACACCTAGATGAGGTTACACAGGAAGGCGTCCAGGCGGGTTTTGAATGTCTCCACAGTAGGAGACTCCACAACCCCCCTGGGCAACCTATTTCAGTGTTCTGTCACCCTCACTGAGAAGATTTTTTCTCAAATTTAAGTGGAACCTCTTGTGTTCCAGTTTGAACCAATTACCCCTTGTCCTATCATTGGTTGTCACCAAGAAGAGCCTGGCTCCATCCTCATGACACTCACCCTTTATATATCTGTAAACATTAATGAGGTCACCCCTCAGTCTCCTCTTCTCCAAGCTAAAGAGACCCAGCTCCCTCAGCCTTTCCTCATAAGGGAGATACTCCACTCCCTTAATCATCTTTGTGGCTCTGCGATGGACTCTCTCCAGCATTTCCCTGTCCTTCTTGAACTGAGGGGCCCAGAACTGGACACAATATTCCAGGTGTGGTCTCACCAGGGCAGAGTAGAGGGAAAGGAGAACCTCTCTTGACCTACTAACCACCCCTCTTCTAATACACCCCAGGATGCTGTTGGCCTTCCTGGCCACAAGGACCCAGTGCTGGCTCATGGTCATCCTGCTGTCCACCAGGAACTCCAGATCCCTTTCCCCTACGTTGCTCTCTAATAGGTCATTCCCCAACTTATACTGGAACCTGGGGTTGTTCCGGCCCAGATGCAAGACTCTACGCTTTCCCTTGTTATATTTCATTACATTTTTCCCTGCCCAACACGCCAGCCTGTCCAGGTCTCACTGGATGGCAGCACAGCCTTCTGGCGTGTCAGCCACTCTTCCCAGTTTGGTGTCATCAGCAAACTTGCTGATAGTACACTCAGTTCCCTCGTCTAAATCGTTAATGAATATATTGAATAATATTGGCCCCGGTATTGACCCCTGAGGCACTCCACTAGATACTGGCCTCCAACTGGACTCCGCACCATTGACCACCACTCTCTGGCTTCTCTCTTTAAGCCAGTTTTCAACCCACCTCACTACCCAGTTGTCCAGACCGCACTCCCTCAGTTTAGCTGTAAGGATGCTGTGGGAGACTGTCAAATGCCTTACTGAAGTCAAGGTAGACCACATCCACCACCCTGCCATCATCTATCCACCTCGTTATGTCCTCATAAAAGTCAATGAGGTTGGTCAAGCACGACTTCCCTTTGGTGAAGCCATGTTGACTGCCCCTAATGACCCTCTTATCCCTGATATGCCTTGAGATGGCACCAAGGATAAGTTGTTCCATCACTTTCCCAGGGACAGAGGTGAGGCTGACTGGTCTATAGTTACCTGGGTCCTCCTTCTTGCCCTTTTTGAAGACTGGAGTGACATTTGCTTTCCTCCAGTCCTCAGGCACCTCTCCCGTTTCCCAAGACTTGGCAAAAATGATGGAGAGTGGTCTAGCAATGACCTCAGCCAGCTCCCTCAGCACCTGTGGGTGCATCCCATCTGGACCCATGGATTTATGGATGTCCAGATTGCCTAATTGCTCCCTAACCCAGTCTGTGGGAGATTTGAGGGATTTTCTTGAAGTTAATGTGTGGATGGGTTTCTATTAGATGGAGATTTGTTATTAAACTAGCCAGGCCCAAAAGAATTTCAAGGCCACCTTGGAAAACTGAAAACACGACATAAATCAACAGACCTATTAGCAGTGAGACTCGGGCGCGTGGACAGCTGGTGAACATAGGCAATATCCAGTCAGCTAATGCATGCTTGGAGCGTGGATGCGTGATCAGGAAATAACTGCATATATAAGGAGGCTTGTTTCTGTAATAAATGGCTTAGCTTGTATTCATATTGTATTGTGTGGAGTCCATGAGTTTTCGCCCTTGCAAGTGGTGACCCTGATGTGCCCACAAGGAGAATTTAGGGCAAGGGGATGACTTCTGGAAGGAGCGAGCCCCAGCTGGAGAGGGTGCGGCTGGACCGTGACCGGGACGTAGTCTGCGGACTGCATGACTCCTGATTGATCGCTACAGAAGCGACAGAGGAGGGATAGAGGATCCGATATCATTGCAACGCACACCCAGAAAGGTGAGCAGCTGGGGGCAAGAGGAGATGGGGCAGAATATTTCTAAAGAAGAAGATGAAATACTGCGGCTCCTCTCGCATATCTTCTCTATGAGAGGGGTGAAGTATGAGGAGAGTAACCTCAAAAGAGTATTAATTTGGTGGAGAGGCAATGGGTTTCCTGCTGATCTGTCAGGAGCTTTTCAAATAGAGACTTGGGAAAAAGTGGGAACTGTGTTGTGGAAGGCGATCAGTCGCAGTGAAAAAGATATTCTCAGCCTTGTAACCGCCTGGCAACTGAAAATTACTACACTGAAGCAATTAAAAGCTGAAAAGACTGTTATGAGCATTAGTGACTCAAAACTTGAACTTTGGGACGATATAGGGCAGAAATTATGGGATAAAGTCAGCAATTGAGATAAAGAAGCTAAATCATTAGCAACTACATGGAATCACAGAATCACAGAATGTCAGGGATTGGAAGGGACCTCGAAAGATGATCTAGTCCAATCCCCCTGCCGGAGCAGGAACACTTAGATGAGGTTACACAGGAAGGCGTCCAGGTGGGTTTTGAATGTCTCCACAACCCCCCTGGGCAACCTGTTCCAGTGTTCTGTCACCCTCACTGAGAAGAACTTTCTTCTCAAATTTAAGTGGAACCTTTTGTGTTCCAGTTTGTACCCATTACCCCTTGTCCTATCATTGGTTGTCACCGAGAAGAGCCTGGCTCCATCCTCATGACACTCACCCTTTTTATATCTGTAAACATTAATGAGGTCAATGCCGGGCACGGTGGCGTGCGCCTGTTGTCCCAGCTGTGTAGGGAGGCAGAGTCTGTCGGATCGCTTGAGCCCAGGGTTTGAGTCCTGCAGAGTGGCGCTGAGGCTGCCGGTGTTGTGTTGGGTGTTGAAACCCCAGAGGGGTGGGGCTGGCGGCACTGGTGTAGTAATTGAATACTGAATACATGGAAGTTTATAGTTACTACCTTAAAAGATTTTAAGACTGAACGGTCTGCTGCTGCCGGAATTTTTGGAGCATTGCAGCCTGATAAGAAACCTGAAAATAGCTATGAAGCTTACCCTGTTCATGTCTTTGATACCCTCCCTACTCCATCCCCTGCTGTGCCTTCAGCACCCCCGATGGTTCAGCAGTCCGAGGTGGGGGGAGGAAAAATGCCGAGCAGGTGGCCTCCTGTACCATTGCCCAACACTCATGAGAACAAGTCCAGAGGATTGCAGTCAGATGACTTGCCCAAAGAACCTGTGAAAGCTGAGAATGCTAAAATCATAAACAAGTGTACTATCAGTCCTTTTACCATTTTGTATCCACCTTTACTGCCTTTTAACCTTCCAACTTCCACGAGAGAGCAGAAGGAGTCACTGGATAAGAACTGGACAAAAGAACTGCGTGAAAGATTAGATAAGTTAATAGTGAATGAATCCAGCAGTTGGCAATGCAGTCGTGCTGATCGTGACGGGAAAGGGGGTGCGCCTGGGGACTCAGGTTATATGAATAATTATGATGCTAGAAAGTATTGGCGAGAATGTGCACTGTTCCGAACCCCCCGTTACTAACGATTCTCCAGCACCATTCAAGTCCACATTATCTGATGACTCAGATGAGGATAAGGGTCTGCAGCATTTTTTTGAAAAGTTAAAAGGAAAATGAGTATGTGTACATGTTGCCTCGAGATCAGATAAAAACCATGGAAGACTAAAGCTGTTGCTTTATCCATGCGAGCCACGGAACCTGACACACCAATATGATGTTCACAGAGTTCGCTTTATTGTCGGACCGGGCTAGCTTTATAGCAAAGCTGCCCTGTCCACGCGCCTTACAACAATGTGATTGGTTGTAACTTGTGTTATACAATAACATGATAGGCTGCATGTGCTGTCCACGCGCCTGTCCGGCGATTGCTCACTCATTATTACCTTCTAATGGTGCTCCTTTAGTCTCTTTTGTCTCTGGCTTCACCTCTCAGCCAGGCTGGCGACAACCCCATCCCCCTGGGGCGGGGGGGCTCTGCCACTAGATCTCCCCCTCTTTTATTTAATATTAACAATACGCCGTATCATGCTTTAAATATAGTGTGAAATACAGGGTAAGAACATTAAGGCTAATACAATTACAATTAACAAGAACAAACCTGTTTTCAATATTCCTTTTAACAAAACAAGGCATTCACCCCAAAAAACCCAGTATCTTCTGTTATTTTCTTGTTCTGCAAATCTTCTATCTTTTTATCTTTTAAGTTCAAACAACACATACAATCAAAGTCTTCATAACTGTGAACATGTCCAATAACAAAAAATTAATTGCTGCTCTGTTTTACAAAGTGGTATTCTCAACATTGGCTACATTCGTTGCTTAAAGCGATAACATGTCTGAGGTTAAGGGTTGTCATCACTGCAATCGGTTTCTTCTCTGTTAGCTAGCCAAGGTCTCACCCACTTTGCTGGGATCCACGAATTTTTGTGGTTACCTGTAGAAACACAAGCATATCCCCTTCCCCAGGTTATTAGTGACATAGGACCTTCCCATTGTTGTGTTGTCGGATTAAACACACTAACCTTAGGCACATTTTCGGAAAAATCTTTGACATTTTTGATTTGGTGCATAACAACCGGTTCCATTTCAGTTTCACTTTTAGGATTAAGCCAGTTCAGCACATACAATGCCTTCATCAAAACCTCTTCTGGGCTCACACCAATTCCCCCTTGTTTTTTCAAAACAGACAAAAGATTTTTTAATGTACGGTGTGCACGCTCAATAATTGCTTGGCCAGTAGAATTATAAGGGACTCCAAACAGGTGTTGTACCTTCCACTGGGTGAGGAAGGCTGCAAGTCTGTCAGAGCGGTATGCAGGACCATTATCTGTTTTGATTTGTGTAGGGACACCCATGACAGCAAAAGCTTGTAGTAAATGACGTTTTACTGCCTTTGCATTTGCTGAGGTCAAGGCTGTAGCCCACAGCAGTCCTGAACAGGTATCTATGGACACATAAATGTACTTTTGTCGGCCAAATGGTGCAAATTCAGTAATATCAGTTTGCCATAACTGACCTGGCTGCAAGCCCCGAGGATTTACTCCCTTTTGTTGGAGAGGGACTATGCGGGCACAATCAGGACAAGCTGCAATAATGGCTCGAGCTTGTTCCTTTGTAATTGTAAACTGCTTTCGGAGTGCTGCTGAGGATTGATGAAAGAATTCGTGAGCTTGTCTGGCTTGTTCAAAAGGGGATATATCTGCTACTGCCACAAGTTTGTCTATAATGCTGTTTCCTTCTACTAAACCACCTGCTATGTTAGTATGGCTTTTTATATGCATGATAAATACTGGTGCTGTCCTATAATCTAATACGTTCCACAAATCTAACAATGCTTCAAACAACAAGGAATTGGAAACTCGCTGCAAAAGTGCTCTATGTATTCTTTGTACAATTCCCACAACATAAAGAGAATCTGTTACCAGATTAACTGGAGAGTTTTGCCATTTTTGCAATGCTGCTAAGCATATTGAGGGCAGTTTCTTTTAAGATGTCCTGTCTGTCCGCAAGTAAAACATGCTAGGCCACAAGAAGAAGGGCTTCGGCCTTTCATTGCAGGCTTAAGTGCTGCAGCCAAGGCTGCAGCGTGGGCTTGAGCATGTATTTTTGCTTTTTCTATCTCCTGTTGCATAATTGGTACCCGTGTGCAAGCTTCCACCATCTCTGCTAAAGAAGCAGTTTTTCCCAAACCGGCTAATATCTGTTGGCATTGGGTGTTTGCATTCATCATAGCCAAATCTTTCCCCACAGCAGCTTTTGCCTCTGGAGTCACGTTAGGAGAGGCATCTATCACTTCTTTTAAACAATCCACAAATGTCATATATGATTCCCCAGGATCCCACTCTATTGTAGAATAGGGTGGCACAGGGTTACCTCTATTTGGCAATTCTTTCACTGCCGCCAAGGCAAGCCCTTGCGTTTGCTGCAAAATCCTTGGATGAAGTGCTGCCTGAGTGGCACCATCCGCATATTGCCCACGACCCAGTAACTGGTCCATGCTATCTAACCGCAACGGATCATCAGCTGGTAAACGAACATTTTCTAATACTGCCAATTCCACTTTCCCCTGCCACTTGTCCAAGAACAGCAAATACCCCGTTGGAGGAAGCAATAACTCCATCAATGCCCTAATATCTGTTTGAGTTAGTACTTGCCCCTTGAAAAATGAATTGATTAGCTGCATCACATGCTTATTATCCATACCATATTGCATAACTGCACTTTGCAATTGCTTAACTGTTTTCCAATCAAAAGGTGACCACTGCCTTTGTCCTCTATTATCTATGTGCACTGGCATTGCTGTAATGCTACCAGGTAACATGATCCCTTCAATAGTTGCATCTCTGATTACCACTTGCCAACGTTGCCCTGCATTATAAGAATGATCTCGAGGAATATCTCTACCCTGATGCACAGGGGCAGCACCCAAATTATCATTATTATCACTGCTATACAATTCCCTTGTGTTTCCCTGTGGATCAGTAAGTCGACGCATATTTGCAAACCGATCTGCTAACCCAGTCTCCAGCCCTTTTCCATATCGCGCTCTCAAATATTCATCTGCTTCTCTTATAGACCACATCCCATCTTCAACACATTGTCTAGCCCATTTTTGTATTCGCTCCCTTTTAATACGGAGCTCCTCGGGAGTGAGGTCTAATTCCACCCCCTCCCTTTCCTGTTTTCCCCGTTTTTCACATTCCCTGCCAATTGCCTCCAGCCCGTCCTTAATTGCATCTGACGCCTTTTTATATGCTATTAACCGTGAAGTTTTACTGTTACCGCCATCTAGTCGTTTCATAGCTTCTAGAACTCCTTGCATCTGGCTCTCCTGCCATCTCAGTAAGTCCTTCAGGCTCTGCACGTGGCTCTCCTCCTGGAAGTCAGGGCGATTCTGCGGTGCTCCGTCCCGGTGTTCCATCGGGTCCTCCGGCAAAGGCACGTCGGCTGGATTAGCTTGTCCTGTCTTGTTGAAACTTGCCGGTTGCTGCCATTCGTTGTCGGAGCCAGGCAATGGCTCAACGGGCGCAGAGGGTATAATTTGCTCTCCGCCCCAGAACTCCAGATCTGATACGGGACATACCAGCGGTGTTGATTCTTCGGAGTCCTCGGAGGGTGGGCAGCTCGCGGCGGGCGGCTCCGAGGGGACGGCACACAGCTCCGGCTCCTCTGAGACTTCCTGCATTAGCTGCCTGACCTCCCGCCAGGGTCCGGCGAGATCGCAAGCCTCGCGGCTCCCCCGTGTAACCGCTTCCCATAGTTTGGTCCCTATGTCCTCCCATGTACTGGGAGAAAAAAATTCGTCCGTCGAACGAACACAGCCCTTACGCTGGGCGAATAGTAAAAGGCGCTCCACCGCGTCTTTTTCCAAAATTCTTCCTGTTCTTGCAGCCAGCTGCAGAATACTTCTCACTATTATTTTTTCTTCCACGGATGCCGTGTTTCCCATGCCACCTGCTTCCTCGTAGGCCTACTTTCCGCTATGATTGAGCGCCGGGCTGGTGTCGCCCCCAGGTGGCGTCCTCGCGTCTTCACTTCCGGCGATCTTGCTTCGATACGAAGTATCACGTCGGGGTCACCAAAGTGTTGCTTTATCCATGCGAGCCACGGAACCTGACACACCAATATGATGTTCACAGAGTTCGCTTTATTGTCGGACCGGGCTGGCTTTATAGCAAAGCTGCCCTGTCCACGCGCCTTACAACAATGTGATTGATTGTAACTTGTGTTATACAATAACATGATAGGCTGCATGTGCTGTCCACGCGCTCTGCACGCATGTGTCCGGGGATTGCTCACTCATTATTACCTTCTAATGGTGCTCCTTTAGTCTCTTTTGTCTCTGGCTTCACCTCTCAGCCAGGCTGGCGACAACCCCATCCCCCTGGGGCGGGGGGGCTCTGCCACTACAAAAGCAAAATTTGACCTATGCTATGTAACAGCTATAGATCATTTAGGACGGAAGGATGGGGACTCCTTGAAAGGGGTGGGTACCCCCCAACTCTTGGAAGAGACACTAATTGGCACACCACAATTACAGGCACGATTAGTTTCTGAAATCCTGAGGCAGTCAGCAGACCTTGCATATCAGGCTATGATAGAGGTGCCTGAAACCGACAAAGCAGCCAAATCATTTATGACTATTAATCAGGGTCCCAAGGAGAATTACATGCCATTTATTGACCATCTTCAAGAGGCCATCAATAAGCAGGTTGAAAACTTAGCTTCTAAGGAAGCACCTAGTGTTGAATTTAGCAGTAGAGAATGCTAATGTTTGCTATCAATGTGTTATCTGCGAGTTTTACAGTATATATTATGTGCTTCTCTGTATTGCCTCTCTGAAAATCAAGCAGCTTGTCAGAAATGTGAGTTCTTTTACTGGTTGTTGTTAGAATTGTTTCTTTGTGATATAAGTACACCATAAAACCTTCTCCCCCCTTTTCCCACTGCGCTGCAAGCAGCCCTGTGCTTCCCCCCCTCCCTCCCTCTTCTCATGGTTTTTACTTACGAGATGGGGTCAGGAATGACTGTTTTCAGTCGTGTTACTAAGAAATCAGTATTGGGAGGTGTTTTAAAACATAGGAAAGCACTTGGAAATATGAGGAAGATCTTGTGAAATATTGTAATTAATGGTGGCTGCTGTATAAGTTAAATGATTGGGAAAAGTGCCCGGAGAATAGAACCTTTAAATATAATACTTTGTTACAATTAGTGTTGTTTTAAGGTTAGAATAGCAGGACAAAATAAATTTCTACAAGAGATAATTAAATCATTTCAGACAGTTTTACAGGCGGAATGGTTTGAGCTTCAGCAAGCTGAGAATTAACTGATAACACAAAGGTCACAGTAAACTTGCTGAAGTCTGCAAGATGCTTTCCTTATTAACCTGTTTTCTTTGTAGGTATCTGTTTAAGCATATTGCAGTTTAATAGGTCTTTGTCTGTTATGTGGTACAGTAAGTTCACAGACTGTTAAATAATGAGAATCCATGGACTCAAAATGTTTGTGATAATACAGAAGATCATGAGTAATTTAGTTCTTTACTGCGTGAATGTGATGGTAAAATTTTGTGTGTAGCAGCTGTTACTTTTCTTTCTAGCACGCTAGCTTTATTCCAATATCCAGACTTGCGCAACTCTGTGATAGGCTGTGTCTCATCTCGATGTGCTGGATTTGGCTCTTTTGTATGCATGCCAAGAATCCTGGTTTTAGAATAACAGTTGTAGCACACCAGATGAGACACTAATAAAAGCCTTGCCCAGTCCAGCTTACTGTGGCGGCGGGGGGGGCAGGCGCCGATTGGGCTCCAGCACGCACTGACCTGTTTTGTCAGGGAGACCCAGTGGTGCCTCCGCCTTGCTGAGCAGTAAGTGGCCCAAAGGTGCAATGCAAAACTTGAGATATTGTCTTGAGTAAGTGTAACTCTGATCTATCTCCATATTTGAACTTCGTATTTGGTTTTCATATCTGAACTCAGTATTTTAATTTGCATATTTCTATTTGGTACCAAAAGAATTTTGTTTGGGGAGATAATTAAAAATGGGAACTGGTTCCACTGCTAAAATACCACCTTGCTCCCCTTTAGGATGCATCCTTACACATTAGAGTAATTACTTATATTGTTATCTAGTAATTTTGAGACCAGAAAAGAATTTAAATTTTTAAACTCTGATTCGCATTAAAAAAAAAAAAACAAAAAACAAACAAAGAAAAAACCAAACAAAAACAAAACAAAAAAAACCCAACAAAACACCTAAATGCTATGATGGATGTGAACTTGGTATTGTATGAAGTTGTATTTAAAAATTGCTAGAATATGAACTGATTTGCATCTAGGAAAATGGAATAATGGATTGATGTTTAATATACTGTTTTTTGACATCTGTAAACTGTAAAAGCGAAATTAGGCTGAGGAATGTAATGACTGTTGAGATAATTGGAATTGCGTATAAAGTGTATTATAGTTGGAATGAAATGGGAAAACAAAAAAGCAAAATATCCCAGGCCTATGCTTGAACATAAATTTCAGGCCTGTGTCAAGCTGCAAGATAAACTCAGGTCATTGTAACCAAGGAGTTTGCCAGAGCCTCCCACTTTGTACCAGCGATTACGCCACTTGCTTGGCCTTGGCTACATCTGAACTGCAGCAAGAAGAAAAAAAAAAAAAGAATGG